>NC_056730.1:995671721-995991721 GCF_019279795.1 Protopterus annectens
TACATGCACAACATTTTAAAATGTCAACATTCATGTGACCGAGACCATATAATCGACATTTTTAAAACATCAAACCTGTAAAGCAAAAACAAAAATAACACAAAAAAGATTTCTAGGACGTCACTCCCCCCGCTATTTAAATATACCAACTCCCAGATTATGTTACAGCGAGTTAAAGGGAAAAGTTCCCATTCTGCTCTGTATGGAGATCTGCACTTAACACGTTCAATGTTTTAAAATGTCGATTATATGGTCTCAGCCATAAGAATTTTGACATTTTAAAACATCGAGCATGTAAAGTGAATCCATATATACATACACACACACACACATACACACACACACACACACCACATATATATATATATATATATATATATATATATATATATATATATATATATATATATGGGTCTACTTTACATGGTCGACATTTCAGAAAGTCAACTTTCATATGGCTGAGACCATATGATCGACTTTCAGAATTTCGACCATGTAAAATAAACATAAAAACACAACAAACACTTACCTGAAACTGTTAGCAGGGGGCTATGCCCCCCTGCAAGACCCATGGGGGGCTCTGGCCCTCACACCCACTGTAATTTTAATATACCAACTCGGAGATCGCACTACAGTGTGGAAGTGGGAAATTTTCCCATTCCACACTGTGCAGAGATAGCGGTTCCCCATGGTCGGATTTTCAAAAATCGGTCATATGGTCTCGGCCATATGAAAGTCAACTTTATGAAAATTCAACCATGTGAAGGGGGCCCATATAGATATAGATATATAAGTGTGTGTGTGTGTGTGTATGTGTGTATACACAGCTATATATGAATCTTTTGTTCTGGCAACTGTTTGGTGTCCATCTTTCAAAGAGTAGCTGTCTGAAGCTAAAATCTACTATTCAAATACATAAAGACTGGCTTATTTTCAAGATAAACAAGAAATTATTCTCCTCATTTTCAAAAAAAAAAAGTCTGGTTGGTGGAATCATTGCCATAAATTCAGGAGAAGGAGTTCCTGCTAGAGAATGATTATTTACATTGTCCTACCATTTTTGAAAAATATTATGTGCATGCAGTTGAGTGCAGAATAGGTTTATTGAAAGTTTCAATTACTACTGATGAAACTGCATTGGAGGATACTGGGATTTCTCTGAGGTGGGCGAATTCCTTGAGAATCTGGGATTTTATCCCTGATCTGCAGCTGTACAGTGTAAAGTATATTTGGGTGAGTGAGGTGTCGGCTATTACCCAACACATATTAATACATTTACCATATACTCTAACACCATTCTTCAATGGATTTTAATTGACTTGCAGCATTGTGTGTTGAAATGCTATATAGCTGCTTTTCACATGTTACTTATTGTTTATTTTTACTATTATTTATTATTATTTTACATTTGTTGACTGGGCTAGTCTGATTGGATATATGTCCGTTTTCAATAGATGCCCAAGGAGAAAAGCTCCGAGAAAGATACAATTAATACAAAATGCAGAAAGATACCTAAACAATCACAATACTATTAGATAATTATACAATCATGTACAATTGATTTTAAGCAGCTGTAAGCAAATTAGGGTAACACTATGATGTTAGATAACTATACATTCAAAAACAATTTGATAACTATACATGCATGTACAGATTGTTATTTCAGCTGGAATAAGCAGGATAGAGTAACATTTTGAAGATTATTGTTTCAGTCATTTGGTGCAGCATTTATCATAGATAAGTATAAGCATTAGTTAGTTAGTATGTTGTGTAAGAAAATTGACACAGTAATGAAGGGTATGAAGAAAGCAAAGCATTTAGAATTTTAAAAGAGAGAGCCATAGAAGGGTAGTAGAAGTAGAATAATTGGTGTTGAAAAAGCTAAAGGGAAGGGAAGATAGTATCAGTCAGGCCTGGTGCATGGACAAAGCCATTTGGATTTTAAGAACATTTTTATTTGGCTCCTGAAAAGGTGGGTGGATGTGGTTGAAGTTAGTTCACTTAGGAGTTTGTTCCATGTTTTACCAACAGAGTTAGAAAACAGACAGTCCCCTGATTTGTTTTTAGATTTTAAGGTGGCTACTTGTAATCTATTAGTGGAATGAAGGGTTGGAAGGCTTTGATAAGGATTGAGGAGGTTACGGAGTATAGGGGTATTAGTGGGATGGTGTAAGATTTAGTGGATAAAGGTGAGTTGCTGGAGTCATTGATTTTGTATTTCCAGCCATCCTAGTAGTTTCAGATTTTGACAGTGGTGGGTTCAAAATGGGGTACCTGTGGGAAATCTGGCTATGTTGTTGTAAGAAGTAGCCAGTTTATTTAAATTGCTTTTGGTTAAGTTTGTATATATGGGAGAGGCATAAAGGAGGATTGACATCGGGTGAGTTTGAGCAATAGTAATCTTGGCAGAGACTGTGAGAAATAGTTTGATTTTATACAGGAAACCAAGTTTTCTATTTACAGATTTAATAGTTAGGCTAATGTGTGTGTCAAAGTTGAGGTTATTATCTATAGTTACACCTAGGAGTTTAGTGGATGTGTTAGGAGTGATGACTGTACCATTATTAGAGGTAAGTAAGATATTGAGTGGAGGGGTCTTATGTGTAGGTGTAAACACTAGCAGTTTTGTTTTTTTTTTTTTTTGGGGGTTCAAGAGGAGGCACTGTTGTTGGAACCATGTTTCCACTAAGGTGAATACAGTTTGTGTCCTGTTTTGGAGTTCAGTTGGAGAGGAAGCATGACAGATTAGAGTTGAATCATCAGCGTATTGGATGCAGGTGGTTTGGGGCAGGGAGGTTTTTAGATCATTAATGAAAATGCTAAAGAGGAGTGGACCCAAAATAGATCCTTGTGGGACTCCAAGAGTGACTGGGAGCTGGGAGGATAAGTTGTTCTCCCAGCACACTGCTTGTTGTCTATTTTCAAGGTATGAATGAAACCATTTAAATGCTTGAGTATCAAATGAACGAGATTTGAGAATATTTGATAGAAATTGGTGGTTTCACCATATCAAAGGCCTTGGCGAGGACAATAAAGAGGGCTGAAGAGAGCAGGCTATTATTTCTATTTTTATTAATGCAGTCAGTAAAGGATAGGAGTGCTGTGGTAGTGCTGGGGAAAGGCCTAAAACTGTGTTGGCAGTCCACTAGTAGGTTATTTTCAATGAGGTGATGTAGTAGTTGACGGTGAATACATCTCTCCATAACTTTTGCTAGGACCGAGAGGAGGGCTATAGGGTGGAAGTTTGGAAGTTCATTTGAGTTTCCTCCCTTAAGCAAGGAGATGATATGTGAGATCTTCCAGAGAGATGGGATTTAAGATTCAGTAATGGATCTATTTATTAGGATGGAGATTGCGTAGGCTAGTACACCTGCTGCAATTTGCAGGTATTGAGCTGGGAGGAGATCAGCTGCTGGTGTACATGGTTTTTGTTTAAGAAGTAGAGTGTGAATGAGGGATGTGGGAATGGGTTGGAGATGAAATGTTTGGGGTAGATTGGTTAGTGTAGGAAATTCAGAGGTGGTGGCAGGTGGTAAGGTCTTAGCTATGGATTGGACAGTTTCAGAGAAAAATTTGTTAAAGGTGTCAGCAATTAAGTTTGGAGTGCTTTGAGTTAGGTTAGAGGTCATAGGGGTTTTGGAGTGACCTGGATGCAGCAGTTTGTTTATTCCTGACCAGAACTGTTGTGGGCTTTTCTGCTGGGATTGTTGAAGTTTGTGGTAGTAATTTTTTTGTCGAGGACTATAGCTCTTTTTGTGGAATTTCGAAGCTGTCTAAAGTTTAGGTGATCTATTGGGTTTTTTGATTTCTTCCATTTAGACCAGATTTTATTTCTTAGTTTAATGCTGTTCCTAGTCTCATTGTAAAGCCAGGGAGCAGGTTTATTTCTTGTTCTGACAGTATGTGAGGGAGCATGGTTATAAAGGATTTGCATGAATTTGTTGTTAAAGAAAGGGGCTGCTTCATCAAGTGGCAGGCATTTTAAAGGTGACCAGCTGCATGCTTTGAGCTCTGCTTGGAAGTTCACTGGGTTGAAATTTTTTTTGTTACAGGTTATTCTAAATATTGTTTCATTGGAAATGGTGGTCTTTTTTCTAGTTATGAAGGTAAGGAATGGTCACTAATTTCATCAAGAAGTATTCCGGTTTTGTACTTGTTTACAGATGAGATTTACATGGCTACTCTTCCCATACATTTGGTGACAATGTAGAGGACTTTATATGTTTGACTACTATATTCTGCAATTTTTCTTTCATATTTTAGTCACTAGTAGTTAGGGAAAATGAGCTTTGAGAAATATGAAAAAGTATCAGTGTCAGAGATGAGGAAAGCCACAAGGTAACTGGGGCTCTATGTGCTAGTATACAGGTCAGACTCAGTGCACTGAAACTGCAGACAGCCTGGTAGTGGCTATGAGTATAGAGCATGAAACAATGCAACTAATTTCATCCCAATGTGCTATGAAATTCCAAGTCTAATTAGTCTACTTCCATGGGGAAGAGTAATTTAGTCTTAACTATGAACCCAATGACCTGTGTAGAAGGGCTGGAGGAAAACAGTAGACTTGAGTAGTCAATACCAATTTGACTGATCTACAGGGAGGGAAGTGACTATTTCCATCACAATAACTATATTTAACAATAGGTGGATGAACACTATTGGAAATAGCCAGCCAACTCACTCTTTAAAGTACTGAGTGCTACTGAGTTGGAGATGTTGAAATTTATGGGAGCCTGCTTGATTATCTCCGATCAGTCAGCCATTGTAATTTTGCATGTTGCCTACTGGAAAGAATTTAGGGATAGGGCAAGGATGTCTATAGAACAAACATATGGCAAGCTATTTAATACATGATTTTCTCCTTCCAGAGTAAGGAAGGGATTGCTGAAGCCCACTGGATGGCCAGGAATGGTCCACATGGGCATTTCAGGGATGACTGGCTCTCATTTCTAGAAGGAAGGAAGGAATGAGCAGTTGGAGCACAAGAAGAGAAAAACTTATGGCAGGACACTTGGGCTTGTTGCATTGGGAACAAATAGATCAGCTTGAGCTCAGAAAGTGAAATTAAAGATAGAAATCAAATGCCTTGAATCAAATTACAAAATGGAACTGTTAGTGCAAAGGGAGTGGGAACAATATAAAAAAAAAAAAATGAAAGACAGAAGCAGCATCAGCATGAAAAAATGTGTTTCTTTGTCAAACGCACCCGAGTAATGGGAGTAAAAGCAGAACCCTAGATGCCAAGGTTAGTATAAGATTACTTCCTTAGAATAAAGAAGAAATGATTTTGATCTAGAATTTGAAAGAGTGTGCAGCAAAGTGACTAAGAGAAGTGTGTGAGGTTTTTGACTCCTTCGTTCATGGGTCATGCAGTACATGCATTAACTAAAATGAATGATAAGTACTGCTGTAATTATAATATAGTTAAAAACTGTTCATTTGTATATTTCAACCATACTCCTCAATCTTATAGTAAAATGCAAGAGAATATATTAGGAAGGCAGAGGGCACCATTAGTAGTTCATAACAGAAATAAACACTTATGTCTATAGCTGGGTGAGTAGATGCCATGGTTCTACTTTTGAAATGTTGGATACTAAAATAAGAGAGCAAGCACTAAGTGCTTTGCAGGAAACATGAATAGATGTATATCCAATCAAGAGCATTGTATGTCAGACAGAGGAAATGATGAAAAAGTGGCATCCATCTTGTCAACAGACCCAGATTACATAAGAAAGAAGTGTCAGACATTAAACATGGGTACAAGGAAATATGGATGGTCAGGCTAAAACTTCACAGAAACTGGGGGGGTCACCCATCTGGGTATATTTCACGATCATAGAGTAAAACATTTCCAGCATAACCATACAGGTGCTGTATTTTCTGACTGTTCAAAGTGATAGTATGAGCAAAAAATCCACATAAAAGAGATAACAGAGATATCAGTTGTGAGTTGTCTTGAAACTACAGCTGCTCCAGACTATGACAAATCTTGTAGAGGATAAAGAAAGCATTGCTTAGAGGTCTGCTGTATTAGATATACCTACTGTTAATTCCACTGTTATTAGAAATTTACATTACTTGCCTAGGAAGTTCACTTTAGTTAAAACCACAGCAGGGACACCTTTTCGGTTACCTTTGCTCATGGACCTTTTGGGATAAGAAGACGGAAAGAGATAAAGGTTGGTCACTGGTTCTGATGATACCCAGCTGATATCCTAACAGTTAATGACTTTGATAACACTTCACAACGTGACATGCGGTTACACATAGCCAATATAGAAACAATCCTGTGGAGAAAGTAGCAGTCAAGATACCTAGCCAATGTTCACACCTTTAACAGTGGTTAGTGATATTGTTTCTTCACTGAAAGGTCTATGTAGAATCATAAAGCCTGAACTCACCCACATCTGTCAAATGGTACTGATAATTCTCTGGAAGGTGCTGCTTATAGGAAGTATGTGTACATCTGAATCTGTGACAAAATAGTCAGAAATGCTAGATTTCCTTTAAAGGCAGGCCTGGCAAGACACAGCTTTCATCTCTCAGCTCGTACCTTGCAAGACCTGAAAGAGGTAGCCAAGCCCTCATATTCTCTAGGCTAGATGGCATCTTTATATTGGAACATGGGGTGACTGTGCAAAGAATGAACTCCTAAGGTAGAGGTAAAGGCAGAAGTAAAACAGCTGAATATATTCTCGAGGTCCTATCAAAGGATACTTTTAACCATAGCAAATGATATTACTTTTTTGGCCATTCTGACATAAAGAAGAGGAATAGAGAGTCTTATACAGCATTGTTATAGGCCAGTCATTGGGGAAGACATGAGATGGTATGATAAGACATATAAGTTGTGTCAATAAATTTACAAGGCAGGAGCCAAAACTATGGTTGCTTCAGCATCATTATCTATTGTTGAAGAACCATTTCAGTTGTTTTCTCTGGTGTGTAGTGTGGCCTGTTAGTACCACAAACACTATGGGAAAGAGGTATACCTTATTGGCAGTAGATTATACTTCTATGTATGTTGAAGAGGTGATTTTGTCATCTACTGATGCAGAAAGGTTTACACATTCTCTGTTGAAATATTCAGCAGGGTAGGTTTTCTCTCAAAAATACTGAGGGGCAGATGGGCTAACAATATGGCATTCTTGCTGACTTGCATGTGGAAGTACAGCTGAAAATCAATGCTACCCTCTAACAAACTGGTTTGTGAAGAGGTTCATCTCTGTTCTTAAGGCCATGTTGTAAAATTTGAAAACATTTGTTTATACAGGAGCGGGACAAATAATACCAGTCTCCTTTACATGGAGGTGCTCCACGATTCCACAAGCTATAACTCATTAGAGTTCTTTACAAGCATAGGGTCAGTGTGATTCTAGATTTGATGTGTGATAAGTTCACCAAGCACTCTCCAACCTGGATTATAGTACAACTCTAAACCTCACAGTCCATAAATCTTAACATAGTCTCAGCCTACCTACAAAGGCTCAATTTATCCAATAACATTAAATTAATTCTGCTATGGATTTTACACCTTTTCAGCTCCAAAGGAAAGCAGGTAACTAGACTTTTTTCACAATATACATTTTCATAACTTATTGCCTCACTTACTAGACTGTAGGCCATATTGTTTAAATCTCACAGAATCCTGTGCTTTATACCGATATCAGCACAAAACTTGTGGATAATATTGCAATATGCCAATATACGACAAGAAACTCAGAATATCTCAGCACACAATGGAGTACCGCAGTTCCAATGGCACACTATAGTAATGCACAAGTCATACGTAAGTAAAAGAAACAGTTGTCCATTAACATTGTACATTACCAAACAAATGGAAAGATATCAGAAATCAAGAATCCTGACAGTTGTTTAGAAAGACAACAACATTTGTGAAGTAATTTTATGGACAACTACAGAATGTTACTGACTCTGTAGTGATAACCCAAGAAAACGCTCACATTAAACATACAAAGAATCCCAAGTTAATCAGCATAGCAATGATAACAGAAATTTGCAGGAGTATACATTGAAAACATATTTGACAATCATGGATATTCACATCACTCATTAGGTTAAAATTAGAGAAAACTATAGATATCTACATATACATGTATCATAAAAAATATATTGACTTGAATTTGCACATTTTGATGGAATCCATACATTTCCTAATAAAAAAAAATTAAAGGCAAAGGGCATTCACGGCCACTTTGCTGTAGTTGACAGTTGCAGACACTGGGTTCAGGACCTGTGTGGGGAACACATGTAATGCACACATCCAAGGAAAGTTGGAGATAGAAAAGAAGATGTGGGGTATGGGTGAAGATGAGGGACAAACAAGCAAAGTCTGAGGCAAAGTCAGAGGGGCATGGGCAATACTTTTTTGGTGGGAATAAGCAATAGTGCAGATGTTATCCAAGCTACATCACAGATAAACAAATGCAGGTCAAGCAATGGTACATAACTCCAGAGGACAGAACCAAACCTACAATCATGCATGTGAAAGGCAAACAACCAAGCACAGTACCAAACAGAAGTACTGCAGAAGATAAGCAAAGGCTGCTGCATACGCGAGTAGGTACACACAACCAAATGTGTTTATGTCACACACATATGTCATGCCTATGGCAAAACACAGGTATACATGTGTATGTGTGTTTGTCAGTGTCATAAATGGAGTGTGCATGAAATCAAAGTCAATACACATACATGTACCAATGACATGTAATAATATGTTTAAAAATGTAATAAGATAGAATATTGAATATAACAGGTTGGGCACATGGATGTGAGAAAAATACAGTGGGTAACACACAAGTAGACTTTTAACAGGGGCATATTGCATGCATTAGCCAGCAGCTTGTGTGCATATCCCATATTGTAAAATGTTCATACATTTGGCACATGTTCACCATCTTATATTAATAACTGATGATGGACAGTAGTTTTGACAAAAGCAAACATACCTTCGATAAACACTAGAGACACATTAAAGTGGTAGGGAAGTGGGAAACCTGTGACCACATCATGGTAAAACAGGAAACAGTAAAGTTACACAATGCAAATGCATGTGTAAAGCACACAGAGTATTGCAGAAGACACACAGACATCCATTTATGCAAATGAAAAGTGTATGCCAAATGGACAGATAGACTGCCAATGTCCACAAAACTGGACAAGTATAAAACACACATACACAGTACTGTGCAATCATGTCACATCAACATGCATACATAAGCAAGTTAAAATTTTCAGTCACATCCATATATATATATACTGTCATGCAAATGTCAAATAAAGAAATGCACGTGTATGTCAACCACACTGCTCATTATAGAGCAAAGGACACCTCAGTGAGCATCATTACAGCACATTTGCAATACATCACTGAATGTTCACTTGTCAAAGCTACATATATGTGTCAATATGTATCTGACTATGTGCACACATACATACAATCATTATGTATACAACTATTTATGGAAGGTGTACACCAATGTCACTACATCATGGGTGCGGAAATACTACATACAACATGTTGAAATATACTATGAAGGACTGTGTAATCCATAACATTGTGTACAGATTAATGTTACCTTGCTTTTTGATGCTGTTAGATAAGGAGGACTGCACATACACAGGATATAAATGTATTTGATCCCACATGGCATCAGTATTGTCAAACCATGAGACAACACCATATCATGACAGTGGGACATCATGACAACTGTCATCTAAAATCACGTAGAATGGCATGTCTACATGTTGCACATACCTGATATGACAAAACAGACATGTAGGACATATGACACTGTTGGTGTTGGACTATGGACAACATATGTCTGTCAGTTGTCTCAGTAAGACAAATGTTTACAAGCTGCCTGTTGCAGCACTAACAACTACTTAACTGCCACAGTGCATGGAAAGTTGAATATGTGTGGACAGTGCAATGTGTTAATGTGTGTCATGCACGCATTGAAACCACAGTAAATGTCACACAATAATAATACATGAGCATTACAGATACATGATATGCATGCACAAGAGTGTATAAATTGTCCAATAAATTAAATGTCAAAAACCATTTTGGCAGCAGAATATAAATGGAGCACACAGACAATGACTAAGGACTGGCAGGACCAGGCTGATTTGGATCAGGCTCCCGAAAGATCTCACAAGCTATCATCCTGAACAAATCCCACATAGCTCATGCCATCTCATCAAAGAAGGTCTCATCATGTCCCTTACATGTGTTTGGAACACACTGGTAATGATCCAACTGATCTCCTCCCAAAAATAATCCCTGTCATGGCAATGGGGATGTCTGCTCCAGGTTGCAGGCAGGATGGCTTGAGTGGGGACAGGTTCAAGCTCATTATCATTGTCACCATCTTCTTTGGATGACTTGGGCAGTGGCCTCACCTGCGCATGGCATCCTCTTCAGATTGGTGAAAACCCTTGAGTATCATGCTCTGTAAAGATTAATTGCAAATCATAACAGAAAAGAATACAATGTCTATCACACAGAGCAATCCCATGAAAAACAGAGCACAGCACAATATTGTTTGATGACAATTTACACAGGGACTGAGATACAGCCATTATGATAGAGTTACCCATGATCTGATATATCATAATCATAAAATGGGCAACAGTATTATTCCTTTTTTCAAATATATATGCTTAGACTTACACACACACACACACACACACACACACACACACACACACACACACACACACACACACACACACACACACACACACACACACACACACACACGTGCCATTAACATCGTAAAAATGGTCAACAAACATATTTTACTGTCTGCATCCAGTTATGTACATGAGTGGATACAACATTCCATTGTATAAATGATAAGAATGATAACAGAGACTATTGTGGATGGTACAACATATGACAACCTTCTGAGACAGGCAACATGATATTTGGCTGAGCACATATCAATATGAAGAGTACAACACTAAAATAATGTGATATTTTGAACTATAGTAACAGTACACGTATCAAAATGTAATATCTCTGTTCTTAGTAGTATTGCATGTGTACAACTGCATGCATTCTCTTCTAAAACAATAAGGAATCAGAAGGCTTACAAATCAAAAATTTGGGACACAATTGCTGATTATGACCAGCCACTATCCAATGGGTCTGTTCAAGTGTCAGTCCACCTAGGCTATAGCATTTTTCAACAGAAACAGTACCAATATTGACCTACACCACTGCTATCAAATGGTTACTTGCTCAAGTGTCAGTCAACCTAGAATATAGCACTAGTTTTACAAACACACATGTGCTGTGTGAGGCAGGTCCAATACCCGAGCTGAACTGAAGGCCACCCCACATGGTCATTAAACAGCTGTACTAACACTGTCACCACAGATCCAAATTCACTCTGTGAAAACATAGGGTCTATATCAGAACATCAAAGTATTAAAACTTCGAATGTTCTGATATCGAACATTATTCAGCGAACGCTAAGAATAGCGAAACTGCAGAACAGCAAATTCTTTCCTCGGGGAAAGAATTTGGTTGGCCATTTCTGTGGCTTCACTATTCTTACTGCTGTGTTGGAAAGTTACGGGATGTTTTCAGGTAAGTGTGCGATTGTTTGTACGTTAGGGTTAGGGGTGGGTTAGGCGTGTGTGCGATAGTGACAGACTTTAGGGTTAGGGGCGGTTTAAGTGAGTTAGGGTTAGGGCGCTGGTTAGGTGAGTGTGCGATAGTGACAGCCCAAAGAATTAGGGTTTGGGTTAAGGTAAGTGTGTAGATAGTAGTGTATGTTTAGTTTAATGTAGCATTAGATGTAGGAATTTAAGTGTATGCGTGTGGTTGCTGTTTGTTTGATGTACTCGTGTTGTGTTTTGTGTTTTGGAGCAGCGAATTTTTTTCCATGGGAAAATATTCGCTGTTCTGAATGTTCGATATTTTCATGTTTAGATGTTTTGGGGCCGATGAAATAGCGTTTGCTATTTTCGTCTTTCGATAACGTGATATAAACGCAAAATATAGACTATGTTCAACAGACCAAGCATCAGAAAATGCAGCCAAACTTACAAGAGTACCAAACTGTCATAAGCAATAATCACAGCACTTACACTTGTATGTAAACCATTCATTTAGTAACCTGTGTGTCAGATATGCACAACAAACTGTTCTATATGCTGTGAATTTATTTCTAAAAACTGTGTGCTGACAAAATGGTTCAAAAATACAAAATTCGTTGATACTATAAGTTGTATACACAGTTGTAGTGACAGCTACCATTTGCTGATTTCACTTACCTTATTAATGCATGATGGGTTTTCCTGCATTCTAATCAATAAATGTATATTTGAAAATTACACACCTGAAAACAGTGGAATATGCATCTCAATTCATAATATACATGAAATATTCAATATACCACTGCTCTTCAAGCCTGTGCATCTGCTCGATGCACATCGCTCTGTTTCGACTGTGGTCCTCATCATCTGAAATAAAAAAGAAAATATTTAAAAATTAAATAACAAGGATAAACATTTCACAACACATTTTGTAGACCTTTATTCAGAAAAAACTTAGTTTAGCACAATGCTCAATAACAATCAGGTGTTAACAACTTTGAGCACAGTTTGAAGGACATCATATTTAAACCTGGAGACATAACCTACACACAAACGCTAAACTTGAGACCTACCTGCCTATCTAACACAATCTTAACTGCAAAAAGCATGTTTTCCAGGTATTGAAAAAGAGTTAATGTTCTAATGGGGGGTGGTATACTAAGAATGATCTTGGCTTTGGATTGCAACCTATGAACATGTGCTGCCCATGTAGCTAAACTGTTTTCAAATTACATTCACGTCAGCACTTTGTTCAAAGAAATAAACAGTAATTGAGATAATCCATTCCTCATACAGTTTGACAGAGTTTTCTAACAATCCAGCTTGTATGAACAGAACCATACACATTACTGTATATTATGGACATAGAAAGATATGTGTGAGGACCATTATTCCTTAAAATTGTACATCACTAGTTAAAGACATGTATCTTCCCTGTCCTTCACTGCAACTGTTAGGGGCCTATCACAGTCCCTCAAAATTACAGTTCATTTCAGTTGTACAACTGACTTCAGTATTGCACGACAAAGCAGAGCTTCATAGCACTGTAAACGGAATACAATATTAATTATTTTATTTTACATTTGTTAACCGTGAGAGTCCGACTGGATACAGGTCTATTTTCAGTGAAGGCCCTGGGAGAAAAGCTCCAATTACATTTATTTTTAACAATAAAAGCCATTGCTTGTGACATTGGTTACAGACAGACTAACATTGTGAAACTAAGTGACACATATTGTATACACCCTGAGTAATTATGAGAGCAACAGGTAAGACAGTGGGAACACCTTCATAATTATGAGGAACAATACATATAATTCATTACAGTAGCTACTAGACAAGAAGTATGAGCAGTTAGTAATGCTATCTTAACATGTGGGAAAATATTTCCTATCCTGTAGTAATATTAGGACTATAGGTAGACTGAGAAGGTAACATATTTTACTGTGGTGCAGAGAGATTAGCTATATACTAAGGTGTGATCCAGGGGTGAGACAGGAGCATAGCCTGTTGTTCATGAAGTGAGTTTTAAGGAGTTTCTTAAATTGAGTAATGGTGTTGTTGGATGTTACGTGGGCAGGAAGGGAGTTACAGAGTTTAGAGATAGAGTGGCTGTAGACAGATTTTCCTGCCTCATTGTTAAATTCGGTAACCTGTAGGTGATTTTGGGTGCTAGATCTTAAGGTTCTAGTAGTGGTGTGAGGGTGAATTAGATGTTGAAGAGCTGGAATTTTGTCTGAGTGGTGTAACATTTTGTGTGCTAGTGAAAGCTGGTTGCTTTGAAGTATTAGTGGGAACTCTAACCAGTTAAGTTTGATGAAACACTTACAGAGATCTTGCTATCTTATTGTAACATGATTCGAGTTTGTTTAGATCAGTTTTGCGAAGGTTAGTGAGCACAGGGGAGGCATATAGTAATGTAGATAGAAGATGTGTCCTTGCTATTGTTATTTTTGAATGGTTGGAGAAATAGTGTTTGTTTCGATAGAGTAGTCTGAATTTTTTGTGAACTTTCTTTATAGTTTGGGCAATGTGTAGATTAAATCTAAGGTGGTTGTCTATTTCCATGCCTAGCAACTTGATGTGATTGGGAGGGGTAATAGTGGTATTGTTGTTGGAGGTGATAGTAAAGCTGTCAGTGGGGGGAAGGGATCTGTGGGAGCTAAAGAGGATCAATTTAGTTTTGGATGGGTTAAGAATGAGCTGTTGGTTGGTGAATCAAGTTTTGGCTATAGAGAAGCATTCTTGTGTTTGGAAGAGGAGGTGATCTAGTGTGAGGGCTGCACATATAATAGTGGTGTCATCTGCATGTTGTACTATAGAGGCTTGAGATGTGGGGGATGGGAGTTGGTTGGTGAACAGTGTGAATAGTAAAGGACCTAAGATGGAGCCTTGCGGGACCCCTAGGGAAACAGGCAGTAAGGAGGCTATTTAGTTTTGCCACTTTACTGCTTGCTGCCTACCAGATAGCTCTCAACCCAGGAGATAGAAGATGAACTGAGGTTTACGATGGAGAGTGAGTGAAGGAGTTTCATATGGCTGACTATATCAAAAGCTATGGATAAATCTACGAATGTAGCAGATACAAGCAGTCCATTATTTCTGTGATTATTTATGGTGTTGGTGAATGATCTAAGTGCAGTGGTGGTACTATGGAAGGGTCTAAAGCCTTGTTGCTGTGTAGATATGGGAAGTCTCTGGGACAGAAGTCTATCCATCCAGCATGTTCTGTTTATTGTGGTGACAAGGTTTAGGTCCCTACAGCGTGCAGCTTGGAGGGATTGGGATTTCTTTAAGTGGAGCATGTCCAACAGCTCTGGGTTTGACATACCTTTGTATGTTAGGCAGAGATCGACTTTGAGTAGGCGATATGCGACAGAGTAAAACTGGAGTTTTTTTGAGACAGCCTGCATAGGGCATCTGTTTGAGGCCGGTAATCCTCTTTGTGAGGTATTTCTGTGGCCTTTCCAGTTGCTCTAGATGACTTGTGAAGTACATACCAAAAGGGGCATTGTACTCTATAATGGGTCTAATGAGTGATGAGTAGAGGGGAACAATGACCTCTTTTTTCCTGGACGAGAAACCTTTTGTGATGAGGTGTGCCACATAGAAGGATTTCCTGACAACTGTGGTGATGTGATTATCAAAGGAGAGACTACTGTTCACCTGTGTCCCAAGGTCTCTTATCACACTTTCAGGGTTAAGTAGACTACCGCCTATGTGGTCGCTCATGGGTACAGAGTTTTTACCAAAAGGGATGACAATGCACTTTTTTGGCACTGAGCTTGAGGCCATGGCTTTGACAACAGGCATCTGTCTCAGTGAGGCCCTTTTGTAGGATGCCCACATTGCTAGAAGTCTTGATTATGGCTCCTAGTTTGCAGTAATCTGTGAACTTTGTTAGCCAAAGACCTTCTGTGTTAGCCTGTACTTCAGAGAAGTAGATACCAAACAAAAGAGGACCCAGGACTGAACCCTGTGGTACTCCACTTGTCACTGGTCTGAAGTTGGATTTAGGGTCTGCTACTTTCACAGTGTGGTTTCTGTCAGTGAGCCAGTTGGCAATCCATCTTGAGACATAGGGATTTATACTTAGTTTAGTGAGTTTATCTATAATTCCAGAATGGGGGATGGTGTCAAAAGTCTTGTTGAGCTTTAGATAGGCTGTGTGAACCACGTTACCCTCATCTATGGCTTTGGTGACCACTTCAAAGACATCTCTCAGGTTTAGGAGACATGATCTGCCTTTTACAAACTTGAACTGGGTAGGGTCCAGAGTATGGAGATTACCAATGTCATTGTTTATAAGTTCCATGATGATACATTCCGGGGACTTGCAGACCAGGCTCATCAGGCTAATGGGCCAGTAGTTCCCGGGGTCCATAGTGGCTCCCCCTTTGTGGAGTGGGATAACTGTTGCTGTGCACCATTCAGTGGGCACAAAGCCTAAGGTGAGGCTATGACTGAGCATGGTACTTAGGTTGGGTGCTAGTTCGTCCTGTAGTTCTGTAGAATGCTGCCTGGGATGTTGTCAGGTCCCATGGATGCTGTGTTCTTGGCTTTGGAGAGTGTTTTTTTTACCTATGCAGCCGTGATTACAGGAACTTTGCATTCTTCCGGTGTAGAGATAGGCCCTTTAGGGGGTGAGAGAGGGGTAAAGTTAGCACTGAACCTATCTGCCAGGATATTGGCACTATCAGTTGGTTCTGTATATTTAGTACCATTGTGCTGTAACTTAGAGCAGATCTGAGTGTTGCCATTGAGATTCTTGACATAGCTATAGAATGTTTTGTGGTTGTCTTTAGAATCAGTGGCGATTTTGTTTTCGTAACTCACTTCGGAGGATTGTATGAGGGATCCCAGCTTGTTACTGAGGCTGACCAGGGAGTTCCTCCATTCATAGGAGGATAGCATCTTGCTTCTGTTAGGGATTGCACTATCCATGCATTCATGTAAGTGCTTATAAAGTGCATTTGTATAGGACTAAGCAGTTATACCTCTGTTGTCCATCAGGATGGGTGTCGTGAAGTTTGCCACTTCTGTCTTTAGAAGCGTGAAGTTGGCTTTGGAGAAATTTTTTATTGTGGTTCCCCTAATGGGGGGTGGGGGTGGGATGTGGATGTCTAGGATGATTAGCTTGTGGTCGGATCTGACTAACAAGGAATTGACCTCTCATATGGAACACTGGTTGCCCATGTTGGTAATGACCAGGTCTAGGATATTGCTGCCCCTGGTGGGGGTGTGGATAAGTTGATCCAAGGCATTGGAATTTATGAATTCCAGAAAATGTTCAGCTCAAGAATTGGTACATGAGAAGTTTTCCCAGTTAATGGTGGGGTAGTTGAAATCACCCTATATTAGGGTGTTAGGTTGTACCCTAATATTTTCCAGTGTATCAAGAAATGAGGGATGGGAATCCTGGGGCATGGTGGGGAATCTGTAGCAAGCTACAATTTGGATTGCAGTCTTGCCCAGAGTTAGTTGCACTTGAATAATCTCGGATGCATTATGCTGAGCAACTAGCCTGGAGGTGTGGATATCCTTAATGAATATGGACACACCTCCACCTTTAGTGTTTTGGTCCAGGTTAAGTGGCCGAAAGGAGTGGTATGAATTATAGGCTGGTATTGCAGGGGTGCTCTCTGGAGCCTTGAACCAGGTCTCTGTCACTGCACAGATGTCGATGTTCTCCATTTTAATGAGTGCCTCAAGTGAGTGCATTTTGAGGTTTAGACTTCTAGCATTAAGTAGCATTACCCTCAGATTTTGCTTGCTTGTACCTGTTACAGTGGGGAATTTGTCATTTGAATCTTGGCTAAAAAAGGCACTATAGGGATGGCAAGAGCATTAGCCAGTATCCGGAATCCCAAGGGTGACAGGTGCAGGCCATTTCTGGCAAAGCATCGTGGTTTGTCGATCATGTCTTCCCAGGCAGACAGATACTGGATCCCCTTAGAATGACACCAGAAGCTTAGCCAATTGTTGAAGTCAATCATTTTGTCCTTGTACTTTGGTATCATTCTGGGTGATGGCAGGATGCTACTCAGGGCTAGGGTCATACCTGCATGGGCTACAAGATTGGAGAGCTCCTACATGTCTCTTTTCATGTAGTCCAGGGAGGCAATTCTCAGCTGATTCACACCAACATGGACAATGGCAGAGTCATATTTGTACTTGTTGTGGAGTGACCTGAGTGTGTGCCTTATGTGGTGGATTTTGACACCTGACAGGCAGCTGACAGTAGCTTTCTCCTTGTTTAGCCTGGTGAGTGGAACATCAGTGTGCCTGACTATAGAGTCACCTATGACAATAGTGTTGGGTATGTTGTTATGCCTTAGGGGCTGTGGTTGAGTGGCACACTGAGTTGTGGACTATGTGTCATTTGGATTGTGTTGGGGGTGACGGTTGCTTGCATTTCTGCTTTGAAGGTCCCTATTGCTTGGGTAGATTTTTATTGAGTGCCTCCATGAATGTAGGTGTGTGTTTTGTGTTTCTATGTGTGTGTTTTGATGGTGTAGGTTTTGAGGGACTATGTGATGAGTGTGGTGTGGTGCAAGTGTTTACCTTCTCCTCTTGACTGTCTAGTCCAGTCTTGGGTGAAGAGAACTTTGCTTCCAGTTTAGCTATATAAGTGCATTTCTCACAGGTTATAGTGTTGGGTGATAGGAGGAGAGGGTTGTCTGTGTACATGAGGCAATTGCTGCATTGCCCCAAGATGCCCAGATTCATCAGGTAGACAGGAGAAAACACCGGGAGCTGACTCTTAGACATGCCTGGATAGGTGCTGATAATTATTAAGTACTAAACACTGTTTTTCCTCTAGACAAGTGAGGAAAGTTGAGTGCTGTAGTAATTTGTAGTTTATTTAGTGCTTACAATGAGTTCTGAACAAGTGCTGAGCTCAAAGAAACAGATTTGAGTGCTGAAACTAGAAAACTGGCTAGTTCTAAGAAACAAAATTAAGCTAGAAGGCTTCCCTCCAACACAGAAAGGCTTGGGGGCTCAGAAGGTTACAAACAGTCCTGGAATACAGCAAATCTGTATCTGGACTAGATGAATTACAGGAAAGGCAGGAAACAAGCTTAGACATTTTTTTTTGTAAAGTGGAAAGGGGAAAGGAGGAGCAGAAACTAAGTGGGTTGGCCTTCTCAAATGTTCTCCCTGGATTAGGTAGAATGAGGTAATGACACTAAACTGGGAGGAGTGTCCCAGATTGAATTTTCAGCAGGGGCGGGCAACTGCAAAGCCACCAAGTATAAAAACAGCATACCAAATAGGGAGGGAGGGTGGCAAACAAAAACCAGAACAAACAAACCCAACCAGATGCTTGACAATTGTAGAACATTTCTAGTTAATACCTCACATACAGTGAAACTAGCTAGAAAAGTATATGCAGACAATAAAAGTGCTATAAATAACTTGTAAAAATAAGCAACAAAACAGGATACTTAATGTTATATATCACAGATCAGCTGGCTCAGTGCCCTTCCTGCAATTAGCTTAGTGTGAAATGGCAGAAACACTCACAAGTTAACTTATTAAGTAATGAAGATGAAACCTGAAACAACTTTAAAAAAAAAAGCTTGAAAAAACCAATGAGGTGCTTACTCCAAGCCGTAGTCCAGGTAACCCCAATCAGCCAATGACCATGAACAATTCTCTCTCACTGAAATGCTATACTGGTTTTGGCTAAACTGTGATGGCCTGAAACATGTGCTCAGACACACTGCCTCTACTAACAAACAACTAGGCCCAAAACACAAGCCTGAATATGGACAATGCTACACTACCCATACTACTTAGGGAGAAAATAACTGCAGAAATGTTTAAACAGATAAAGGTGCAAGGAGACTCTAGAGAATGCTTTTAACTGCAAACAAGTTATATGGTGCACTCCTTAGCAGGAAATCAGAACAAACAATCCCAACCAGATGTTTAACAATTGTAGATAATTTCTAATACCTCACGCACACAGTGAAGCTAGCTAGAAAAGTATATGCAGACAATAAAAGTACTATAAATAACTCGTAAAAATAAGCAAAAAACAGGATACTTAATGTTATATATCACAGATCAGTTGGCTCAGTGCCCTTCCTCCGATTAGCTCAATGTGAGGAATGCTTTTTCTATTTTTAGTTAGCCAGGGGGCATATTTAGTTTTAATTCTGATGGTTCTGGGGGGGGCATGCTGGTTAAGTATATTTATGAAGGCTGTATTAAAGTATTGGACTGCTTTATCGAGTGATAACTTTTTCAAGGGGGTCCAGTTATAGCTATTCAGGTCCATGTTAAAGTTGTTAAGGTTAAATTGTTTTTTATTTCTAATTTCCTGTACTGTTACCTGGGTTATTAGGAGTGTTTTAAATCTTAGTAGAAATGTTGGCTGGTGATTGCTGAGGGTGTTAGGCAGACATCCAGCAAGGGATATGAGGGAAGGATGGGATGCAAGTATCCAGTCCAGTATGGATTGATGTTTGGTTCTTTTGTCAATTCTAGCGGGGGATGTATTCATTTGGGTTAATCCATGCAGGTTAATGTGGGAGAGTGGATTTTGTTTGGAGCAGTTGAGCCACTCTATATTGAGGTAACCTAGTAGGATATTTTCTTGGGGTAGGGAGTTGGATATATATTCCAGTAAGTTTTCCATGATGGTAATATTGTTGCCTGGTGGGATATAGCAGCCTATGATGTTGATGTATTTTTTGGGGTTTAATGTTAATTTGGCAAGGGTGAGTTCCATGTTTTTGAGGTCAGGGGTTGAGATGTTGAGTTGTTTTAGGATGAGGTGACCTTTATATACTATGGCTACTCTCTCACCCCTTTTTCCTTCTCTGTCTTTCCGAATTATGTTATACCCTGGTGCTGTAATTTCATTATCGTGGACATCTGGTTTTAGCCAGGTCTCAGTCGGAATGACAATTTCTGAATTATATAAGGTTAGTAGAGCATGGAGGTCATGGACTTTGTTCAGGATACCTCTTGCATTAAGATTAATAATGAGGAGTGAGGTTTTTTCCCTGTAGAGCAGGGCATTATTCACATTGGGGTTAGGGTGAGTGGGCCTGGCTTAGGGTGTATGTTACCACAACATATGAGTTTTGTCTTGAGGTATAGGTAGAGTCTGCTAAGTTTACTGATAATTATGTGTTTTAATGTAGTCTGGGACTGTCTTCATGTTGAGAGTAGTTTGTATGAGAGACATTGAATAGGGGTGGTTTGGTAGAGGTATGGTGCTAGGTGAGTGTAGGCATAGGTGGGTGTACAGTTAATGGACGTCGATTGTTTTGGAGTGATTAGGTTTTGTTGAAGTTGGACTTGATAGCTGGTAATAGATGCTAGTAGCACTAGGGTAGAAATGGATATAGAATATAGCAGGAGTTGTAGATTTGAGTTTTCTGATGGTGAAGTCATTATTGTTTTTTATTCTTGGGGAGGGTGTGTAGAGTTGGTGGGGTAATATGAGTATAGTAAGGTGATAAGTGGTGTAGTAGGTAAATTGGAAGGGTAGGTAGGGTGTCACAAGGTTCAGTGATGTAGTTTGTAGAGGCATAATTAGAGGGCTAATTGGGTGGTTGGCTCTGTTAGGTTGGATTGGTTTATGGGAAGTGTGTGCGATAATTGATGGGTGTGGTATATGGGTATAAGTGTAATTGAAGTGTGGGTGTGTGGGAATGGGGGTAGGGTAGGGGAGTGGAGTGTGCCCAAGCATAGCGAGGGCGAATGAAGTGGGGACCTACCGATCCCCAGGAGTCCCTTGATTGAAAAAAAAAAACAATCAGGAGGAACACCTTTCTGATTACTCAGGCAGGTCAGTTCACATTAGTAGGCTGTTTTGATTGAAAATAACGAACTTGTTGACAGCTGGGCTTAAATTATTTAGGGGACAGGTTGTCTGTTTGGGCAGGCAGAGTGTGGCTACAGACTTTGATAAGACAGGCAGCAGTGTGTAAACTGTTTTGTTAAGTTTAAGTTTTAACTTGTCCCAAATAAGGATAGTCTTTTTGGGGATTGATTAGCTTAGGTTTTTCTACCATCTAGTGGCTGAAATGGGGAAGCACAAGCCCCAGCAATTAATTCTTAAAATTCTGGAAGGGAAGATAATATGCACTAGGAGTACAGCTGGTCCATGTGGTGTGCTAGCCAGTATTTAAAATACCAGGAATTGTACAATGGAGCAGTTCTTGCTTACAATGGTAGAGCATGGAAACCTACTCTTTTTATTTGGTGGTAATTGGCATCCTTGTAGAATGGAGGAAGGGCTAGTATTATTCTCTGCTCGAGAGAAGTCTCAGGATGTTGGGTACAACTGAGCAGGAGGGCTGCTCTTTTCTTTACAAGTTATTAACCTGGCTGTGAAGAGAGGAAAAGTACATTGTGAGACAGCCACACTACACATGTAAGGGTAAAATGGGAGAACAGATGAAGAGCTGGGTGCTGAGCAAGTGTAGGATAGAATAGGCTGGACAGGAGTTTTTAAGATGGGGAAAAAGTGAGGTATGCCTTTCTAAAGCAGTGTTGCTAAGAGTGAGGTTTGTCTTGCTAAAAGCTGGTAGTATATAAGCAGCAGTTAATGCAATTAGGGGAAGAGCTGTTAAAACTATTTCCTAGAAATGGTTGTACAAGTAGCACAAATAAATTAAGGACTTATCATCATTCTAATGCTTTAACATTGCAGCCTTATTCAGTTAGCATGGAAAAACAGGCTTTACTGCAGTATGTACCAGATATCTATTTTGTGATCCTGACAACACAATCATAAATACTGTTTAACAATAATTGAAAGCACAGCTTAGAAATTCATGAACATATACCCCATTTCTAGTGGTACTTAGCTTATGCATTATGCTACTGTGAGAATGAGAAAGGACGCACTAAATTCTATAGTGTATAATAGCTTCAGCATTTCCTTTTCTCCTTACATGTAAGAAGCACACTTTAATTCAAATATAGTTCAGCAGCAAATGCTATTCCATCTTTAGAAAGTTATTCTAAGAATCACCTGGATTTAGCATCTGTACAAGTGAGTAAATACAGCAGCTTGCAAATACATAGGTGCCTGAGGTCTAACAATTTTCAGAAAAGCAGGTTTAACAATAGTAAGACAAAGAAGGATATTTAGAAAGTTAACGTAAGACACACCTGGATTTAGCATCTGTACAAGTGAGTGAATACAACAGGCAGGTTTAACGATAGTAAGAAAAAGCAGGATATTACAGTTAGAATTGTAATTTGTTAGTTAGGAGAATACATTGATGCAAAAAAAAAAAAAAAAACAACTTACTTGCAGGCATGGCCCGCAGGGACCAGAGAGTTGACCAGGATGGAGAAACTACTTTTTAAAAATGGCACCACAAATGAGGGCTTCTATTTATAGGTTCTCATGGGGGGAGGGGAGTTGATTAGCACATGTGATTGTGAGAGGTGATTAAGGTACCCGCCAATCCTCAGGAGTCCCATGATTGAAAAAACAATCAGGAGGAACACCTATATGATTACCCAGGTAGGTCAGTTCATATTAGTAGGTTGTTTTGATTGAAAATAACTACCATATTGACTGTTGGGCTCAAATTATTTAGGGGCAGATTGCCTGTTTGGGCAGGTTTAGTGTGGCTACAGACATTGATAAGACAGGCAGTAATGTGTAAATTGTTTTGTTAAGTTTAATTTTTAACTTGTCCCAAATAGTTATAGTCTTTTGGGGGATTGATTAGCTAAGGTTTTTCTACCATCTATTGGCCAAAATGGGGAAGCACAAGCCCCAGCAATTAATTCTTAAAAATCTGGAGGGGAAGATAATATGCGCTAGGAGTATGGCTGGTCCGTGTGGTGTGCTAGCCAGTATTTAAAATACCAGGAATTGTGCAAGGGAGCAGTTCTTGCTTACAATGGTAGAGTATGTAAACCTACTCTTTTTTTAGGTGGTAATTGGCATCCTTGTAGAATGGTGGGAGGGCTAGTGTTATTCTCCGCATGAGAGAAGTCTCAGGATGTGGGATTCAACTGAACAGGATGGCTGCTCTTTTCTTTGCAGGTTATTGACCTGGTCTTTTTATTAGGTGTTAATTGGCATCCTTGTAGAATGGAGGGAGGGCTAGTGTTATTCTTCACTCGAGAGAAGTCTCAGGACGTCGGATACAACTGAGCAGGAAGGCCTTCTCTTTTCTTTGCAGGTTATTAACCAGGTCCAAACTTCTTTTAGTGGCTGCATGATGTATAATTAGCTGCCTGCACTCCAGCCCTTCTTATTAACCTAAAAAATTCCTCAAACATATAATAGAATTCATCAAGATTTACTGGCTGTTACCAAGATGTACTGCTGTTAAGTAGCTGATGTTAATAGAATGTTATGGATTATGGAAATAGGAGTAATTCAACAAATAACTGAGTTATTCACAACAACTCTCAAATTGAAATTTATATCAATAAGTATAAAATGCTTTGGGTATATGACATCAGTATAACAGTTTATATATGTGTCCTCTTTCAAGACTTGAACACACAGCGCACAAAACAGAGACATACAGGTTTACACTCTTACAAGCTGAGCTAACACTCAGTACATATTACTTGTCAGCAAACAGGTACTGCTCATTAAACACCATTGTCCAAAAGGTGATGTTGTTAGGCTGTTATGGATCACTGCTTTATTCCTAGAAAACCTAGACTGTTGTGGTATAACAAGCACATGGTAGTGCACCATTTTGGATTCAGTATGTGCTTCTACACAAGCCCCAGGATTTACTAAACTTCTGTGCAGGACTAGTTTAGTCCTGCACGGAAGCCCGTGTAGGAGCAGGATGGCAGCACACCATGCATAGTAATGAAGGCGTGCTGGTCAAGCTCCTAGGCTTACACGGAGCATGTACGAGTGCAGAGGGCATGTCTGAAAGCAGAGCCTTCAGAATAAACATGCCCCTGCAATGTTGAACAGCAGACGCTGTTAAGAAATGAGGGAGATCACTCACAGGTGTCCCCATATCCCCACCAACAGACCCCCATGCATACAACAGCAACAGGACATATAAATTAAAAGATGAAACCCATCTATAGCTTTTCAAACACTGATCAAAGCTAACCATAGGTGCTCGGGTGTGCCCATCGCTTAGCTACGGTTAATGTAGCTGAAATAGCAAAAGGAGGATAAAAAGCAGGATATGTGCAAAGGAAGCAGTGCAGCAATATTGTAGTGGGCAGAGTGTTTGCCTCATGAGCAGTCAATCCCGGTTCAAGTCCCACTGCAGTACATTCCATTTCCATGTCAAATACTGTTATGATCAATATATTCAGTTGTATAACCTAATAAATAACATATATGTGTGAATTGGAGTAGGAAACAGTGTAATGAATGATAACCCCATACACTTGGCAAATCCACCCCTCCCCAAGAACCAGTAGACTATTACTGTCAAAAATAGAACAGTAGTAAGGATAAATAAGCATAACTAAGCATATGCAAGTCAGTTTGCACAAGGGGAATCAGTGCTTACACAGAGTAAGCAATAGAGAGGTTAACCATGTATAAGTGGATGTCACTGGAAGTTAGCAGTGCTTACCATAGTGCAAACCCACTGACAACAGCGTAAAAGTGCTTCAACAACTCCGTATCCAGTGGGCCTCATTCTGGCCAGCAACAAGTTAAACAGCCCCGGTGAGATCCGAACCCAGGAGCCTGCACACCATAGGAAATGTGACTTATCACTAAGGCACCGCAGATATACATAACCCTGATGTTTCCACAAACATAGCATCCAACAATACCAATCAACATTACAGGACATGTAGCTAAATATGTAGATGTATGTGTGTGTGTCTGTGTGGCTCTACCTGAAAACACCAAAATCGCAAAAACACCGACAACGACATGGCCGACACTGCATCACCGCCGGCCAAAATCTCAAAAACACAATAAAATCATTAAAAGCTAACATAAAATTCCCTTTCAACTGCTAGCAGGGGCCCCCCCTGCACATCCCCCCACACCCACCGTAACTTTAATATACCAACTACGAGATTGCACTACAGTGCAGGAATGGAATTTTTTCCATTCCGTACTATGGTGAGATGCCGGTTCTGCATTGTCAGCATTCCAAATGTCAATCATATGGTGTTGGCCATATGGTTGTTGGCATTCTGGAGTGGCGACAATGTCAGGTAGACCCGTGTATGTGCATATATATCTATAACTAAATAGATATTTACCTCTCCCTCCCTGTATTACATATGTATACATATATAGACATACATATATATAAATATCCACATATAGAGATATACGTATGCAGACATCCATACACCTATATGTCATTAGATATAAATACAGCAATATATATGTGTGTGTGTCTGTGTGTGTGTGTGTGTGTGTGTGTGTGTGTGTGTGTGTGTGTGTGTGTGTGTATATATATATATATATATATATATATATATATATATATATATGTGTGTATATATATGTATATATATATATATATATATATATATATATATATATATATATATATATATATGTATATACACTCGTAATCTTAGCAACTTCAACCCCACTATTTTCTCAAACACTTTTAAACATATAAACTGGCAAATACTAAATACTCTTCCCCTTGACAATGCTGTAGAACACTTTAACTCTGTCTTCCTAAATACTCTCAACTCCCAAGCCCCTCCTAGAAACAAACGAGTCAAAGCTAATTCTGCTCCTTGGCTGTCCAAAAAAACAAAACTTAACATGCATCTTAGGGATAAATCCTGGAAGCTTTACCAGAAAAATAAAATGTCTTCTACCTTGCTCCAATACACCCAACTATGCAACCAAGTAAAAAAACTTATCACCTTAGACAAAAAAAACTGCTACAATAAATTTCAGTCCGACATTAACAAGAACCCAAAACAATTCTGGAAAACAGTTAATTCCCTACTCCATCCAGGGTCCAGGAATAATCCCTGCCCTGACCCTAATATAACTGACATGGAACTAAGCTCTCAATTCAACACTTTCTTTACAGAATCCATAGCTTTGCTAACCAAATCTTTCCCAAACAATAATCCATCCAATTCCCCTTCACCAACACCTAACACTCCTAGTAACTGTCCACTCAATTTCCAGCTCAAACCTGTTTCAACCACTTTTATAAAAAGGCTCTTATCCAAACTAAAGCCATGCTCCAAAGCCCCTGACAATTTATCTTCCTCCTTCTTCAAATGTGCTGCTGAAGGTATTGCTCTCCCAATCTCCATTCTAATTAACAGATCCTTAAAAGAGTCTTATGTACCCAAACTTTGGCGTTCAGCCTACATTCTACCTCTTCACAAAGGAGGCAAAAACACCAATATAGCAACAACCAAAGAATTTTCACTCATCACTGATGAGAATCACTCATTAGACCTTTGCCCCTGCTTACGCAAATTTATTTATGGGTTTTTTTTTAAATGAATATATATATATATAGACATCAATTTTTTAGGAAGCATGTAATTGGATATTATAGATTTATAGATGATTTAGTTTTTATTTGTTATGGAGGTCATGATTTATCTATTAATTTCATTAATGAATTAAATAACAATAATTTAGGTATTAAATTTGATGATACTCACATAGGAAAAAAAGTTAATTTCTTAGACATTACTCTGTCTGGGGTGACTGGTAAAAAAATACAAATGAGTATACATAGAAAATTTGATCAATTGAATTGGAAAATGTGTGGGAGTAGTTGTCATCCTACCCATACTTTAACCTCTATTCCATATGGTGAGTTTGTTAGAATTAAAAGACTCAGTAGCAATGTTAAATTGGCTCTTGATGATGCTTTGAAGGCAGCTAGTATGTTTATCGATAGAGGGTATAATGAATTTACTGTCATGGAAAGTTTTAATGAAGTATTTAAAAAAACTAAAACAAAAAAATTAATTGATAAATATAAATTTATTAATTATAATAATAATGAACTGGATTCAGATAAATTATTTTTTGTTACAAAATACACCAATTGTTCAACTATCAATAACAACATAATAAAAAAAATTGGGATTTTGCAAAAAAGGAAATTATTTCACTTAGAAATGTGGAATTTGTTATTTCATATAAAAGAGGTAAAAATATACAAGATTTTTTAGTGCATAGTATATATAAAGGAAAAGAAAAACATTATGTTAATTAATGTCAATGTTAATCAGATAGGAACTTTTCCCTGTAATAACTGCTCTATTTGTAAATATATAAACATAGAGGTAAAGGAAATTAATGGTAAAAAGTTCTCTAATAGAGCCAGATATTCCTGTTTGAGTACTGGAGTTATTTATGTCATTTTTTGTTCTTGCAAGAAATATTATATTGGTGAAACGAAAAGAACTTTATCTCATAGAATAAAAGAACATGTTAGAGATGTAAGAAACAAAAAAATGAGCAGCCCTATTTCTGAGCACTTTAATAATGAACACCATGGTAATATGGACTGTATGAAAGTCTCTGTATTGGAACATGTACCTGTGTATTTTAATAATGTTGATTTTCAAAAAAGTGTACTAAGACAAAAAGAATCACTTCTTATTATGAAGTATAATACTCTGTGTCCATATGGACTTAATAAGGAGTGTAACTGGCATAGTTTTATTTGACTAGTATAGCTTTAATATTTTGAATTTTTTACATAATTGATTGTTTAATTGTTTAATTGCTTCTGTTATATATATTGCTTAGAATGAGTTTTGTATTTTTTTACTCTGTAAAGGCTGTGGCCGAGGCGCTAGAGAAGTTGAACTGAAGAGTTGAACTGTTCATTAAATTTTATGAAAGTAGAGCTGTTACTCACTGGTATTCTTTGGTTGTTGCTATATTTTATGATTCTCAGATATTGTTGTTGCTTAAAAACACCAATATCTCCAATTTCTGCCCCATTGCCCTACTTTCACCAATATCAAAAATTCTAGAAAAATGTGTCCACCACCAACTTATGCCTTACTTAACTCAGAATCATCTCCTAACACCCACCCAAACGGTTTCCGCCCCAGCCACAGCACCATTACTGCCTTACTATCCTTCTTAGAAACTGTAAATCGAGCCCGAGATTCTGGACTACTAGTATCCACAGTACTCCTAGATCTCTCTAAAGCTTTCGATACCATCTCCCACAAACACCTTCTCTTTCATCTGTCTAACCTTCATCTCTCCCAAGATACCCTTTCCTGGTTCTCCAGTTACCTACCTGACAGATCTCAAGCCATCAGATGGAAGAACTCTACCTCCTCCTTCTTACCAACTCCCACCGGCGTTCCACAAGGGTCTATCCTTGGTCCCTTGCTTTTCAACATTTTTATAAATAACCTTCACTCTGTCATTCCTGACACAACAGTTACCCAATACGCTGACGACTCCACCTTAGTCTGTACCGCCTCTAACCTTCCTGAACTTCTAACTAAAACCCAAATAGCTTTCTCTACTACTGAGAACTGGATGTACCAAAGCCATCTCTCTCTCAACTCCAATAAATCTAAAATACTTCTCCCCCCCCCCCTTCCAGGGCTTTCTCTTTTGACAAAAATGCCTTCAAAGTCCTAAGCCAAACCAACTCTGCTATAGAAGTGGTCCCTTCTGCAAAACTCCTTGGCATTACAATAGACGAACACCTTAAATTCGATATCCACATACAACAAAACATAAAGAAAACCCACCAAAAGTTAGGTATGCTTTATAGGAATCATCGCTTTCTCTCCAGTTCCTCCAGGCACACCTTAGCAACTACCTACTTTCTACCTTCTTTACTATATGGAGCCCCTCTAATAACTAACCTGTCTTCCTCTAACACATCCAAACTTGAAACTTGCTATAATAAGATCTCTAAATTTGCAACTAAATCTAAAAACTCTACTCACCACTGCCTTTCCCTACAATCTCTAAACTGGCTAGAACTCTCTAACCACCTAGATTATCTCCAGCTAACTTCCGCTCACAAATTAATATTCTACCCAGATAAATGCCCAGCCTTAACAAACATCCTTCCCCCATACATCCCAAATAGATCTCTGAGATCTGAACACCAACATTTAATCTCTATCCACAAACCCAAACGTCCTGCAGGCCAGCTCCTTCTCTCTTTCTCTCTAGGCAAAAAATGGAACTCCCTACCTCCTTTACTTATGACCATACCAAACTCTGACTCCTTCAAGTCCAAACTTTTCTCTTACCTGTCTTCTAAACAGAAATGTTCCTGCTCTCATCCTACATAAATTCTAGGAAATGTTCTCCTTTGTGCTCTCTATACTCCTTTCTCCATGCTCCCTCAAACAAATATTTTTCTTTTCTCCTAAAACAAATCTAAGCTACACTCTCTGTTTGAGAAATGTCTCTCTTGACACCAAGTATGCAAATATTGTAAATAACATGTAACCTCAGAACCTTGTAGTATAGACAGTTGAATCCTGCTGCCCTCAATGAAAACTCCTGTAAATTATGTTCTCTACTATCTTTAACTGTGTTTTAAAAGTATATTTTTTTATGCATTTGCTTTTCTTACTGTATGAATTTTATAATTGTAACTTTACCTTCAACATTATGTAACCTTTATTGTATCATATTGCTTATGGAGCTTTTCTCCCCAGGCTGCTGCCCTGAATGAAAACTCCTGTAAATTGTGCTCTCTACTATCTTCAACTGTGTTTTAGAAGTATATTTTTATGCATTTGCTTTTCTTACTGTATAAATGTTAAAATTGTAACTTTTCCTTCAACATTATGTAACCTCTATTGTATCATATTGCTTATGGAGCTTTTCTCCCCGGGCCTCCACTGAAAATGGGCACTTTCTGGCCCAGTGGACTCCCCCGGTAATCAAACCGAAATAAATAAATAATAAATAAATAAATATATATACACAGATATATGTCTATGATATAAAACAGCAGATAAGAATGACATATATGACCACAGGCACCGCCAATGGGAGTGAGGGGTCTCAGTCAACATACATGTTACACATACCAATACCCCCCACAGCCAAACAGGTGAAACATAACAAATGAATACCAAACAAAGTAAACAAACCACTGCTTCCAAAACCACAGGCAGGATATTACCAGTGGGAGAAACATTGTGGACCCGCTAAGTCTAATCTAGAAACAAAGACAGGAACGTCCCTTGCGGGACAACCCAAAAATTTTAGGATATTCCATTTCTAGGCATTATACCGATCCAACATGCCAGAGCACGCATGGTCCCGGACTACAAGGTGGGGAAAGCTTGATGATCCATGGGTCGCGACAACATACGTGATGGATCCCGAGAAGCAGAGAGTGCGCAGTGTGTAGTGGTGTGGCTAGACCAGACCTGCACCCAGAGAAAGGATGATTGCTGTAACGGGGGAGTATTTGGGGGGGACAATGGGTATGAAATTATAGTTCAAGGCATGCCGGGTTTGGCTGGAGCAGTTCTAATCAGACCAAATCATGGATGTAAGCAATAGTGTGAAATGGGCAGAGCAGTCACCTAATGAGCAGGCATCCCCAGTATGAGTCCCACTGCAGCACAGTCTATTTTAGATGACAAAGCACGTTATAACCAATTTTGTTGTTGCAAAACCCACTAAATAACACCAAAGAACATGTGGTTGTAGCTCCCCACTGTAGGCATGTAAGCCATTCTAATTGGCATCACAACATATTATTGTTGCTCCCACCTTCACCCAGGGATGTGAGTGTCCAAATCTAACTCCAAATTCAGTATATATGCACAGCTGTCGCTGTAAAAGAAATGGCCCGCGGTGGACATTCCCTTCAGCCTTCTTGCACATCCCTGGCTATCTCCCTTACTGTCTTTCCCTCTTTGTGCCCCTTTAACACCACTTACCTATCAATCCCTTTTTCTTTTCTTTTAAAGGTAAAAGTTACAATTAGGTGACACCCTCTTCACCACCTATATTGGCAGAATCTGGACCTCCCTACTCACATCTCAAAGGATACATGTAAATAACACTTGAAGGAACATCTCATACACACTTGTATCAGCACATGCTCACCACCTGGCTAAACTCCCCTCCCCACCTTACACTCTATACCCCTACATCAACTACTGCAACTAACACCTCTTTTCCTGCCTTGCATACATATCCCAACATCCTTTAAACCTCCCCTATTGCTCCTCTACCAATTATTCCCACAACCTACTATACAGTTACAATGTCTCCCCCTCTACCTACCTACCTACCTACACCTTCACTATTCTCTTCTACTCTACCACACAGGTATGGAATAACTAAATCTTAACCTGAATACCTGAGTGTATCCTATCCAGAACTGTTAAACTGGAATCTAACTACATCTTAAACTGACCTTTGTCAGCAGTCATACCTGACATGTAAACTTGAATTAAGCATGAATAATGCCTACATGTAAATGTAAACTAAGCATGAATAATATGCTACTTAGCTATGTTAAGTCTGTTACTCTCTATGAATGTGAACACCTCTGTATTACTTGTAATGATAAGCTGAGTTTTACTGTGGAACTTTTCTACCCGGGCCTCCGCTGAAAATGAACAAGCATCCAGTCGGATTTTCCCGGTCAACAAATGTAAAATAAATAAATAAAGTAGCTCGGGGGTAAGCGGGAGTAAGCACTTTTAAGCAGCAGTAAGTGGGTTTAAGCCTGTTTGTGTGGCGGTAAGCAATGCCTACACTGGTTAAGCAATGTAGAAGCTAACTCAGTGTAAGACACCTACACCGGAGGTCAGCATTGCTTACACTCACGCAAACCAGCACAGACTTGCTTAAAACTGTTCACAAGTGCCTTAGTCACTCTGTAGCCAACAGCTCTCATCCTGCCCAGCAACAAAATAATCTGCACTCCCAGGTTGTAACCCCCAGACCCTGCACACTATAGTCAAAGTGAGTTACCACTAAGCCATGGCAGATACACATACAGTTGCTGTTATCACAAACATATCATCCAGCACAGTCATTCAACAGTATAGGAAATGTATGTAAGTATGTAGAGTAATATGAGCAACCATTTGTACATTGCTCAAATACAGTATTTTGAGCAGTTTATGTGTAACAAATAAACAATGCCTGTCCAATCATACTGTGAGAACAGTAGTCTGCCATAATACTTAAGAGAATAATAAAACACGGTGCATGTCAAGTGGGGCATGTGGGCATGTTTTATGCACAGAATGTCAAACCTGGGACGTCGGTCCCTCGGGACTGGGAGATGAGGCTGGCCAGATGTGTGAGCAAACCGCTGCTTCTCAAACCCCTGGCAGGATGCTACTAGAGGTAGAAACAGTGTAGACCAGCTAAGTCAAATTTTGACACAACAACAGTTGCGTCCCCGGTGGGATGAACCAAAAACTGTGAGGCACATTGATGTAAACACCCGTATTAGAGTATGATCACTGCAAGGCTCGCATGTACATGGACTAAACAGATGAAGAGCTTGCAGAAGGTTGGGTCAAGACAGTATACTGGATGAGTACCGAGCAGTGGCAGCTGGTGACTTCAAATTAAAGGAGAGCTGCAGGAGACAGCTGAATGGGTGGGCCAATGTGAAGGGACATTGTCAACTAGAAAGTGGTGGAGCCATGCTCAAAACCACAACAACTGGAACTTTAATTAAATACGCTGCCCTGGGTGCCAAACAGTCATTACAGGAGTCCAATCAAGACAAAATGAAGTGTAGAAGAAAAAAATATTTCAATGCATTGGCTACATGACAACTTACTTAATATCCAGAGGGAAACAGGTTGTGAGGCATGAAAAAATAAATTACTTTTTAAATACATTACTGGAATGCCAGTCAAAATCAAGTATAAATAAACAAGCAGCACACATTTCAAACCACTACTCCTTGCACTGCAGTTCTAATTACAATTTATATTCAGCTTTATAAAATTACCAAGTAACATGCTGAAACTAGCAATCTCTGTGATACCCCCACTTGTAAAAATGTTTCTTATCCAAAAAAGACCTGCTGCCTGACACAACTATCTACTTGTTTCATGGGGAAGACATGATCAAAGTAAAAAATGAACAGCAAACAAGAAACAAGCTCAAGATAAATTGCTTAAAGGATTCCTGCACAAGTCATGGACCAAACATGATATATTGGCATTCTGTTTAGTTTACGGGTAAAGCCTGCAAAGATGACTGCAAGTCTCCAACAAAAGATGACTGCAAGTCTCCAACAAATGTAATGAGCTTCTGAAAATACTGTAATCCTGTCCTTTTATTACAAATACTGTCATATGCATTTCAATACCCAAGGCTTATACATTATCTAGTTATGTAAATATTCTCTGCATGGCAACAAAGAAAAGACTTTCAATGCTGGTAATTCTTTAACAGTATGCTTATTAAAGCTTACTTTCATCTTACAATCTCCAACAAGCTTACCTGATGGTCATTAAATCATTGCTACTTAAACAGAGCAACAGGGCACTGTGACAGCATGCATTTCCTGAATAATAAGAAGCATAAATCAACAGTATAAAAATATGACAGAAAATCAGAAAATTCTGCAAAATCAAGGACAGATGAAAAGCCACAGTCGTACTTGTGGTCTACCTTGGATGTGGGAATACTCTGCACACTTACACTGCATAACTGCTCCTTGCCATCCTTGGACACATCCAGAGCCACTACAATGGGGAGTGGGGTGCAACAAATATGTCACAATTTGAAATGTCTCTGGCTAACAGTGATGGCCCTGACACTCATACCTCTCAACTTCAGAGCAAGAAATTTGGACAGAGCCATACATAGAACTAGAAGTGGGACACAGGCCCAAAAATAAGGACAATTTTTAAATATTGCTCTTATTAACTTAGATAATAGAACAGTAGTAGGTCTTGCATTAGTATGAATTTTCTGAAGGATATGAAATCTGAAACTCAAATGTCTGCCATTATTTTCTAACTTCAATCTTTAATGACTTGCCACTAATTTTCCAGAAAACCACAATTTTATGAAAAACAGACCAAAAATGTGATGCAAAAATATAAAGTTGCCACACAAAACAGATTGCTTTTTAATATTGTTAACTTGAGCAGCTAACAAAATAAGAGCATCTAAATGCATTTCTGAAATAAAAGTAATCTATAACTCTGATCATTACAGTTATATATAATTGTAAACCTTCCATGTTTTCTTCCAAAATTACCATTTTGAGCCAAAATTGGGGACAGTGGAGGGGTTTGGATATTCCTAATTCTACAAAGCGATTTGCACGTACCTCTCAACCTCTTAATGCAGGAAATCTGGACAAGGCCAAATATATTGGGGGAACATACAAACACTACTAAAGATTGCTCTTGTATAAACTTAAGAAGGTTGATAGAGTAACAGGTCTTGCAATAGCATGCATTTTTCTGAAGGTTATGACGTCTGAAACTCAATGCCTGTCATTTAGTGACTTCAGTCCTAAATTATTTGCTAGAAAACCACACATTTTATGAGGAACAAACCAAAAATAAGAAGCAAATATCTATTCATTCTGCAAAAATATGGACAACTGAGAGGTATAGTTCAACCGGGGCTATCTGAGTTTGCTACCCCCCCCTCACAAAGTCATGGTTGAATGGAGCCTCCCCCCTGCAGCCATTCCAATGTCCCATTCCTTGGTTATTTTGCCCCATTTACCATAAACACTGTAATGTGCATACTGCTTTACTTCTGCGATGATATAGATTTCATTTGAAAGTTTTATTTGGCATTTTATAGCACAAACCCTAATAGATATCTGTTAAAGCGATGCAGTCTCACAATGAAAATAGACTTAACATTAAAACTTCTTTGCCCTTGAAACTCACATGCATTGAAACACCATTGAAATCCACATTCAAAGAAAATACATTTTGCCAATGGCAGATAAAGATTAACTTTGGGCTGTTTTCAAAATCATAGTCCCCTTGAACATGAAACATACACATGCTCTTTGATACACCTTCCTGACTGTATTACATTATATTCCTTGTACAATACAGTACAGTTGTGAGAGGGCATTTTAAATTTATTGTTTTGAACATTTTTCCAGTAAACAATGAAACAAAATGCATGCACCAATGACAAAACTGCCCAATACAGAAAATTTCCATCATAAAAAGTCTACTCAACCTTATATAGTCCACCAGTATCAGTAAATATGCACAATCCCTGAAGTAGTAAAATCCACATTAAAGAAATCTGTAACTAATAAAGAGGTTGCTGCTAGCAAACAACTTTATATGTCATTGTTTCATCTACAAATAAAGTGCCTGTTGCCCTTGAAGAAAAAATTGCCTATGTTGCATGCATTAAAGAAATGAGAAGCTAGTAATACCGCAATAGGGAATGGATGGCAAACTGATAACAGGTTCATAGTTATTAGGTATCTTTGCCAAAAAAGGAATGCAGCATCCACCCCCTTTACAACACAGTACAGTATCAGCAATGCATCTATCTACTGTGGGAGTAGAACCCACAGCCTTCTGCATCAAAAGCAATTACACTACCTGTTGTGCTATTAACAATGCAAGCAGACTTAGCATAAGCAGCACTAAACTTGTGTTCCCCTACAGCTCTCTACTCTTTGCAAAATCTACTTGACTCAGCTGTATCTCTGAACTTTGCAGCACAAGAAATCTGGAAAAATCGAAAATTTATTGGGGGGACAAAAGGCCAAAAACCAGGGACACATTTTAAACATTGTTTGTATAATGTTGGAAAGTTGCTAGAATAAAATGCTGTGTTACCATCATACATTTCACTGCCACATCTTGAATCCAGGGGACCCTGTGCAAAACAATCAGTGAAACATACCACTATGCCAAATCAGCTGAAACAGAGGAAGACAAACTTAAATGGCTACCATTTAGTGAATTCAGTTCTCAGCATAGCCGTCAACCTCTTAGCAAAAAACACCTGAAAAAAGCCAATAATGTGGGAATACAGCTGCCAAACATATTCAGTGAATTAAGTTCTCACCATAGCTCTCAACCTCTTAGCAGAAAACATGTGGACAAAACCAGTAATGGGGGGAATACAGTCCCCAAACATTCAATGAATTCAGTTCTCACCATAGTTCTCAACCTTAGCACAAAATACCTGGACGAGGCCATTAATGGGGCATACAGTCCCAAAAATATGGGCAAATTTCAAATATCCATGTTATAAACTTAGACAATTGCTAGAATAAAAGGTTGTTTTACCATGCACTTTCTGAAGAATATGAAGTCTGAAATTCAAATGCCTGTTATTTTAAACATTTGTTAAACAGGAAACTAGTCTGACTTGGAACAAAACAAAGTCAATTTTCAGCAGAGCAGGGAGAAACACTCCAGACACATCTTTGCAAGGGATGGGAGGACATGGAGACTCAACACAGAAGGCACCCCAGCCAAGAATCAAACCAGAGAGCCTGTAGCTGTCAGGCAACAATGCTACCAGTGGACCACTGCACTACAAACCTTTGCAAGGAAAACTGAAGATACAGAAACCACAGATTTTATGAGGAACAGAACAAATATGAGGTAAAAATCTGCAATTATTTTACAAATAGTGGTGGGTAGGGAATTCAGGTCCTTGTCACCTGCATCCAAAGTACAGGGTTCAAGCCTGAGTATCTCTACCCACCACTATGTGTTAACAGGGGCATTACACACATACACACACACACACACACACACACACACACACACACACACACACACACACACACACACACACACACACAGACACACATCAGTCCAACTCCACTACCTGTAAACGGGTCTGGAATTACTCGAAGCAGCAAACCTTCCCTGCAAGAGCTTAAAACTCAACTTAGCTCTCTCCTGATTGGTCCTGCACTCGAATCCCTGCAAGATCTTAACCTCACCTCTATCCTGATTGGTCCTGTCTGCAGATCAAGCAGTCTGGAGCTCCTCTGTTCTGTGTGGTCATCTACCGCACAGATTCCTGGGCATCTGCAGGGCAGTCTGAGTGTGTCTGCGCATGCGCGGAAGTTCCGGTACTCATAAAAATTTTTTTTTTTAATTTTATGTTTCGTATTTTTTATTTCTTTTGTTTCTAGGTGGGACAGCTGCAGTCCTGCAGTCCGATAGCATGAGCTGCCCCTGGTACCGAGACATGCAGAGAGGGCAATGTTTGCAGGTGTGGTATGGCTGGGCTAGCAACTGGAGAATGGATGGTTGCTGTGTACGTGGAGCTCGGGGGGCTGGGGAAGGAACCATGGGTATGACATTATGGAAGAAATATGCAAATGAAGCAGCACAGCACTAGTATAGTGGGCAGAGCATCCACCTAATGAGCACGCATTCCCAGTTCGAGTCCCACTGTAGCACAGTCTATTTTACATGGCAAAGTATGTTATAACCAATAGTTTTGTTGCAAAACCCACTAAATATCATATATATGAACTGGAGTACTGCAAGAAATGCACATGCAAAGTATCAGTGTCAGACTGAATAAGGCACTAGTAAGCAGGTTTAAGTACAAATAAGCAATAGTAAGCTTATGTAAACACTAGTAAGTGGGCTTATGCCCGTTTGCACAGCGGTAAGCAATGACTATACTGGTTAAGCAAATCTGAAGCTAACACCCTGCAAGCAGATGTAATGACAAGTTAGCAGTGCTTATCTCCTCGCAAACCCGCTATCAACTGACTAAACGTGCCTTAACCACTCTGTATCCAACAGCCCTTGTTCTGCCCAGCAATAAAATAAATGGCCTCTGCTGCGCTCGATCACAGAACCCCACACACCATAGGCAAAGTGCTTTACCACTAAGCCATGTCAGATATACATAACCCTGATGTATTCAACACATATCAACCAGCCCAGTCATTCAACAGCAGTATTCCAACATGTAAATGTATTTGTGTGAGTAAATATAGTGATATCTAAACAGATACAACATATCAATAGATGTATATATATATATATATATATATATATATATATATATATATATATATATATATATATATATATATATATATATATATATATATATATATATATATATATATATATATATATATATATATATATATATATATATATATATATATATATAGCCACACATCTGTAGATAGCAATGTTAGATTGACAAATACAAATATGTGCACATGCACTAGTAATAGGGCTGAGACACCCCAAATAATATACATCATGTAGGAATAGGCATACCCCCCCCACCATAGCAAAACACATCTGCCCTGCAATACACTAAAGTGTTACAGATCACATAAGCAGGACCTGTCTTGACATGTGCACATGTAAACAGTACTACAACACACCTGTATGAGGTCAGGCCGGTATTGGTAACATATCATGCAGTACAGTGTGGCTCCCATAGGAGATGTAAAAATGTAAAGATAGAGATATACATATCTATTTAGATATATCTATCCGTCTATATATATATATATATATATATATATATATATATATATATATATATATATATATATATATATATATATACATATACATGTGACTATACAGACACATACAGAGATATGTACAGTAAGATACATATGTAGAAGGTGCTCACAATATGGAACAGCCACCATGCCTACAATTTACACCTTAACAACTGGACACTGTATGGCCCCCCCTAGACTCAATAATACAGGGCCACATACCACTGTTACATACACTGGCATCTGGAGTTCATAAGGGCACACATGTATTGTGTAGGCAAAGCCCACACATATATGGCCTCAGCCCCACCATATGTGTGAGGGATACAATAGCAGTGGACTGATAGAAGCAATGGCAGTGGGATATACTCACAGCCCACTACAGAAAACCCCCTGACAGCATGTCATATGTATCATGCACTTTTCAGCAAGTGAATACTCAACTTCTTCAGAATGCAAAACAGTGGAGCCTTCCAAAAGGCTGCCTTTAATACATCAATCAATTAACACTATTTAGAACATTTAAAAGGTCTGTTTCACTAATTAAAACAAGCATAGTAAACTGCAACCTATAAAAACAGTATGTAAAGACTAAAACAACCACCAGGGCTAGTCAATACAAAACATGCTTGATTCTATATAATAACAATAAAATATTTAGAAGTTAGAATCCATCACAGTATAAGTAACAACACTGATGTGAAGTTGTAAACTGTGTTTGTTACTTTTTCAATATTAATGTGCAAAATTAATACAAGTCATCCCCTATGTACAAAACCATCCCCCTTTTTCAACAAATCTCTACTGTTTGGAGGTTAAGCAACTTTAGAAAGTTCTAAAAATTACAGGGTTTTTTTTGAAACAACTTTAAGAAGTTAAAACACACAATAATAGTAATAGGAAGTACCATGCAACTAAAAATGAAAATAAAAATAAACTTAAAAAGAAGAATTAATGTGTCTTGCTGCAAATAGGTCTACTTCCTACTTAGTTTGCACATAATTATGCATCCAATACAAAATGTACAAGTTGTAATGTGTGCTGATATTTAGTCTTGTAAGTGTCTAAATGTATATAAAGCATCCACCTATTAATAGGCTTGACAAGGGGTGGGGGGTGAGTTTACTACCTCTCTAAGTTCTTTAACCTCAGTATACACTGAATTGAGCACATTTCATTTATGCCAGGTCTCTGGTTAGAATTAACCCTCAATTGCCAAAGGAGCTCTTTCCTTTCGAGTTTAAGTGAGTCATGACCACCCCTTCCATCACTAACCTGTTGGTCAATGGCCCTGAATTTAAACTCGTGTCCTGGATGTTCGTTAACGTGCCTTGCCAAAGCGTTGGACAGTTTATTACACCTAATGCTGTATAGGTGTTCGTAGATCCTCTCGTTTAACCTTCTGTCCGTCTTCCCTATATAGAAGACCGGGCAGTGACAGCACTTGGCTAAGTACACTACCTGTTTACTGTTGCAATTGAGTTTATAGTTTGTTTTAAACTTCCACTCACCTATTTCAAAATTACAGCCTTCATCAAGTAACTTACAGTACTTGCACATGTTACATTTAGTCATACCTTTCCTAGTTGAAAATCCCTGTTTACTACTCTCGAGGAGTTCTTTCAAGTTGCTGCCCCTTTTGCATACTATCTTTGGTTTAATTGATAGTTTGTGTCTCAATTCGTCATCATTAGCCAGGAAGTCCCAATTTTTTAGAATGATATTAAAGATAGCGTTGGAATCTAGGTTGAATGTGCAAGTAAAACTAGCCATGTAGTTCACCTCATTCCTTTCTCTCCCTTCATTAGCCACTGTAACACTCTGGGTCGAACACCTCTCATTTAACAGTGGTACATATACCTTCAAGGTTCTTTTTGTTTTAACTTCCTCGAAAATCTCAGTGAGGAAGTCATGAGGGTAACCCCTCCTCGAAAAGAACTGAAATAAGGTTTCACATTCACTAACAAATTCCTCATCATACGTTATCATTCTAGCTGCCCTTACTAACTGACCTTTTACAACTGATTTCTTTTGATGTTTAGGGTGGCAGCTAGAAAAATGGAGGAAGGAATTAGAGTATGTCGCCTTCCGATGTATCTTAGATACCCAGGTTTTCTTATTATAATCTTTCCTAAGGTCGACATCTAAATAGTCTATTCTATCCTTATTGAAGTGAAATGTGAAGGAAAGGAAGTCCATAGAATTATTGAGGTACCTAATGAACTCTTCGATCTCAGTGTTTGTTCCATAAAACATCACAAACATATCATCTAGGAATCGAGTGTAGAAGAGGAGCTTTGAATTGTGGTCTCCTTCATTTAGTAAATAGGATCTCTCCCAAGATGCCATGACTAAATTAGCTATGCTCCCCACATGGGGAACCCATGGCTATCCCAATTTTTTGATGGTATAATTCCTTCTCAAATTTGATAAAATTGTATGACAGGACCACATCAATTAACTCTCCTACCAATTGACTTTCTTCACTAGTTGCTCCCAGTGACCTTAACATAGCTGGTACCCAATCTACTGCTATATTGTGGGGAATAGAAGAGTAAAGGTCTTTCACGTCGATAGTTACAAAGAAGCAATTAGGGTGGAACCCCAAAGAATTAATAGAACTTAAAAAAGACCAGGAGTCTTTAGTGATTTGCTTTTCCATTACCACATATTTCTGTAAAATACTATCCAAAACCTTGGCACAGGTATATGTGATACTGTTTCTCCCGTCCACCAAGGGTCTCATTGGTGGATCGTTAATGTTCTTATGGATTTTGGGGATTCCAAACAATAAAGGTGTTCTAGGTGTGATTTGTTGCATGTAGCTATATGTTTCTCTATCAATATGTGCTTCAATGTATAACTCTTCTATGAAGCTTTTAATTCTGTTATATGATGTATTCATCTCACTGATGGATGATTTCGAATAAGCTTCACCATTAAGAATTTGGTACATTCTTGCACTGTAGTCTTCACTAGTCATGATGGTAATGCCACCCCCCTTGTCCGGCTTCATTAAGCGGACAGGGGCCTCCCTAAGGAACTGTAATTCAGTTCTTTCTTCCGTTGATATGTTGTGGTTAATGTAACCATGTTATGGATTTTGTCTCTTCAAGTTCCTCAAATCTAGTTCCATTGCTCTCTCAAAGATTACCAGCGTGGGGTGTAATGGAGGGTTAAAAACGCTGGATACATAAAATTGAGACTTCCTGTTTAAATCGTTGCCCATAAGGTGTAGCAAGTTGAGTTTCCTCGTGAACAGTTTCAAGTCTATTAAAGTACTAGCCAGGTCAAAGTGGCAGGAAGGTACAAAAGTATGACCGTCTCACTACTAATGTTGTAGTGGGTGTAATTGACCACCTTAAAGTCACCACTCTTATTCAATAGTATCCTACAGCCCTGGTCAAAAAGTTCCGGGGGGTCCTCATTTTGTGTTGGAATTACCACCTCTTCCTCCTGGCCCCCCTCCTTTTGTTGTTGTTCTGCCCACGAATGTGGGAGGCTCCTGGTTGAAAATTTTCACCCTGGTTGTTACTGTTCATGTTGGCCCCATTGTTGTTGTTAGTACCTATGTTGTTGTTTTTGTTTTTATTATTATTTTTATTTTGATTTTGGTTCGCTATCCTTTCACTTCTCCTGGTCTCAGCTCTAGTATCTTGACTGTTGAGCTCCATGTCTTCATCCCATTGGTCCCCATTTTGAAACCTTTGTTCTCCCTCCAGAACACCAGCGACATCTATATTTGCCCCTGGGTCCCCCGTGATTAAGGCCTTACTGTTGGTATACACAGGTGGTTTTGGGTATGCTTTACCAAGTCTATAATCATTAAGGTCTCTAGTGATTTTTTTGTTTTTTGTTAGATTCAATCTACTCAGGTGTTCATCGATGCTCAAGAAGCACCTCACATATTCGAACTGGTATCTCCCATAATTAATGTCATTTTTGATGCCATTGTCCAGTTCATCAATTTCTCTGAGTAGAACATCTATTAAAAGTTGGTATTGTTCACAAAGCAACCCTAACAGTTCCAACCCATGTTTGTCAAACAGTGACAACAACGCCTTGTGGAAGGAGGAACCTTCCACTAGTCCTGCAGGGAATTGCCATTGTCGCAGTCCCTTTGGCACTATTTTCAGTTTGATACATTCACGGAAGTAAGCAACCTCCAGTTGCAACTTCCGTACTAAAAGTTTGTTGTCAAAAATAGTCAGCCTAGTTGTTAAGTCATGGCTTACCTCCTCACGGTCTGCCAAGTGAGGTAACGCTCCTCCGTTGTTAAAAACGAATTCTCTGTGTACCCATACATCCAGAGCTGGAGTCGCCCCCATGTTTCTATGGGCTTGAATGGCTCTGGACCCTTGGTGTCCAGTTCCTGTTGTTTCACCAATACCACGGTTGTGTTGCTGTTCATCCAGGCACTGCTCGCTTCTGTTGTTACTTCCTGTTGTAGTAGTACTTCCTCCCGGTTGACAGGAACTACTCCTAACTCCACTGTTCTGTACTCTCTGCGTACCCGTGATACTTCCACAGGTCCTGTTCTCTCTCTTGTAATTCTTCGTGGAAGCGGGTTGTAGCGCTGACCTGCTGTGACAACCGGTCCACTTTCTGGGTTAAAAGCTCAATGAGCATAGTGAGGTTCCCCTCATTCTCTTGAGAGTTACCGATGTTCACTGGAGAGCTTCCTGGTTCCATTCGGCACAAAAGACAAACCTCCGATGAACGAAAAAGAAACCAAAAACTCACTGGTTGGATTCAAGACGCTCTCCACAAGATGCTGGAATATTTTTCCTTTTATTTACTGATAGACTTGAAGCGTTCAGTATCATGCACTTTTCAGCAAGTGAATACTCAACTTCTTCAGAATGCAAAACAGTGGAGCCTTCCAAAAGGCTGCCTTTAATACATCAATCAATTAACACTAATTAGAACATTTAAAAGGTCTGTTTCACTAATTAAAACAAGCATAGTAAACTGCAACCTATAAAAACAGTATGTAAAGACTAAAACAACCACCAGGGCTAGTCAATACAAAACATGCTTGATTCTATATAATAACAATAAAATATTTAGAAGTTAGAATCCATCACAGTATAAGTAACAACACTGATGTGAAGGTGTAAACTGTGTTTGTTACTTTTTCAATATTAATGTGCAAAATTAATACAAGTCATCCCCTATGTACAAATCTGTACTGTTAGGGTTGCTTTGTGAACAATACCAACTTTTAATAGATGTTCTACTCAGAGAAATTGATGAACTGGACAATGGCATCAAAAATGACATTAATTATGGGAGATACCAGTTCGAATATGTGAGGTGCTTCTTGAGCATCGATGAACACCTGAGTAGATTGAATCTAACAAAAAACAAAAAAATCACTAGAGACCTTAATGATTATAGACTTGGTAAAGCATACCCAAAACCACCTGTGTATACCAACAGTAAGGCCTTAATCACGGGGGACCCAGGGGCAAATATAGATGTCGCTGGTGTTCTGGAGGGAGAACAAAGGTTTCAAAATGAGGACCAATGGGATGAAGACATGGAGCTCAACAGTCAAGATACTAGAGCTGAGACCAGGAGAAGTGAAAGGATAGCGAACCAAAATCAAAATAAAAATAATAATAAAAACAAAAACAACATAGGTACTAACAACAACAATGGGGCCAACATGAACAGTAACAACCAGGGTGAAAATTTTCGACCAGGAGCCTCCCACATTCGTGGGCAGAACAACAACAAAAGGAGGGGGGCCAGGAGGAAGAGGTGGTAATTCCAACACAAAATGAGGACCCCGAACTTTGACCAGGGCTGTAGGATACTATTGAATAAGAGTGGTGACTTTAAGGTGTTCAATTACACCCACTACAACATTAGTAGTGAGACGGTCATACTTTTGTACCTTCCTGCCACTTTGACCTGGCTAGTACTTTAATAGACTTGAAACTGTTCACGAGGAAACTCAACTTGCTACACCTTATGGGCAACGATTTAAACAGGAAGTCTCAATTTTATGTATCCAGCATTTTTAACCCTCCATTACACCCCACGCTGGTAATCTTTGAGAGAGCAATGGAACTAGATTTGAGGAACTTGAAGAGACAAAATCCAAAACATGGTTACATTAACCACAACATATCAACGGAAGAAAGAACTGAATTACAGTTCCTTAGGGAGGCCCCTGTCCGCTTAATGAAGCCGGACAAGGGGGGTGGCATTACCATCATGACTAGTGAAGACTACAGTGCAAGAATGTACCAAATTCTTAATGGTGAAGCTTATTCGAAATCATCCATCAGTGAGATGAATACAGCACATAACAGAATTAAAAGCTTCATAGAAGAGTTATACATTGAAGCACGTATTGATAGAGAAACATATAGTTACATGCAACAAATCACACCTAGAACACCTTTATTGTTTGGAATCCCCAAAATCCATAAGAACATTAACGATCCACCAATGAGACCCTTGGTGGACGGGAGAAACAGTATCACATATACCTGTGCCAAGGTTTTGGATAGTATTTTACAGAAATATGTGGTAATGGAAAAGCAAATCACTAAAGACTCCTGGTCTTTTTTAAGTTCTATTAATTCTTTGGGGTTCCACCTAATTGCTTCTTTGTAACTATCGACGTGAAAGACCTTTACTCTTCTATTCCCACAATATAGCAGTAGATTGGGTACCAGCTATGTTAAGGTCACTGGGAGCAACTAGTGAAGAAAGTCAATTGGTAGGAGAGTTAATTGATGTGGTCCTGTCATACAATTTTATCAAATTTGAGAAGGAATTATACCATCAAAAATTGGGATAGCCATGGGTTCCCCATGTGTAGGGTCGATAGCTGATTTAGTCATGGCATCTTGGGAGAGATCCTATTTACTAAATGAAGGAGACCACAATTCAAAGCTCCTCTTCTACACTCGATTCCTAGATGATATGTTTGTGATGTTTGATGGAACAAACACTGAGATCAAGAGTTCATTAGGTACCTCAATAATTCTGGACTTCCTTTCCTTCACATTTCACTTCAATAAGGATAGAATAGACTATTTAGATGTTGACCTTAGGAAAGATTATAATAAGAAAACCTGGGTATCTAAGATACATTGGAAGGCGACATACTCTAATTCCTTCCTCCATTTTTCTAGCTGCCACCCTAAACATCAAAAGAAATCTGTTGTAAAGGTCAGTTAGTAAGGGCAGCTAGAATGATAACGTATGATGAGGAATTTGTTAGTGAATGTGAAACCTTATTTCAGTTCTTTTCGAGGAGGGTTACCCTCATGACTTCCTCACTGAGATTTTCGAGGAAGTTAAAACAAAAAGAACCTTGAAGGTATATGTACCACTGTTAAATGAGAGGTGTTCGACCCAGAGTGTTACAGTGGCTAATGAAGGGAGAGAAAGGAATGAGGTGAACTACATGGCTAGTTTTACTTGCACATTCAACCTAGATTCCAACGCTATCTTTAATATCATTCTAAAAAATTGGGACTTCCTGGCTAATGATGATGAATTGAGACACAAACTATCAATTAAACCAAAGATAGTATGCAAAAGGGGCAGCAGCTTGAAAGAACTCCTCGAGAGTAGTAAACAGGGATTTTCAACTAGGAAAGGTATGACTAAATGTAACATGTGCAAGTACTGTAAGTTACTTGATGAAGGCTGTAATTTTGAAATAGGTGAGTGGAAGTTTAAAACAAACTATAAACTCAATTGCAACAGTAAACAGGTAGTGTACTTAGCCAAGTGCTGTCACTGCCCGGTCTTCTATATAGGGAAGACGGACAGAAGGTTAAACGAGAGGATCTACGAACACCTATACAGCATTAGGTGTAATAAACTGTCCAACGCTTTGGCAAGGCACGTTAACGAACATCCAGGACACGAGTTTAAATTCAGGCCGATTGACCAACAGGTCAGTGATGGAAGGGTGGTCATGACTCACTTAAACTCGAAAGGAAAGAGCTCCTTTGGCAATTGAGGGTTAATTCTAACCAGAGACCTGGCATAAATGAAATGTGCTCAATTCAGTGTATACTGAGGTTAAAGAACTTAGAGAGGTAGTAAACTCACCCCCCACCCCTTGTCAAGCCTATTAATAGGTGGATGCTTTATATACATTTAGGCACTTACAAGACTAAATATCAGCACACATTACAACTTGTACATTTTGTATTGGATGCATAATTATGTGCAAACTAAGTAGGAAGTAGACCTATTTGCAGCAAGACACATTAATTCTTCTTTTTAAGTTTATTTTTATTTTCATTTTTAGTTGCATGGTACTTCCTATTACTATTATTGTGTGTTTTAACTTCTTAAAGTTGTTTCAAAAAAACCCCTGTAATTTTTAGAACTTTCTAAAGCTGCTTAACCTCCAAACAGTAAAGATTTGTTGAAAAAGGGGGATGGTTTTGTACATAGGGGATGACTTGTATTAATTTTGCACATTAATATTGAAAAAGTAACAAACACAGTTTACACCTCCACATCAGTGTTGTTACTTATACTGTGATGGATTCTAACTTCTAAATATTTTATTGTTATTATATAGAATCAAGCATGTTTTGTATTGACTAGCCCTGGTGGTTGTTTTAGTCTTTACATACTGTTTTTATAGGTTGCAGTTTACTATGCTTGTTTTAATTAGTGAAACAGACCTTTTAAATGTTCTAATTAGTGTTAATTGATTGATGTATTAAAGGCAGCCTTTTGGAAGGCTCCACTGTTTTGCATTCTGAAGAAGTTGAGTATTCACTTGCTGAAAAGTGCATGATACTGAACGCACTTCAAGTCTATCAGTAAATAAAAGGAAAAATATTCCAGCATCTTGTGGAGAGCGTCTTGAATCCAACCAGTGAGTTTTTTTTTTTTTTTTCGTTCATCGGAAGCATGTCATATGTGCAAAGCTTGGTATGTAGGTAGAGGACAGAGGCTGGAACACAGGCCCATATGTGAAAACTGTTGCCATACACTAAGCAAGTCGCTGGTGTCACAGGATAGTCTGCAACATACCCTTAGTCAGGGAGTTGTGTTAGAAACATAAATGGATGTAGCCATGTACTGATAGCACTCAACACACACACACACACACACACACACACTGCCAATGAAATATCAGACAAAGCACCTGTGTGGAGGACAGACATAACATGATAGGCACACCTCTGGCCACCAAGAGGATAGGCCCACAGGTGAGAGCTATACAGACAGACAACATTCCAAGGTAAACAAGTATGTACCCACACACCCTGTAACACCAGTACAATACAAAGCATAACACAACTCTACTCACACTCTGTCTGTAGTTTTGGAACCTCCTACAAATATGTAGCTGGCCTGAGTGTGCCAGTTCTCCTGTAAGATGTATTGCTATCTGCTGTCTATAACACTGATGCCCCCACACAGGAATAATTTCCATCAGACAGGAAAGGTAAAAGGTCCATGCCCACATGATCTGGGGATTCATAATGGGTGGTTGCCATGACAGTGGTAAATGGAGTTGCATCACAGTAAGCTGCATGCAGTCAGCAAGTGGAGGACACTGACTGGTTAAGAGGCCATCACCTGATCATGTGCACCACCTACTAAAGCCAGGCTGCAATCTATTCAGAGCAGCTCGATCCATTTACTGGAGAGAGAGAGAGAGAGAGAGAGAGAGAGAGAGAGAGAGAGAGGAAGAGAAAAAGAAAGAAAAGACAAAGCTCTTCAAACAATAAGGTGACATCACAGGCATTTAGCCAGCTGTATTTCAACAAGACATCATTCCCACAACAGGTATGTGAGGTATATACATGTAATAGCATGTAGTAACTGGTCCATCATAATAGGAAAGATGATGTGGAATGAGCTATATGTGCCATCAGGTGTTGTTGTGATGATGTTCAACTGAACAACTGCTATGGACAATAGTGTCTGTCCCTGTGTGTAGTAGGCCATAGCCATTTACTGTACAGATCAGTACTGACAGACAAGATGTAAACCATCATAGTGTGTGTAGTGTAATGGGAAGTATGTATATTATGTGGCCAGTAGCTGGTGGTGGAAGTAATGCCATTATGATGGACATGTGGGAGCCACTGCCCACCACTGGCAGGATACCCAGGTTAATCTGTAATGTAGCATGCCAGAATGCCATAGGTGTGTAATAGGGTTACCTGCCATCAGCTCCTACATATACCCCCTAATGTCAGGCCATGTCCACATGTGGCACCTGTCTGTGTTGTAGCAAGGCAGAACAGTGCAGCTGTGCAGGAAAGTGTTGTGAGATTGTGGAGCTGATGTCTGAATGTACCCCACATATCGGTATGCATATGTGTACATATGTCACATATATAATATTTAAAGATATATATGTATATCAGCATGTATGTCCAGAAATATACATATACACATGTGTAGACATATATATGTGCACATATATATGAAGTCACATATATCTACACACATATAGATAAATACTGATATGCAAATGTCTACATCTGTGCAAACACACACACTAACAGATATGTATGCTAAGACATGTCCCCTATATCACTACCACAGTGATGTGTGCTATGTGTGAGGCAACAGCACACATAGCAATGCAGACAGATATATACAGGTGGCAGTGTGTGCACCATGAATGGGTATGTCACATGTTAGTCCTGTCCTAGCACCACAATGCCCCTGCCTGTGAAGTCTGCTATGGAAATATAGGGAAGTATGGCAGATACACACGTGGAGGTGATCAGGATTGGTAGATATAGAGGATAGTCTACAGGGGTAGTATGTGACACATGTAGTGGGTATGCACCGTGGATGGTGTGTGTGGTCTGTGATGTGGACGCACCATGGTCCCCAATATGGGCACAATGGGAACAAGACTCCCACCAAGCTCACTCACAACAGCAGTACACGTCCTGAAGGTGCCAGGTCTGGTGGCTGAGCAGGAGGAGCATGTTGGCCATGTGAATGTGTACTGGGTGCCTCAGTTGGATGTAGCGCATCCCTCATGTGTCTGTGGAGCCTGGTATGGAACAAGCCCTAGACCTGAGCTCAGGGGACAGGGACATGTTGGTGTGTGCCCAAGGGGGATGGGCCAACATCCCCTGGGTGGTTCCACCTGATGGTATGGCTGTAACAGTACATGAGAAGGCCCCAGGTTGGCACACACATATGATGTGGCCAGGTATCCTGGTCAGATGAGTGTGGAGAGGTGGATCATCTCACCAATTGAACATATACATGTTATTGTGTCACTGTCATAGTACATATGTTGGTTGTAATAGTCTACACAATCCCGATACATGTCCAACAGTATGATTAGAACCCCACTACAACACAGACTGCCAAATGTGCAGCAATCTCAGAGCAGCCATACCACTGGCATATATGCAAGTGAATAGTCAGTACCAGGCCGGCAATGTTAGTGTCCATACAGGGGACATGGCTACAATCACATAGCAGAAGCTGTGTACACTAAACAATCTGTCCAAATGGTAGTTAAGCTGTAATCTTACTTAATGAGTTGTGTGTATAGTCTGTTGAAGCTGATATGGTGGGGGGGGGTGACAGAGATGTGGTTGGAAGCATATACACAGGGCCAATATTGACATGTTGCTGTGATAACCTCATACATGTACTGTTGTAACAGGGTTTGTTGCAACATGTGTCCTATGAGGGATATGAAGTCAGTACCTGTCAGGGCGTTCACCATCTACAGCCTGCAATCCTCACACTACCATCTGCAGTTCACAGATACATGCTCACAGGGTATCACATGACACCAAGGGCACAACACACTGCCCAGTCTGCAGACGATCTTGTTGATGCAGATTCCTCATAAGCATAGTACTGGCATGGCAAGTATTACAACATGTAGGACAGCCATATCCACACTCACACTCTGTTAAACCAACATTACTCCACATGCAGTATAGCAACACTTACAGTCTGTAGTCAGGTCAGGCGCATCCCCCTCCTGTGTGTTGCCCAGTTTCCACAGTGTAAGTTGTTAGAGGTAAATCCCCAATCCATCTGAGATGCATTTCACCAAATGACAGATCTAGTTCCTGCCCACAGTGGATGTAAAGGGCCAATACCAAAATGATGTTCCTAGATATTGGTGTGTGTTACCATGCAACTGACTATGGGAATGTTACCACAGCTGTTCCACATGCACTCAGCTAGACAAGGACTGCAACTGATGCAGAGGCCATCAGCTGATCTTGACCATCACTTACAAAACACAGGCTGCTGCCTAGCAAAGCAGGTGTACATCCCACATTCACCAGAGAGGGTGTGGGTGGGACAGAGAGAGACAATGTATGTCAGGGAAGGTGTGGGTGAGTAAAACTTAAGCATGTGTGTGCCACACACCTACCAATCCAGGGCTTCAAACACCTGACTGGCTATCCATAGCTATCACATGTGTATGCAGTTATTGCATGCGCCACATAGCTTACATGTTGGTGAGCTGTCCAGATGCATATGTGCTGGTGAGTGACATCTGCCACACTGTTGTGATACAGTAGGTGTAGCACACAGGTCTGTCTACAGGAACAGGTGTCAGCATCAACATAGCCACACTCTGTAAGGGACTCATACACATTGCCACACATGGCAGGGTAATGAATACACTTCCTAACCACTTACCTTGCCACAATACAGTAATGCATAGGTATCAATTGGCCCAAATGGGTTATCCTGTGGTTCTTTGGTCAAAGGGTATGTGACAATGTCTGACATTAGACAGCATGCTTCAGTATGTCAATGGGGGTGGTACTGGGTGTGAATGTGGTCGGAAGCATCATACACCACACACACAGACACAGGGTGCTAGTACTGGCATGCATGTGTGCAGTGCTTCATGGGTGTGTAGTGGTTAATGGTGCCAGACAGCTGTACAAGGCTGGGTGAGGGGTATACCTTGGCATCAGGCCACATGAGAATGGTCTGCATTATGGCTAAGGGGTGTAGTGTCCGGAAGGGACCACACAAGCGGGTATAGTATTCACCATACAGTCTCCTGGGCTGCTATTGTGCATGGCCAGTGCTGTGCAATGCTTGGCATGTATGTGTTCTATATGCCATGACATGGATGGTGTTTGGGATGTGCACATGTCCCACATTCATGTACAGTGGCATGTGGAAGTGTACCTGGTTTGTCTGGCCTATGTTGTGTACACGGAATGTTATCATCAGATGTGACAGTCCCGCCCTCATGTGGTGGTGCCAGGTAATGGACAGAAGGTTGACCGTGCACCTACATTGATAACATGCTACAAGTATTCCCTGGTGTCAGTGGCATCTTTCCATGCATGGCATGTGTGTAAGGCATGGTATGTCCTTTGTGGATTACATGTGATGGAACCACAGTTGTTGCAGGCATCCAGTGGGAAACATAATGAAGGTGCACTATCTGCAATTATGTTCCTATGGTACTGATGGACAGGGTGCCATGGCCTCTGTAGGCCACTGCATTCACACCATAGTTACTATCAGTCACCAATATGCAGTGTACTACACACATCATGGCTGTTGCCTCACCATATGTGTGTGTATGAGACATGGGTTGTGAGTGTGCTCTGGGTAATACTGGGGTTGCTAACTGTGATTGCCTTGCCTTGATGTCACATGTATAGGTATGGATATGTACCCCAGCCTCTCGGCTATTTCACAGCTGTATTCCCTGTACAGTGGACACTGTGATATGTACTAGGGCCACCATACAGAAAAATTGCAAACCTACTACACATTGGGTGCAGGTGTCCCACATGCTTCCACACAGGATATGAGGTACAAACACACACACCTGTCATGTCTGGGAGTGGAACCCCTACCTAACTAGTTTATTACACTACAACAGCACTACGCAGTTATAGTACATGCCATGGTGATTACTGCAGTACTCCTTCCCCAAAGGTGTATATGACATTGGCTGACATCAGCAGGAATGCCAGTGTAGGGCATTTGACATGTACTGAATGTGACTAGCCTAAAATGCATTGCTCCCTACACAGGGAGTGGAACACACACAAAACATCCAGAACTGCCATGGGTGGGTATATAACCCTACTAAAGCTCTGAATCACACTTCAGCAGTATGCAGTTATGGCACACACTACGGAGATTACTGGGCTGCACCCTTCCCAGAGGTGTATTACTAGGTGGATGACATCAGCTGCCTTGCAAAGGGATTGTGGGGAGCATGGCTGGCCTAAAAAGTACTTCTCTCTACACAGACACACACACACACACACACACACACACACACACACACACACACAAACACACAGTTACCATGTCTGGGGATAGAACTCCTACCTAATTAGTTTATCACACTACAATGGTACGCAGTTATAGGACATGCTACAGAGGGTACTGGGCTACAGCTTCCCAGAGGTGTATTACTAGGTGGATGACATCAGCTGCCTTGCAATGGTTGAGCATCTGGATTGCGGCTGGCCTAAAAAGCATTGCTCTCTATACAGACAGACGCACACATAGTGGACATGTCTGGGAATAGAACTCCTATCTAACTAATTTATTACACTACAATGGTACACAGTTACAGGACACGCTACAGAGATTACTGAGCTACAGCTTCCCAGAGGTGTATTACTAGCTGGATGACATCAGCTGCCTTGAAAAGGTTGAGCATTTGGATTATGGGGAGTGTGGCTGGCCTAAAAAGCATTGCTCTATACACAGACACAGTTGCCATGTCTGGGAATAGAACACCTACCTAATTAGCTTATCACACTACAGTGGTATGCAGTTACAGGATGCACTATAGTGATTACTGGGCCATGATCTTCACAGAAGTCTATTTCTAGGTGGATGACATTAGTAGCCTTGCTGAAGTTGTGCATTAAAATTGTTGAGGGAGTGACTACCCTAAAAGGCATTGCTCTCTACACAGTCAGACAGACATGCAAACAAACACACACACAGTTGATAAGTCTGGGATTCGAACGCCTACTTAACCTTTGTGTGTCACATTACAGCAGTAGGCAGTTACGGGACATGCAGCAGTGATTACTAGGCCACAACTCTCCCAAAGGTGTATTTCACATTGGATGACCTCAACAGGTTTGTCATAGTAGGGCTATGGGGAGGGCAGTGTGTGTGCATGGGCCATTACCCATTCATCTAGAGATTGACACGCCACATGCTGGCACACACAGGGTCATATTTCACAGGTACGTGTATGCTGTTGCTAGATGACTACTTCCTTGTAAAGTCATGTTGCACAGTTGGCACGTGCACCACATAGTCTCTACTCCTGACAGATACTGGTGGCTAGTATCTGCAGTGAGTGACATCTGCACCTCATGTGTTTGTGGCCCTTTGGCTGTGTATTGGGTGGGACAGGCCCGGATGGCTCCTTGTCACAGTCACCCTCTTCCACACATCTATGTCTGTCTACCTTTAGCTTATTATAGTGTGTTGTCCTTACATATATGTCTGTATTCCTATCCACTGTGTGTGCAAGGCATGAGTGGTGCATACTGACGAGTATTTGCACTAACAACTGCCAGATATGTCTGGTCCACTGGTGTTTGCAGACATGACCTTCATGTGTTTAAGTGTGTGAGCATGCCCAGTGTGACCTTTCAGTATGTTGTTGACTTACATTGTCTTCATTTCTCTATGTATGTGAGCATGCCCAGTATGGCCATCTGTATTTCATATGTGGGTCAAGTCCAGGTAGCTTGTACTGCAGTGCTGACATTTGTGTTGTTCACCGACAGGTTGCATGCTGTCTCAGCAGGGTATCCATTGATCAGTTGCCACTGACTGTTACTACATTTTTGCATAGCGGGGGGGGCACACGTGACTATTTATACATTTCTACACAGGATTGGGGGGCACACCTGACTGTTACTATATGTCTACATAGAATGGGGGGGCACACCTGACACTTGTACACATTTGCTAGGACTGTACTGGTATGTTGGGTACTCCATTTCAATCTGTGGTCTTACCTATCACGCTGGCTAGAGGCATATGAGTGTACTACAGAACTTAGCTTATTATTACATACATATTCGTGTCTGACATCCTAACCTTCACAACTGACATCCCACTGCCTGGCCTGCTGTAGTCAGTCTGTGTAGGCCTTTGTTTGTGTTTGTCTACACTTGTCCTGCTGGCTGTGATGGTTGTTGGGTATGTGACCCCCCCGACTGGCATGTGTGAGTCACTTACCTTGTGGGTGTCCCAGAATTAAGGGTGGTGCTGCAGGGCTGCCTATGCCGGATGCACATAGTACACTCCCTACACATGGTTTGGCACAGGTAGTGTAATGTTTGGCATCCCTTTTACTGTATGTGAGAGTTAGACAGAGGTGTTATTCCCTGGGTTTCTCCCATGTCAGTGTATGTGCTATGTGTTTCCTCTTTGGCAAGGCCAGGGCATACTGGGTATGCCTCCCTCTGCCTACTGGGGCAGGCTCAGGTTGTTCCTCCTCCGAGTCAATCTGTGCCTGTGCAGGCCTTGGCAATGGTGGGGGGCTGTGTGGCCCTCCCACATGCTGTTCCAGCTGCAGCTGTTTCCACAGGATCATATTGTGTAGCATGGCACATACAAGGACAATTTGGGTACATGTAGCTGGTGAGTACTGCAAGGCTCCACCGGATGTGTCCAGGCATGGAACCATGACTTGAGTATCCCAAACACACGCTCTATTATGATTCTTGTTTGTGCATGTGCCTCATTATGGAGTTCTTGTTTGGGTGTGTGCGCATTTCTCATGGATGTCATCAGCCACGGCTCCAGTGCGTATCCAGTATCCCCCACTAGGAGACCGTGTGGGATGTTCCCATTGGCAAATCTCTGGTACAGCTGCGGAAGATGTCAGTTGTGGGAATAGTGACAGATTCCAGGACACCCAGCACACATATTCATTATTATGCCCTGAGCATCACACATGACCTGGCAGTTGATGGATGGGAAGCCCTTGCGGTTGATGTAGACTCTTCCCCACTCATCGGGTGGTGCTTTGATGCATATGTGCATGCAGTCTATATCACTCACTACCTTATGGTATTCTATTTGGTGGAATAGTTGCATATTGCTGGCCAACGCCTCACGGGTGTTGGGGAAGTAAACATGCTCACTGACATGTGCTGACATGGCATCCAGGAACTGGTGGAGTACCCTGGATGTTGAAGCCTGTGAGATCCCCATCATATCCTCAGCTGGCCTTTGGAAGGTACCTGTAGCTAGTATTCTTAGGCCTGCACATACCTTTGTATCCGCTGGGATGGGTTCCCCTCTGTTAGTTCTGTGTGTGAGGCATGGCTGGCACAGCTCAACAATTTCCTGCAGGAGGTCCCTGTCCACACTATAGCACTCCACTATCTCCAGCTCATGTAGCTCTTGGTAGGTTGCCCTGGGTCTTTACACTATTCTCTGTCTCCTCACTGTGCATTGCTCAGCAGCATTCACATCCTCATCACCCTCAGCCTCTTCCACAAGTAGTAGCATGGTAGCTATTGCAGCCCCTAACATTTTGCAGTTGTGAGTGTTAAAACTTCCTTGCTTGTTTATACCAGTGGTGTAGAGTGTGGGAAAAAATGGTGGGGTAGGTGTTTGCATAGTTTATAGTAGAGTTTTGGGCTGGGCTGGTCTGCTGCCTGTGTAATTGGCTGGTTCTGATACATTTCATCTGCCAGCTAAACTAGTACTCATTGATTACCTTCCTACTGCTGTTTTCCGTTACCATTGCCTTAGGTTTCAGCCCATGTGCACCGCACAAATGGAGTGTTCATATGTGCACACTGCTGCTATTTCTTGGTTTGACCTCTTTTTTCTTCCTGTCTGACCCGGTGCACGCACACCTGCTTAGGCTTTGTAATGACTGCTAGGCAGGTTTAGACACACCCCATATCTTAGCTGTGCTACGCTAGGAATAACCCCAGGCCACAGGGCTCCAATCTGCTTACAGTATGCCTGACACACCTCCTCATGATGTTACCTACCTCCTTGGCTTGCACCCAGCTATTTATACTCTTACACTGTTGGGATCTTCCTCACATCCTGGGGGAAACTGGGATTCACTATCCTTCCTCTCATTTGCAAAGGATTGCCTGCTAATGCATAGCTACATGTCTCACACTGAGCTTCCCGTCTTAGCAACCACTACTCACTGGCCAGGTTGTGTTCTGCCTGCCATTGACTTGCATGGCAGAATACTGATTTTAGTTAGACTGCTTAATTTAGGTTAGTTTTGTTATTTCCCCCAATCCCACTTGCGCGCTGCTGCTCTACGCTTAAACAGCCGAGATTGGCTAATAGGAATTAAAAGTTGATTTTTTAAATTTTTGTAGGCTTGCAATGCTTACTACATGATATGCAGCCTTTATTTGGGGTTGTCATGGCTCCATTTCGGATTTTGCAGACATGTACTTGGTTACTAACCGAGTACATTTCTGCTGATTGCACTTGTCCTGCACAGACGGTCGCAGGCTTCCTGGATTGCAAATTCACCTCATTTGCATGGATTTCTCCTGCAAATGGGATGATTTGCATACATTTGTCCATGCAAGATTAGTGCAGAATCGCTCATGCACACCTCTGCAGGCTGTTCCTGGATAGCACAGTGGACATATAGCCTGCTTGGGCTCCTGCACCAATCTTGCACACTGTGCAAGCTATAGAAACTCTGGGGGAATGTGTAGAGCCATGCACAGCCATGCAAACAAGGCCAAAACCATGGCATGCAAATTACAGCAGAAGCAGCTGAATGGTATGATAATTAACCAATCAAGATGGAGGAGCTATTCAACAAGCCATAAAGCAGCCATATAGACTCAGTGTTGGTTTTTCCTGTGAATTCCAAAACCTATTGAAACACAGCCATGGAAAGGAGTCTACACAGAAACAATGTTAGAGGCTGCTGTTGCATTAATTCATGTGTATGTGCAACAGGCTGAAGTCTATGCTGCTGCTGCCTGCTAATAGACCTAGGCCAAGAAGGAGAAGAGTTTTCAGACTCCAGGTAACTTATCATAACCTACATGATGTGGAAATTGTAGAGTGGTACAGGTTGGATAGAGACACACAGGATTTCTGTACCTCTGTTGTCCTCAACTTATAACCCGATTCCAGTTGACACAAAGGCATGCGTGGCACTTAAAATCTTAGCTACAGGTACCTTTCAGAGACCATCAGGGACATGTTGGATGTGTCACAGGCATCAGCATCTAAGATTCTCCATCAGTTCTTGAATGTTTTGCTCCAACGTGCTAGAGACCACATACATTTTTCCTGTACTCCTGAGGATAGAGCTAGACATATGCAGGAGTTCTGTCCTGTAGCACATTACCAGAAGTATTAGCTGCCATAGATTGTACACATGTAGAAATTAAGGCACCACCTAGGGAGCAGGGATGGCTCTACATTAATAGAAAGGGTTTTCACCCCATTAACTGCCATGTTGTGTGTAATGCCAAGGGAATCATCTTGAATGTGTGTGCTGGCAACCCTGGTGGTCATCATGACTCGTATATCTGGCACACCTCCCAACTGTATCAGATGTTCACTGGGGAGAAACCCCACAGGGTTATTTGCTGGGTGATGAAGATTATACACTGGAACTGTGGCTGATGACACCCATCAGAAATGCACACAATCCCTCTGAAGAACACTATAATGAGTCACACACTCAAACCAGAAATATCATAGAGTATATGTTTGTGCTGTTAAACTCACAGTTCTGGTGCCTAGATACATCTGAGGGAGCCCTACATTACAATCCATGGATATGTACTGAAACACTCACAGTATCTGCCATGCTACATAATATCATCCTGAAAAAACAGCTTTAGCAGGATCAATAAGAGGAAGGTGCACACATACCACCACTAATGCCAAGGACACCAGAGCTGCATGCAGGTGAGGAGTCAGAGGGGAAGCAGCAGCTGCTGTAGATGTAGGCAGACATAGGCATGCTCAATATGCCCTCACATTGGCTAAGAGACAATGCATAGCACACTCACTCACCACCTAAGGGGGTACAACCTTCCTCATGCAAACACACACACACACACACACACACACACACACACACACACACACACACACACACACACACACACACACACACACACACACACACACACAGTAACAATGATGCTGGATTTAAAAGGTAAGTTTTAAACCTTGAGTGCATTGTGTAATAATATGAATAACCAGCATACCCTTGCGGTTTTTTTACTTGGTAGTGAAAGCAAGCAAAAGGTGGGAGATTTAAATAAAAATAACCTTAACACATGACAGCAGAAACTTATTTGACTTATATGTGTCCATTATTAATTAGTAGGCCTCAGGCATCAAAGATTCACAGTCATACCTCTCAAAATTAATCATTGTCACTGCATGCCCTCAGTTCAGCACCATACATCAGTACTGGGAAATCATTAAAGAAAGAATTTAGAAAGGAATGATACACATTTTAGTTTCAGACTTCACAACCCTCACTAGATCCTTCGCAATAAAGATGAAAAATGTTGATTCTATCAATTGTCTAACTTTCTAAGACCAATATAAGTCAAAGGTACAATTACCAGTTTAACATCACAAATGCAGATACACTAAACACTAAGACACATATGCACCCTGAGAATCAGACACAAAGCTTATGTATCCCTAAATCCAAAATATACAAAACAGGGATATGGCACAGTTATCATTACTTGCATAGGGTGTTGGGGGTGGGCAGGAAGTCTAGGCTGACACAAAAGGATGGTGAGTGTGTGTGAGCAAGAAAGCGAAGCAGGCAGACATTTGGGCAAACCAACAAATAGCCAGTGAGACAAAATGAGTTTTAAGTTGCACAGTTGAACCATGTATCTGTGCATGTGTGTCTGTAGGAGTCCTTCAGGTGAAATTGATTTGCAAGTGTCTGCATGAACACAGCCAACCTCTATGCTAGCTCTACGTCTTGGTATGTCAGACAGGTGTGAGCCATTCATGGTAGAGGTGGCAATTCATCATTGTCGTTTCTGACCACAAGAACTGGCTCTGTCAGGAATTGCACTGGCACATCCATGCCCACAGTCAGATGCACTGCTGCTACATGAATATAACTAATGTCTGCTGGAAAAGCCCCCTTCACAAGTATGCCCAGGACCATGACCCATGGCCTGCCACATCTGGGTGTGAATAGCTCATCCACTGATGGAGCAGTGGAAGTACTGCCACTATGGGAGCATGATCAGGCATGGCCATACTGGCTAACAGCAGATGATGTAGCTGACCTATGCCCATGAGGATGGTGTCCCCTGCCAACAGACATTCCATCACATACAGCACTCATTCTAATGTGTCATCCAATCCATTGGACTTGCAACTTGGTGAAGGTAATCATGCATGTCAATCTGTGCCACACTACAACTGTAAACATTTCTCTGGAGCACCTATGAGAACATACCCGTGCCTCCATGAAAGCCCTAAACAGACATTGAGTTGCACAGTAAGAGACACCTGGATCAAGTTGAGGATGGACAGCAGGCCTCCTACGAGCACCCCTAACAACCATCTTAGCTGGCATCTCACCCACACTTTGGCTATGGCCAGAGTCAACAGGCACTGAAGCCACAGTAGCCGCACTTCCCTGATTAACTGTCTTGCCCTCTACCTGTCCAATATCTGTGGGCTCACTGGAATGGGTATGCTTAGGCCTACTGGCTGCATCCACTGGAATTTCAGGTGATGGCTGTATGTGAACCTCAGTGCCAGATTCAACCTCTGCAACCTCCCCATGACTATGCCTCTGTTTGGCCACCATCATCAGAATCTGCTGATACTCTGACATCAGGTGGTAGAAGTCCTAGACTTCCACTTTCCAGATCACCTGTAATAATAAACAACAAACACAGGAAAAGTTAATAGCTAGACTACTATACTCCAATATATGCTAATATAATAACATTGCTGACACAATTAGACAGTACAGGAATACACACAACAGTCCTGGCATCAACACTACACATTAAATATATATATATATATATATATATATATATATATATATATATATATATATATATATCTATATATCTTTAATTGCTCACCAGTACTGACATAAAATGTTTGGCTTACCATATGTAGATGATGGTATCCTCTGCATGCCATATGGTCCTGGAAGAAGGTAAACAAAAGGTAAGGACAACATCATAATTATAATTAACAGTAACACAGGGATAATACTTTTTCACCTTTATATGTCCATTAACTATACTTTCAACAAAAACGTGGATGACAACTTCATCCTAAATTAATGAATCAGAATGTGTTATTAACTGCAGCAATCTTCAAGCCTCCCCCAAAAAATTCTTGTGAAACAGAAGTAAAGTATTGATTTAAATTGTTATACTATACAACAGTATTCAACAACTGAGAGACAAAAGCCTACATGAAAGCTGTTCCAGGGACATGCTTGCTGTCCCTGAAACAGTAGCATGAATGTCAAGGACATGCTGTTCTGCACTTTCTTGGGAGCTGTCTGGATCCCTGACAGTGGACAGGATCTCTTCATTTGGTGTTAGTGGTGGCTCTGTAGCAGATCCCCTGGTACCCATCTGATCATGGCCCACTTCAGCTGATCTTCTTCATGCAAATGAGATAATGTTAGTAGCTCTATGGTGCACCTGATCGTATGTCTTACTGTGACCACACACAGCATTAGCATCTGCAACAATCTGCTGCCAAATCTGCATTCTGTGTGATATATCTCCACATCTCCTTTCAACCAGGAAGACACCATGTTGCCTAAAAGAGTCAACAATGACATGATTTTCAGCATCAGTGAAGGGTGATTTTTGAAGATTGAGACACCTAGGGGGCATACTCCTAGGTTTCCTAAAAGACAACAGAAGGATTATACACATAAGTATCACATAACTGCAAAATTATTTTCCCAGATAAATCAGAAAAGGGAGCTTTTCAGTTTTACCCACTGGAGAAATATAAAACAGTTTAGAGATGTAAAATACTAACAGCAGGGTGGATGCAAAAAAGGAGAATAACAAGAGCAACATATCCTTGTTTGTGCCATAACAGAAATGCAGTTTTAATCTTCCCCAGAAAGAATAGACACATGACACACTTTGCTAACAAACCATCTATGAAATGCTAAAAGTGTTATCAAATGAACTGTCCCTGAAACATGTCTTATTTAACACAGAACATTCTATTGTAAGGTATTGTCAATCATGTATACATGTGAAATCTCCTGACAAACATACCCATGGCTTCAGTACACCTCTAACTAATGCATACAGATAAAAATATAAAAGTTTATCCTGCAGATTTTTCTTAATTACATTCCAGCATATGCAATACATAGCTGTCAAAATGCAAGCATGCCTTTTCAAGTTCAGTAATCCTCTGTGCAGATATACCAAAAAGGTATAGCCACTTTTCTGTGTTCTCCACATAAACAAGTCTCCTCACCATCAGTTTCCTTAGCTACACAGTTGCCTTTTTATGATGTAGATTCAAGGCTGTTAGCATGGTAAAGATGCAAATCAGATGTGAACTCATTAGAATTGCTGAATCCCAAATACTTGTCTCCATGTCGCTACTGTAAACATAGTGCAGGCACTCCCTCAATGTTTGTTTTTAGTGGATTACAACTGTGAATGATTACTGTTTGGGAGAAGGAAATACACCAGCACTGCAGGCTGCCCTACATTCAGTGGGTGTTTCAGGTTAAACTTACAAAGTATTAGATGTAACATTGGAAATGTAAGTAAGCAGCACACAATTCACAGGTTCTGTTCATTAATATCCAACATTCCATTCATTTGTTGGCAACTACATATGACATTATTGTAATTTAATATCCTCACACATTTTAAGGACAATCATGAAGAATGGCTTACATATAGCATGTCTCAGATTTCTGGTCAGATATGAAAATAATGACCAACAAACACAGAGCAGTAAGACAGAGCTGTATATTTGCAAGCAACAGTCATAACTGGTTGTGTAATCACTTAGTGTACTACATCCAAAAATAATAAAATGTAAAAGTAACAATTGTATGGTTTTATATTACTGTAGGTGATGTTGCAGTTGGTTATATGTAGAATGATTTCTGTTCATAGAAATATCTTCATGTGTACAAACATTTTCTAGTGTATATATCATATATTGTTTTTCCTCATTTCAACTACATGTCCCTTTTTTCATTTCTTTCATTTTTTTGGGGGGGGGCAGTGTTTGTGCTAAGCACTACATAGTGCAATCACAGGAAATGGAGGAAAATGAATGTCAGGTTTGCCTGTGTTTATCTTGTTTGCATGAAGCACAGCAGTGTGCAAACTTGGCTAGTGTACCACCTAGGAAGCAGACAGAACACCTGCAAAACACCTGCAAACAGGGCATCTGTAAAAGAGCAAAGGTCAAAATCAGTACATTGTTGCAGCTTCTGTATTTGATAGTGCAAGTGTGCTAAGTGGCATTGCAAAGCATTGTTTAGTGGTTAGCAGGTTCCCCAGCAGCTGCAACCACTGAACACCTGCAGATAGGACTCAGATAGTAATAATTGAAAATGGATACATTCTATTAATTCTGTTGGGCACTGTGCAAGCCTGCTAAGTGGCGCTGTGCAGCTGTTAACACAGAGACCTTAAGAATGATTAGGCAATTAGGAAATTTCGTGTAACTAGGCCTGTGGCAGCAGGTGTACATGTAGGGTTGGAGTACAGATGGTTCTGTGTTCTAGTACAGGGTGTACAGCCTATTTGCATTGTTGTGACAGTGCAGTTTATAGCAATAAACTGAAAAACAGGCAAGTGTTATTTCAAAATTCTTGTGGCAACAGGTGTAAGTGTACAACTACCATACATTTGACTCTGCACTCTAAAACAGGATATTCTAGACATTTTTACTGTTGTTCCACTTCCCATTATATTCATTTATAACACTTTATATAGTGGAGATGATATATTATATGTATAAGGGATGAAACACCATTACTGTGTTTTCAGATGTATGACTGAGGGTATACTGTCTACTATATTTCTATAAGTATAATTCTGCTATCTGGACTTTCATAGCCTTCGCAATTAACTAAGATACATACAAAACTAGATCTATATTCAGTAACCTTGTCAGGTCACACACATACATGTATAATAGCTCAAATGTCACCTGTTTTTATGTATGATTCCTGAGTATTTCTGAGCAACAGTTCCTCTGTGGCAAAGATGGAAAATCAGTGCTGTGGAAGAAAATATTTTGTCCATTATGGCTAGGTTTGAATCTTACATTGTAACAGTAAAGCTTCCCCAGTGTATAAAGACAAAAAAGTCAGGTCATTACATTTATGCCCCCAGTGCCAGTCTACAAATTTAACTCACCTAACAGTTACCTTCCAATTTTCAATATATATTTCCAGGTTACATCAGTACACAGCTGTCAAACTAAGGTCAAGTGTCAGATTAACCTTCCAATTTCAATTATTTAATTCCTTCCTGCTTGGCACTGCTGTACTCTGCTTAACATTGTACAAATGTGGTTGGCATTATTGCTCGGGTTTGTGCACTACCAGTAAGCACAATAACTGGAAGTGGGTGGAAAACATCAGTTTCAATTGGTCTAGTTCAGCTGGTAGACATATCTGGTGTTGGAGGAGAAGGTGCACACTTTAGGGTACATTGGTAGGGTGCCCAGGAGTTCATGATATTTATTGGACTCTCAGTAAAACACCACAGCCAAAGGCTTCTGCAGGGGGACTATACTGGCTCCCAGTATAGGTCTGAGGTGTAGAATAGTTTGGCCCAGGCTATATCCAGTGCCACTGGTATCCCACACACCAAAGAGCAATTTTGACATCATTTTGGTGAACTACACAGAAGAAGGAATGCTTTCAACTATTGGTAGCAGGAATTTAAGACTGTACATCCACAGATGTGTTAGTATAACAATAAGAGAGCACTTGTAAGACTTAAAAAGCTAAATATAGACATGACTGGTATGCATAATGATCTGTTGTTCCTTTCTGTTCTTTCCCCAGCACCCACTGAATGTGAATTCAATTGACTGGCTCATGTTGTTTGATTAGACAGACTGTGGGAAGCAACCGGTATGTATGCAGCAGAAGAGAAGTGTTATTGTAGTGTTAGAAGTGAAAGATGGCTTTTTTAGTCTTTTATAGAGTTGTATCAGACTGAGGATGTATATCTCAGCTGTGAAAGCAAGTATGCATGTATTAGTCTGTATCACAAACCAGTTGTAAGATTCCAATATTAGACTGTAGTCAGAGGCTGTGGGTTCAAATACCATGATTTACAACTATACAATACTGTTATTTTTTTCAATAATATCTACATTAAATTAAAAGCTCTATACCAGTGGCACAAATGCCCCACTGTAAACTGTAATCTTTATAACAGGAACACGAATATGTGCAATATATTCACATTTCAAGGATTATTTTCAGCAATCTGTAGTATAGTGTGTATCTGTTAGGACATATACTTAAATGTAATACTTCAGGAAAAAAGAGTTATGTAATTGTATTAATGCACTGTATGTCACATATGATGGTACTCATTTTATCTCTTTTTTCCTTCATCCCAACCCACATCTCTCTTTATTATTTTCTGTTATGTATTGTCAAAATGCCTTCGGTGGTGCAGTGGTTAGCATTGTCACCTCACAGCAAGAGGTTCCCTGGTTCGATCTTGGCTGGGGTGCATTCTGTGCGGAGTCTGCATGTCCTACCTGTGGTCGCGTGTGTTTCGTCCGGGTGCTCCGGTTTCCTCCCACATCCCAAAGACATGCTGTAGGTGAATTGGACACTCTAAATTGGTCTTAGGTGAGAGTGCATGTGTGTGTGCCTTCTGTGGAAGGTTGGTCGCTGGGTTGGCAACTCAATATCATAAAACTCAACTGCCAATCATGAGTGGACAGGTGCTCTGCTGTGGCGACCCTAACTGGGAAAAGCTGAAAGAAGAAGAAAAGAAGAAGATTGTCAAAATGTCTTCATGTCATCCATGTGTACCACATCACTAAATGCTGCACAGCACAGCTAGCTAGGCCAGCCCTAGTGGAATAGCCTGCCACCACTCCACTGGCTTCAGCACTGATGCTGAACACGTCTGGGAGCCACCCTGGCAATACTGCCTTTGCACTACCTGAGCACTCAGGTAGTACTGCCCTGAAAGTTGGAGCAGTGATACCCACTGGGACCAGTGGTGGAGTTGGAGATTTCATCACCCGCAGGGACTTGCTAGGAATGGTGGAAAGGGTCATGCACCACACCATTGTTGCACACTTACACCAGACAGAGAGCTGCTCTCCCTCATGGTCCTTAGCAGGAGGAGATGTCAAGTACTCCAGCTGCCAGTGGAGTAAGAGGACAGTGATGACAGTCCAGTGGGAGAGGACTAAATTCTCACTGTCTCCAAGCTTGATGTTCATGAGCCTGTGTTGTCCCCTCCCTCACCCTAATCATGGTTCCCCCAACTGTTTGTGTCCATCACCATCCCTGTTTCTTGTCTTATTTGTCTTATATGTTTGCATTTGCTTCCTCATCTACCCAACTTACCTCACCCAGACATATGTATGTCCCTAACCCAGCTATCCTGTCTTACTGAATTAAAAAAAAAAATGGGCACCTGTCTCATGGAGAAAAAAAAAATTGTCCCATATATAGCTCTCCATTTCACCCACATGTCTTCTTGACACACTTGATTCAGCCCAATTGGCTATACAACATGATTGCATTGTTGCCACCCCTCTTTGTGGAGGTGGCAGTCCACATTCAGTTAATATCCTGCACATATTTTCAGTTTATACTGTTAAAGAAATGGTTCTTTTCTACCTCTCTCCTGCACATTCTTGTATCACTTTCTTTTTGTTCTTCCCCTGCTTGCTCCACATTTTTACACTTTCCTATTGATCCCATTTCAACACCTTTAGTGTGGTCAAAATTAGAATCACACACAACACACATAAGTAGCAGAAAGAGCAAAGGATCCCTTCTCTTTTTGGGATCTAGGTTTGTGCAGAGTTTCACATCATGCACCAATGCAGAGTGACAGTGAGTGGTGGTACAGTGCTGTAGTTATTTCTCCACAATGTTGCTTAACTGCTCTGTGCTATGCCAACACACAGCAGTACATGTACTATACTATAAAGAATTCATGTCATTGCATTATCACTGTTTATTTAAAAGTCTTTAAAAGTATTGAATACACCTGGATTCAAACCCATTATCATCCAGGCTCAAAAAGAAATGTGCCCATGCATTTACACCTGCTGCCACAGAGTCATTTAAGCAGTAGATGTGCTTCATAGACTCAGTATTAACTCTCAGATTTTTTTGCAATGTGGCTCACATTTGTGCACTGCTTAACTATGTGCAAACATGGAAAGTATTGAAAATGTGCATCTCACATGTGCAAACTCTTTGCCAACCATCTCACAAACCTGCTGCTCACTGCATTATGGAAAAGTTAATATTATTATGTATTATTGCTGTTTACTGCCCATTTCCTATCTATGACATGAAATTACATAGGAAACATAACAAACTGAAGGCCCTCTCTAACAATGTGACAAATATTTACAATGCAGCCATGTGTTGCCTCCCCCATGCACTGCAACCCTCGTGTCTCAGTACATCTTCCACACATATATCACCAACACTACAGAATTTAATATCAAATGTTGTATGATATGCAATCCACTTCAATAAGCTAACACACAGAACTAGAACTATTGATGCATAAGCCTAAAAAAGCCTTATCTGCAAGGCTAGGGAAGGAATCAGCATGGACCTTTTCCACAGGGATGTAGGTGACCTTCAACACACTTGAATCAACTCATTTTGGTCTTGTCAAGGGTAAATATTCCTTATTAATCCTAGTGGTATTCTTTGATACTGATGCCTAGGCTGGATTGTCCAAGACCTTTGACAATATTCCCCCATTCAGGTGTCATAGAAAAAAATCTCCTCTCTGGGGATTAACCCATACATTACTAGATGGATAGCCAACTGGCTCGCCAACAGAACACATACTATCTGTGTTTGGAACTGCACCTCCACCAGTAAGCTACTTACCAGTGGAACATCACAAGAATCTGTGCTGGGCCTCCAACTATTTGGAAACTATTTCTCTGAAGTCCAGGCAAAAGTAGATGGCCTGTGGTTTACCAAGACTGCAGATAACTGTGAAATGGCCACAGTCATAAAGTCCCCCAACTGAACATATTACAGAAAGGGCACCCACAGACAAATGATTGGTGACAAACTCATGGGCTGAACCTTAAAGTAAAAAATGCTTCATTGTCCCCTTTGTCAATGAAGTACACCTGCTAATTATGATATACATAGCTCCCCTCTAAGCTTAATCACAGTGTTGTGAGACTTGGAAACACATATTGATAGCAATCTACACTTCAATCACTATCTCACAGCTATGGACACATAGTGATAGCAATCTACACTTCAATCACTATGTGTCCATAGCTGTGAGACACACATTCTACAGTGCAAACAGCATAAATAAGGCCAACACATCCAAGACCAAGGAAGTAATAACTCTCCTGTACTCTACCCTTATCAGACCACTAATTGAGTACAATGCTCTCTTCTGTCTGTACCTCACCAGACATCTGCAGCAACTGGCGAAATTGCTGAAATTTGTGAAAGGGAGAATCCAGGGCCTCTAAAACATGACATACATGGAAAGACTGAAAGACATGTCACTGTACTCGGTATCATGCAGGCTGCTGAGAGGTGACCTACACCTGACCTACAGAGCACTCTGAGATCCTGCCCTTCTGGAAATGCTGGACATCTGCAAATCAAATGGGACAAGAGTTGCTGCAGGGATCTCAACCTAGTCTGTAACATAAACAGAGCATACTGAGGAAACAGATATATCTCCCAGCAATTGCCACTCCTCTGTAATAGGCTTCCAGTGCATGTGAAGCAATGCTCTTCAATGACCCTATTCAAGCACAACCTTGACAACTAGATGGGTGATTGTAAATTCACCTTTGGGGTGACACTTATGTCTCTCATGGACAGAGCCAGTCTGTGCTGATCACAAAATTAGTCTGCTAACAATGACCATCTAACTATGCTCAATAAGGATACTTGTGTTGTTACATGTCTAAACTTGTAAATGCCTTAGGGCCATTAGGCTAGTAACCTCCTATGAATCTATGAAGGTATGATCTTATGCAGGCCTCACAACATCTTCTCTGCATCATGCCCTACTGATGTCATCCACTATAAGTTGACCTGCAGTCTTGTAAAAGTCATTGTGCTGTGCAGCTTGCATAAAGTATTGGGTTCTGTAGTCTGTGTACTTAGGTAGAGGTTCTGTTCTCATTGCAGTGAACTGTGTATGTGTGTGCACGCGCCTAGCCAGAGAAGCAATGGTGTTTATCTTTAAGTTACCCTTCCAATCCCATGGATTTACAGTATTTTGAAAATTACCTACACATCCATTTCATGCAGGTCTCCCAACATCTTCTGATCAACATGACCTGCTGATGTCATCCACTATAATTGACCTGCAGTCTTATAAAAGTAAGACTTGTGCAGTGTCAAGTACTGAGTTCTGTGGTCTGTGTACTTGGATAGGTAGGGGTTCTGTTCTCATTGCAGCCAAGTGTGTGTGTGTGTGTGTGTGTGTGTGTGTGTGTGTGTGTGTGTGTGTGTGTGTGTGTGTGTGTGTCTAGCCAGAAGAGAAGAAGAGTGTATCCTATAGGTGCCCCATTTCATGCAGGCCTCCCAACATCTTCTCTCCAATATGCCCTATGGATGCTATCCACTCTAAGCTGACCTGCAGTCTAGTAAAAGTAAGACTTGTGCCATGGTACTTACATAAAGTACAGAATTATGTAGTCTGTGTACTTAGGTAGGAGTTCTCTTTTCACTGCAGTCAACTGCGTGTGCGTGTGTGTGTGTGTGTGTGTGTGTGTGTGTGTGTGTGTGTGTGTGCATGTCTGTGTGCGTGTGTGTGTGCATGTGTGTGTGTACATGTGTGTGCTTGTGTGTGCGTGTGTGTGCGTGTGTGTGTGTGTGTCTGTGTGTGTGCGTGTGTGTGTGTGTGTCTGTGTTTGTGCTCTTGCTTCATTACAGAGAGCCTTTTACACCAGCATGTGGGACACTGTTATTACCATATTCTCATCAAGAAACACTGCCGATTTCATCAGTTATAAAGTGTTATCTGAGGCAATCCTAGTTAGACGTGAGCTGTGGCACTTGCCTTGTATACAAAGGTCTGTAGTCTGTGTGCTTAGATAGGTAGGGATTCTATTCTCACTGCAGTCAACTGGGAATGTGTGTGTGTCTTTGTGATCTTACTTGACATTACAGATAACCTTTGACACCAGCATGTGGGATGCTGTTATTAACATAGTTTACTCAACAGATACTGATGATGTCATCAGCAATATCTGATTTATGGATATCCATTATTCTCACCAAGGTAGGGTCAGAGACTGGCTTGAGGGTCAGGCAGAAGTCAGCTTACCCTATACAATACCAATTACAATGACATGGCTTTCAGTCTATCTACTTGCATCATAACATGGTTTGTAGGCCCTGTGTTTTCTTAGTGAGAAATCCCTGTGTTCTCTCCAGCTGCTGCAATTGTCTGATGAGGTACATGCAAAACATAGAATTATACTCTGTTAGTGTTCTGATAAGGTTTGAGTACAGTGCTGACATACAATCCTAAGATCTGAATGTGATGGCGTGACGTATGAGGTGCACAGCACAGGCTTTCAATACCAGTGTGGACACTTGTTGGTTGAAGTTAAGAATGCTATCTAGATGTGTTCCTTGTTTGCATCAGTGGGTTTCAGCATAGTATGACTTTTGTCAATGCTGTAATTAACATGGAATTTCACTTTTCAGAAGTACAAAATAAAGACACAGTACTGCATTTATTTGTAGAATGTGTGGCTTTGCCACCAATCATGTGCCTGTGTTAGTCCCTCCTGTAGTATGTTATCAACATTGCACCCAATATACAAGAATCAGCAAACCTGGTAAGCCAAAGGCCATAAACTTTAGCCTGAATTGTCAAAAAATAGATTCTAAACAGTAAAGGGCCAAGCACAGATCTCTGGGGTATGCAAATGGTCACAACTCTACTGGTACAGGTTGATTCACCAACTTCAACAGTATGTGTTCTGTCTGTGAGACAATTGGTTATCCATCTAGTGATGTAAGGCTTAATCCCCAACTGGGAGAATTTACTAATAATAGCTGACTGGGGGATTGTGTCAAAACCCAAGGCCAGATCAAGATAGGCAGTATGCACTGCCTTACCTTCATCCCGGCCTATCACACAGAATCAGTGGGCTGTGACAACATCACAAATAGCCTATAGCATGACTCAGCACATACACCTTCCTGATACAGTTGAATAAAGACATCAACACACCCTTCACATGGGCTATAATCTCATAGAAGGGTGCACATCAACATGCATCCATCTGAGTTTGGGGGACAGCACCTTATGCATGCATGTATAAACACATCCTGACTATCCTCACCTGTGAGGTAGACCGACATGTCATCATGGACCTTTTTAAATGAACACTAGTGATATCTCAGCTGTGTGCAACAGATTTGTGTGAGTTGTTAGTGCTACATAAAGTCTGTTACATCTGATAGATGTCCTCAAAATGGTCATCAAGGGTATGCATTATGGCAACACTGTCATCCTGTTGAACTTGACCAGGCCAAGGAATTTGAAACAAATCCACACCGAGGTATTTAATCAACACTGTCAGATATGGCCTTAAACAGCTACATCATTAAGTGGGGTAGATCAGTGGATCACATATGTGGCATCTAACCTATGTCAAAATGTGTGAAGTGACCTATATCTCTGGTCCAGCAATCAGGTCCATACATCAGGGCTATCTGCTAAGCACTTTCCTGTACATTATTTAAATAATGGACATCACGGTTGACATACACATCCTTTGTCCAAACAGCTGTCTGAAGGACTACAGATTGTGGGCAATCATTGACTCTATCTGTGATATTAATATAATACAGACAGTATCTACATACACCAAAGAGTGCTGCCACAGTCATGACAACATCTGCAAAGACAAAAAAACTTGGGGGGATTTGTTACATCAGGTAAACAAACACCCAGCCTAAGTACAAATTAAACATCACATCCTATAATCAGATCAATTGGTATGTTAGCTGTGTCCTGGGGTAGATGGTAATTGGAACATCCACCAGCATGTGGTCACCGTGCAAAGGACATCCATTTCAGAGGCCATAATACCTCCACAGTTCCCAGCCTTTATCATACCAGTAACTGAGTACAATGCTCCTTTCTTGATGCACCTCCCTACACATCTTCCACTGATGTGTAACTGAAGTGAACCACCTTTGGCACAGTGAACTGTCACACAGCTTATTGGCCATACCAAGGTATTTCTTTTTGTGGCGTAAACATTACTGTCTAAAGGTGCAAAACCCATATCAAGTTGTTAAACCAAATGCATGTGTGTTACCCATTCTGGTGATGCACACAGTACATACATTAATGGCAGGAATAACATTTGTGACAGTGTGGATTGTGATACATACATATATATATATATATATATATATATATATATATATATATATATATATATATATATATATATATATATATATGTATGTGTGTGTGTGTGTGTTCATTTTATAATCTCAAAATTCTGAAATATGAAATTTCAGAATCTCGAGATCATAAAGCCGAAAGCCCATAATAGTGAAACCCCAGCACTGCGGAATTCAAAATCGCAACTTCTATACTAACCATACACCACACAAATACATATACATGCACCTTCCTCCCCACACACAAGCCTACACTATATACAAGCAGAAGGGCAAGCCCCCCTGCACCCCCCCATGTGGGGGGCTGTGCTTCTCACCCCCCCCACTTAAATATACTAACTCCAAGGTCGCACAACACAGAAAAAGACACAAAAACAATACCATAGAAGCTAAATTCCCCTCGCACACACACATCTCAGTAACAAACCACACTGACACACACTAATGCCCCTAACCAAAACCCTTAGAAAATAAACACTTACCTGAATCTCCAGCTATTCCTTAACAAACAGCAACACCAGAAGCACTAATTTAACATCTCCTAAGTTCGAGATTTTGAATTTTGCACTTCTGGGATTTCGCTATTATGGGCTTTCGGCTTTATGACCTTGAGATTTTGAAATTCGATATTTCAGAAGTTCGAGTTTATAAAGTGAACCCATGTGTGTGTGTGTGTGTGTGTGTGTGTGTGTGTGTGTGTGTGTGTGTGTGTGTGTGTGTGTGTGTGTGTGTGTGTGTGTGTGTGTGTGTGTGTGTATATATATATATATATATATATATATATATACATGGGTCTTCTGCTTTTCATCGAATACCACGTATTCGAAAAAGAGCAGTAGACTGCTCAGTTAGCGAAAGTGCACTTATTCGAAAGTGCACTTTCGCAAACTCAGATTCTACAAACAGATCGCACCACAGTGGAGGAAAGCAGGAAAACATGCTATGTCCTCCACTGTGGTGCGGTAGTTATGGACCTTAGCGTTAGGGTGCGGGTAATGGTAAGGGGATAGCTCTACTAGCTATCTACTAGCTATCCCCTTACCATGAGCCGCACCCTAACCCTACGGTCTGTGACTACCGCACTGTAGTGGAGGACAGGCTATCCTTCACTGTGGTGTGGTAGTCATGGACCTTAGTGTTAGGGTGCAGGTCATGGTAAGGGGATAGCCCTACTAGCTATCCCCTTACCATGACCTGCGCCCTAACCTTAAGGTCCATAACTACTGCACTAAAATCAGTAGTAGCCCATTCACTGAAGTGGGTTTCGTGAAAGTGTACTTTCGATTAAGTGCACTTTTCCTTAACCCAGGGTCTACTGTGTGAGTTCGAAGAAGTGTATTTTTGAAATTATACAGTAGACCCATATACATATATATTTATATATATATATATATATATATATATATATATATATATATATATATATATATATATATATATATATATGTTGTCCATGAGCTGTTACCTGTGTCTCACTTGATGGAGACCTTTGTTGAGATTACACTCATATTCAGGCAAATCAGTTTACACAGCTTCACAATATGCACCCTACTCCAGTTGTATGTCAGATCCCTGATAAATGGCCTCTGCATTATTCATGTAAGGATGCTTATCTCACACAGACGTCCTCTACATTTTTATGTCACCTTGTGTGACAGTCACATAATACACATTTTCACTGTGCAGTCCCTACTGTACCATATTGGTATGTGATTGGTGTTGCTTCTACAACTGTCTTCCACTGATATTCCCTCATATGCTGTACATTAGGTTGTTTCACCGATCCTCTTTCCCTGTGTTCATTTCTACAATTCATGTGTGTGTCACTATTCAATACACACACTTCCCCTGAGTGTTTATTTTACATGGCAGTCCATGTACCTTTACGGATCATTTACACAACTTCAGTACAGAATGCCAGGAATGGGATTTTACAATACTCTGCACTGTAGATAAATTGTTCTGTACTATGTTTGTACCATTCACATAACATTCATACCTCTCAACTGTCCAGATTTTCACAGAATGCCCAAATGTGTTCCTTATCAAATCGGTGGCTTTCTACCATATCTTTGGGATGATCGCAGGACTGATGTGACTCAATAATTGCATACATTTGAGTTTCAGACTTCAAATCCTTCAGAACGTGTATCTTAACACAACTCCCTGGTTATTCTGGCACATTTCTGTAGACAAATATGTCACATATATCCCTATTTCTAAGTCGCTTTCCCCTATTATGTTGGCCTTTGTCCAGATGTATTACACTACAAGATTGAGAGCTATCTGTGAAGCCCTGGTGATCATTGTGGCATGCCGGCCAAACCGCAGACCTTCAGTGCTATGATTTAAACAGGAGTGCTATCCATGTTCGCCTATATGGTTTCCTGGCTAGCAACACTGTTGCCAGCCCCAGAACCTTGTTTACTTATGTTTAAACATGGTGCACAACATGAATATACAATGAACTCTGTTGATTACTGTATATCACTGTGCACAAATGTAAACTCCATGTAGGCTTCACACAAAGCCTACACTAAGTTTATTGAATCCCAGGGAAAATGTAATATAAACTATCGCAATATGATTCTTCAAAAAATGTTATGGGATAAGTTAACTATGGTAACATGTTTTCCTATGTGGTTTTAAACCCACAACATGGCAAAATGTAGACATACTGGCCACTTATTTTATATGCCGAGCTAAATTGTACTAGGATTTTATTGTAGACAGCAGCAACTGTAGCTCTTTACTAGAAATCTTGTGATGAACAGTAGAATACAGAAAATGCATACAATTTTTGTACTTCTTATAGTGAGGACATACCAGCTATCAACACCTTTGTAACCAAATATGTTTAACCAATGTTACAGGCATTCATTTGCATATTATGTGTACTTGTGTAGGAAGAATGATGTAAGTAAGTTATAAATTTGTATGCCTTCCACCTTGTAACAGTCCAGTAGGTGATACAGTCAGACTATAATGTAAAACCATGAAATGCGCAGTCATCTGTTGTCTAGATGCTATAAGTGTCAGTGAGCATGAGGACAGACCGTATGTGAAATGATGTAGTTAGATGTAGTAAAACATGTACATCTTCAATGGACATAGTTATGATATTATTTAATAAGATAACAACATGGGAATTGAACCCATAGCCAAGAGAGCAGTAATTACAAAGTCCACTGAACTATCCACACAACCTAATTCCCACAGCAACTAAAGCATGGTCATATCAATATCAGTATGATATACATATGGGTCTAATAGGAGGACTACAATGGAAAACTACCAAATGCAGTTATCTGTGGCTTTGGCGCTCTGGGCATCAGTGACAGACAAGGACATTGGTTATGTGAAATTATGTATTTAAATGTGGTGAAACATTACAACTTCAAAGGTCATAGTTACTGTTATTAATTAATTATTACATAAAATATCAACATGGGTATCAAACCCATAGTCAAGAGGACAGTTAATACAAATTCTAATGAATTATCCCCATGAGTTAATTCACACAGCAGTTAAAGCATGTTTCTAACAGAATGTATATGATATATATGGGTCAAATAAATATTGTAAAATGCGTAGGAATACTAAGGAATATGTAGAATATTGGTACTTACAGTATGGATCTATGGGCTGCCTCCGTACCTTGTCAACCCTTTTTTGAAGCTTGGCTATGTCCTTCCAATGCAGATCATCATAGCGGTGATGAACTTGCATTCCAGGTGGAAGATCCATATCCTCCATCGGTGCTCCCTCATGATCTGGTTCCAGACATAAATCATAGCAAAGTTCCTGTGTCTGGCTCTCATCCACTGCTCCAATCCAGCATTGACCAGCATCATCTAGGTCCTCTTCTCCTCAGCCAAGTTCAGCACATGGGCATGTTGCAGCCTCCTCAAAGTCACCATTATGATTTGCAAGTCTTTCAGATCGGAAAAACAGAAATACAGTGAAATGCACACTGAGGTACCACTCAGTTTACAGTTAGCAATAGTCTGATCAGTAAATGTATCAAAATCAATATTTGAAAGTAGCACTGATGTCATGTTCTAAGATTATTGAAAAATATTGGGCAAGTGCTACACATGGTACCATTTATTGATATCTTTTGGTTATTGATGCAGGACACTTGTTTTTTCAATGCAGAATGGCACTTTACGTAGTTGTGCATAAATGGGATTCAAAACACCTGAATTTTAATTAACTTCATTAATTATATATGGCACAATTTGTACTTAAAACTGTGTGCACACAAGGTGCACTTTGATTCTTTGACTCTGGTTGTATGGTGCATTGGCAAATGATAGAATGTCTTTAGTGGTAATTAGTACATTTGTTAAAGTTACTTATTTCAAAAGGTACATGTTTAAAGTCATATTTAATCCACATGTTAAGTTTTATAGAAGTTGTCATAAGTTCCTAGAGTGATGTTGTCTTAAAATATATGCATACAAGTGTTCCTCTTCTGAGTTGTTTAGTACAGTCCCATATGCAGTTGCATAGAGAGAATTCCAGTACAAATGATAGCATATGAAGGAGGATTTTTGGATTGTCCACAATTTTTACTGGCAATTCCTTGCACTCTGTAGTCTAGATACATAAACCTATGGATTCCAGCAGTATCCGTATCTAGTATGTGATGTTGATGCTATGGATATTTATTAAATCATGACTCCTAAAATAGTGTTACACCATATTCTTATGCTGTTATGGATATTTTTTTCAGTGATGCTCCATAGTAAAGATGTTATCAGTACTGTGTCAATTCACTGTGGATCTGTACAGACCCAAAGGTATTCCACTGCTCTCCATAAGTTGTTTAATTGTTATGTGATTTAGTATTGCAACATGGAATGCACACATGCTGTGGTAGCATGATATTGTTGTCTTTGGAACTGTGTTCAGTATATATGTAATGTCAGAGGGTTCTAATGCCAGTAAAAAAGTGTACAGATATTACAAGCTATTTTGTTTTTACAGATGTTGTATTAGACCACCGTTGATACTTTTCATATGTCATGTCAGTATTTCTTACAGGTAGTGTTATACATGTTTGCATTGCACAGGAATGCATACTGTTTATTTTGACATATGCTGTTTATTGACTCAGATGCATAAACATACTCATCAGTGAGTCTTATCATGTGTGTATCAATGTTTTCCAGATGACCTACTGTCTTAGGGGTGACACCCACCTCCCCAAGGGAAAAATGACATCATCATTGCTGCAACAAAATCAATTCCATTGGAGGACATAACCAATACTGTGAGGCCTGTAGATGTCACTGCTCAGACATGATTCCTCCTGCAGCCAACAGAGTCACACATTATAAGAGGTCGAGGGATGACACCAATGGTGGACCATCTCTGACCCCCCACCAGTGAAATCACAGTTTTTTTTTGCCTCACTGTAAAGAGCAATAGGGGATTGACAAATCCCTGGTTGTGGGATTGAAGTGGATGTTCCAGGATGGACATGTACATGTTCAGTGCAGGGATGACTATTTCGGCAATCATTGCATATTGCCTAACATGCACATTCATGCATCAATACTTTTGATTTACAGTAGCAGAGCTGAGCCATGAACAAATTTCCATACAAAGTGAGGATGATGAACATAAGTATAACTACATGTATTGGTAGGTTTGAGTTACTCTCAGAGCAGTGCAAACTGCAGATGTAATGTTTATTGCATTAATATTCACAGATCCATCTACTTCAGGCTTGCAGCAGGGAACAGCAGGTGAGTGGCTACATACTGTTGCTGTGCACACAACCTTGTTAGTGCCCACACCTAATTTAATGGACTGTTGTTTACTGTTACATTGTTGTTTCCATAATCTTGAAGACTACAGGTACATCCAGTGGAGGGACAAGCCATGCATTATCAAGCGCAGAAAGACCAGGTATGTTCCAGTGACATTGTCACAACTTTCAACAATATTTAGCACACATTATGACTGAAAACATTGTCAATATTTGTCATTACAGGTTCTCCTTGTGTACAGTAGCAATGTACATCCAGTGAGTATTTGCAGCCCATATTACTGTATTATATATGTGATGTTGTTAGTATTTGTTTTGAGAACTCCATGACTGTGCTGCCTTTCTGCTTACTTTCCCACTACAGGATCCACAGTACAAACCACAACCTCTACACAGCAGGAGTCCTCAAGTGCACATACCAGTGGTATGTGTATGTCACACAGTCAGTTTTTTTTATTTGTGTACACCTAGTACATGTTTTGAATGATGTCATCCGTGATATCATTTCTTTTACCTACCCTATTTGAAGTTAAGCACAGTGGAATAACAACAACATCCCATGAATGTTTGCCAAGTGTGTTGCTATGTTTTTATGTATCATGTATGTCATGTATGTTGGTCACGTCAGTAGATATGTGTTTAGGGTATTTACATTATGTTTAACATAGATACATTAGACTGCAAGTGAAGTCAGAGATATTTGTAACATTTCAGACATTTCAGTGAAATACATATGCCAATTTTATTTTATATTCATCACAGTTTCCTCCCACATTCAAAACACATGCAGTAGGTAGATTGGACACTCTAAATTCACCATAGGTGTGAGCATGTTTGTGCACAGTGGTGTGGAAGAAGTATTGTGACAGGGCTAGCCACCTGGTGGTGTAAACCTTGGGTCTAGATGAGTGTCACTGTTGAAGTGACACCCTGACCCCATGTACAAAAATGGGAAAAAAAGGGGTTGTGGATGGATGGATGGATGGATGGATGGATGTACTGTAGGCACATTGTCCTGATCTGTGTCTTTATATGTTGTAACACATTAACTGTCTTTATCATCCAGCAGAATATGAATATACAGGAATCATGATAGTATGGCTCCTGGCACAGAGGACATTGATGTTTTTGAAGAGTCTATCCATATAGTTGACACTGATGCTGCACCAGATGTATCCCCAGATGTAGAGGTCCAATTGCCAATAAAGTCAGAGGATGATGACACAGTGGATGTTGAACAGGGTGATGCTGTTGATCAACACACCACAGCTGGGGGCACTGCTGCTGGCAAATCCACACAACAACCAGACGCAGGGCATCATGCTAGACATAGGTGAACAGATTTTGTACATGGCCAGGTGTCAGAGGGTGTCTTCCTTCTGCTGCAGGCAAATGTATGGTCACAGCATCAGCATCTTTCAGATGTCCATGCACTTGCCTGTACCACAGATCATGTGGCCCACCAGATACATGTCATGCATGAAGGACAAGAATCCAAAAAAGTGAGATTATGGCTGCATTGGCTGCTCAAAATGAGAGTCTCCTAGCTGTGGCAGAGTCAGTGAAAAACATGGCCTCTATGGTAAAGCAGGAGTGTTGTACTACTAACAGGATTCTGTGTTCTATGAGTATGCACAGAAGATTGCAACCTGTGAGAGGCAGGCCACCTGTCCGTAGAACCAACATTGCCCATTGGAAATCCCTGTCTGTGGTTCAACCTGCACAGATGTCAGCTACTGACACATCTGCTGAGGTACTGACAGCCACAAGGCCTTCAATCTGAAGTCATGTTCCTTCATCTGAACATGGTGTCATATCTTCTCTGTAGGGCAAACAGGATAGGATGTGTTTGTACATGGTCATGGCAGGGTGAACCATGGAGTGAGATGTCAGCAAGATTAACCGAGATTGTGTTAGAGTGTGTTCAACAGTACAGTACACATTGTTCACTCATATTATTTCAATACCACTGTGCTGTGATATGTGTTTCTGAAATAAAAATGCCTGCATGATGTTGTGTGTGAGTTCTCTTTGTTCATGTTATAATATTGTACAGATATGTAAGTGTAGCACTGATGTATGTCCCTTATTGTTGAACATGCAGAGATAAAACATGAGTGCATATGCATACCTGTTTCAGTTGTGCCCTGAGTTGATGTTTTTATTTTTGGCACATTTGCATATGTTCATATTGAAATAGGTTAGACTCATGTTGTGTATGATGCTCAGTGTGTACATCTAGTGGGTACATGGCATTAAATACAATGTGTGTTACTGTTGTGGGGCAACACTTGAACATCAGTGTTTAATCTGTGTACACATGTACATGTGGCTTGTCATGACTCAAATGTCTGGGTCAGATGCTGCTATGTAGCCTTGGCTAGGACTTGTGGTCACAACATACATTGCCTACACCGGTGACCCTATGTCCTTCTGCTTCTCCTCTGATAACTGGGGTATGTCCTCTTCAGACATTTGTGATGTTTGTGTTAGTTCACCCACACCTGCAGCTAGAAGACTGCCATGTGCTTGGGTTAGCATGTTGTACAGCATGGCACACACAGTTATCATCTAGACTGCCTTCTCAGGTTTGTATTGCAGTGCACCCCCAGATGTGTCCAGACATCTGAACTAAGCTTTCAGTACACCAAAACACATGCTCTGTGTTGTTTCCGGTTGTTACATGTGCTCTATTGTAGGCCTCTTATGCAGGGTTGGAAGGATGAGGGTACAGGGCCATTAGCCACTGCTCAAGAGGATAACCACAGTCACCTGTTAGGTGAGTTAAAACACTGTTGTTCAAATCAGATATTGTAGATGGTAGGATCCTTCAGTTACATCCTTGCTGTGTTCCTGTGCTTGCCCAGAAGCAATCTATCCAGAATTTCACCTTGCTAGAATGCAGCCCTGAGTTCACTTTCCCTCCAAATGTCAGCATCATGAATACTGCCATGGGTGGGTTGCCATGATGTTTGTTTTGCTATAATTTGCTGCACACACAACTTGGCAGTTGGTGGCTAACCACCCATTTCTGTTTATGTATTGGTCTGCTTTTGGATGTACTCGTGTCGTGATACGTATGTGTGAGCAATCTGTTGCACCGAGTACGTGTGGGATGTTTGTGATGTTGTAGAACTGGTGCATTATAGTTCTCCACTCCATTGGTGTGGATGGGAAGTGTAGGTAGACCTTCACCTTCCTGCACATTGTTGCCAGGAATATAGCCAGCATACAACTGGCAGCCACCTGTGATACTCCCACAGCATCTCCCATGTTTTTCTGGAATTTCCAGATGTGAGTATACCCAGGTTGAGACACACTTTGGTTTCAGGGAGGATGGGGTTTCCTTGCAGGGTCTGCACATATGTGTGGGGCACACATGCTACAGACAGCCTGCACTATTTGTCTGCCTAGATGGTAGCTATCATTCATTTGCTTGCCTAACAACTCATTTAGTTGCAGCCTTGCTCTGACTCTAGGTGGCTGCCTTCTAGGACACACAGCCGCATCCTCCTTTATGGCTTACATCACTGCTGCTTGTTGCAGTATATTAACAGTAGGCTGCATTGTTATATATTTTTTTCAGATTTGCTATACATTTCACCATAATCCATAGTATTCAGCTGTAATCCTTGGGGTCCATAATGTATGCACCGACAATTTCAGAAGTGGATCAGTGTAGCTGTTTGTCGCATTTGAGTTGCATTGTGTGTGCAGAACATGTTTTGGAATCAAACTGACATGTGTGGAATCTCTAATTATACTACACTGAATTCTTAAGTAGTTGGTCTGCCTTCAGAGTGCTTTCTGGAATTGCGTCCACAACAGGTGCTCTTGAGTCTTCCTTCGGTGTGCTGCGGAATCTGTAAATACCTCCCACAAATTTATAGAATTTGTCCCTAAATCCCACTACTAAAAAAAACACTTTTTGATCTTAAATTTACACATCCCACATAAAGTGCAAAATGTAAAAGAATTGTCAAACTCATTATACAATCACTGCCCCATCTCAATGACTCCTTGTCATTTAAATGGCCAACATTTCAGTTCTAAACTAAACAAATTATAGATTTCCCAGAAACTATAGAAAATGTACTAGAGACTAATCTCAACACATTAGACTGGTCATCAATTTATAGTGAAAATGATCCTAACAAAACATTTCTTTACTTTAATAAAACACTTTTGTAGACCATCAATTAAGTCTACCTTATAAAAAATAGAATTTAAAGCATTTCTTGTCCTAGAATAGAATAATCAATTAGGTGTATAGTACAAGTCCATAATTAGGAGTTTAAGATAAGAAAAACCTAATTAATAGACTCAGACTATCTAAATTACAGAAACCTTTGCAATAAATTTACTCATGACATCGTAGGATGCATGATTGCCTACCTGACAAAAGACAAATACAAATGGCATCCAAACCAAATGTCTTCTCACAAAACATTAAAGAAATACCAAGCATTAATACTCAGGTATACAGCAGAATGAGTGTCACCCTTAGGATTACATTTATTTTATTGCTTCTCTAAGATGTTCACAGGATACCTCATATTATCTCACAATACAAATCACTAAAAAAATCTGTAAAATAACTACTTCAAACTATAGACATTAAGTGAAACCATAATGCCCTTCACGCTCACTTTTTAAGCTAGCCTACAAGGTAATGTCTAAGCCCCTTTTCAGCTTGTTTAATCATTCTCTTACTACAAGAATTTTCTGCTCACATCTTGAACATACTGCTATATTCCCCCAACCTAAAAGACATCATGCGACTGGTCCTCTGGTCTCCAGACCTATTCCCACTCCCTGTCACATAACATTTTAGAAAGATTATTCTATGTGCAAATAACATAATGCATACATTGCTACGGTTACCTCACTGTCTCCCAGCATGGAATTATAAATGGCCACAACAACCTAACTGCTCTATGCAGTTATACTGTAAATATATATATATATTTTTTTACGTATATATATATATATATATATATATATATATATATATATATATATATATATATATATATATATATATATATATATATATATATATATATATATACACACACACACACATGTAGATATATATTTTATATATATCATCATCTTCTTTCAGTTGTTCCCGTTAGGGGTCACCACAGTGGATCATCTGTTTCCATTTCTTCCTGTCCTCTGTATCTTGCTCTGCCACACCAACCACCTGCATGTCCTCTCTCACTACATCCATAAACCTTATCTTAGGCCTTCCTCTTTTCCTATTACCTGGTAGCGTCATCCTTAGCATCTTTTTCCCAATATACTCAGCATCCCTCCTCAGCACATGTCCAAATCAACATAATCTTGCCTCTCTGGCTTTGTCCCCAAACCTTTCAACCTGGGCTGACCCTCTAATATATTTATTCCTAATCCTGTCCACCCTCGTCACACCCAGTGCAAATCTTAACATCTTTAACTCTGCCAAATCCAGCTCAAACTCCTGCCTTTTTGTCAATGCCACTGTCTCCAACCCATATAACATAGCTGGTCTCACTACCCTCTTGTAGACCTTCCCTTTCACTCTTACTGGTACTTGTCTGTCACAAATCACTCCTGACACTCTTCTCCACCCACTCCATCCTGCCTGTACTCTCTTCTTTACCTCTCTTCCACACCCACCATTACTCTGAACTATTGATCCCAAGTGTTTAAACTCATCCAACTTCGTCAACTCTACTACTTGCATCCTCACCATTCCTTTATCCTCCCTCTCATTCACACACATATATTCTGTCTTAGTCCTGCTGACCTTCATTCCTCTTCTCTCTAGAGCATATTTCCACCTCTCCAGGGTCTCCTCCACCTGTTCCCTACTTTCACTATACATCACAATGTCATCTGCAAACATCATAGTCCATGGCTCCTGTCTGATCTCGTCTATCAACCTGTCCATCACCACTGCAAATAAGAAAGGGCTCAGAGCTGATCCTTGATGTAACCCACCTCCACCTTAAATGCATCCGTCACTCCCACCACAGACCTCACCGCTGTCACACTACGATCGTACATATTCTGTACCACTCTTACATACTTCTCTGACACTCCCGACTTCCTCATACAATACCACAACTCCTCTCTAGGCACCCTGTCATATGCTTTCTCTAAGTCTACAAAAACACAATGCAACTCCTTCTGACCTTCTCTGTACTTCGCCATCAACACTCTCAGAGCAAATATCACATCTGTAGTGCTCTTTCCCGGCATGAAACCATACTGCTGATCACTAATCATCACGTCCATTCTTAACCTAGCTTCCACTACTCTTTCCTATAACTTCATGCTGTGACTGATCAATTTAATCCCTCTGTAGTTACTACAGCTCTGCACATCACCCTTACTCTTAAAAATCGGTACCAAAACACTTTTTCTCCATTCCTCAGGCATCCTCTCACTTTCCAAGATTTCATTAAACAATCTGGTTAAAAACTCCACTGCCATTTCACCTAAACACCTCCATGCTTCCACAGGTATGTCCTCTGGACCAACAGCCTTTCCATTCTTCATCCTGTTCATAGCTATCCTTACTTCCTCCTTACTAATCGATTGTACTTCATGATTCACTATCTGCACATCATCCAACCTTCTCTCCCTCTCATTCTCTTCATTCGTCAACCCCTCAAAGTAATATTTCCATCTCCTCAACACACTCTCCTCACTTGTGAGTATGTTTCCCTCATTATCCTTTATCACCTTTATGTGCTCCACATCTTTCTTAGCTCAGTCCCTCTGACTAGCCAATTGGTACAGATCCTTTTCTCCCTCCTTAGTGTCCAGCCTTTCATACAACTCTTCATATGTGTTATCTGTAGCCTTCACCACCTCTCTCTTTGCCATGCATCTCATCTCCTTATACTCCAGTCTACTTTCTTCATCTCTCTGACAATCCCACTTCTTCTTTGCCAACCTCTTTCTCTGCATACTCTCCTGTGCTTCATCATTCCACCATCATGTCTCCTTGTTGTCCTTCCTCTGTCCAGATGTCATACCAAGCACCTTTCTAGCTGTCTCCCTTACTAGCTCAGCTGTAGTTACCCAGATATTTGGTAACTCTTCACTGCCACCCAGTGCCTGTCTTAACTCATCCCTGAACTCTACCTCACAATTATCCTTTTTCAATTTCCACCATTTGATCCTTGGTACTGCCCTCACACTCCTCCTCTTCTTGATCACCAACGTCATTCTAGAAACCACCATCCTATGCTGCCTAACTACACTTTCCCCGGTCACCACTTTACAGTCTCATCTCCTTCAAACTGGCCCTCCTACATAATATATAATCCACCTGTGTGCATCTTCCTCCACTTGTATGTCATTTATATATATATATATATATATATATATATATGTGTGTGTGTGTGTGTGTGTGTGTGTGTGTGTGTGTGTGTGTGTGTGTGTGTGTGTGTGTGTGTGTGTGTGTGTGTGTAATGCTACAAAGAATGGACAAGTGCATGCAGGTATATTCACAGATCTCTAAAGGGCCTTTGAGGGAGTTAACCACTTTCAACTCTTATTAAAACTATAACCAACAGACTTCAATACAAAGGTGACTTGATTCCTGGCTATCTTACTGTAACTCAGTGTGTGTGCGTAAGTACCTTTAGGAAGCTATCCAAGGGCTAGCACAAATGTATAAATACTGAACATGTGCTGTCATTTTGTAGTTAGCTGTTGAGATGTAAGCATGTATATATGTAAGGTCTGTCTGTTAACTAGTCTGTTTATATATTATGATGCTGCTATCCATCTTGATGTGTTTCTATGTATTAAAGCATCTAAACAAAATACCCCACTTGCTTGTCTTCTACGTTAGAGAGGGACGAGTGACTTGGTGTCAGAATGGGATCCAGAGTTACAGCCATGAGGCAACCGATTAGAACTGGTGGAATATACAGCAGTGAACCATCCCTACTGTATGTATACTTCACAAAACAGGTCAGAAATGAATTTCAGATATTAAACTTGCTCAGCACTATTTCTTATTCATAAAATATGAAAAGAGGCATACAGAACATTCTAAACAATATTCACATAAATTGATACTTATGGTATTGATAAAAATATTCAAATTACTATGGAAAATGTTTGAAATATACTCAGCATTGCATAAAATAAGTAAAATAGGTGGAAACGACCAAATTTTTGCAAAGCATGCATTTTTTTGTATTAAGCAAAGATATTTGAGTTATCAGAAGTGTATACAGTGTTTGCATGTTTGTGCAGTATTACATAAAGTTATTTTGCAAAAGTATAGCCATTACAAGGCATATTTCACAGAATACAGCCATTTCAGAGCATATTTTACAAAGAACAGAATTTTGAAGAGTTTATTGTGCATTTGAATGCTATTACAAGCTCACAGAACAAGTTGTTCATACACAATTACAAGGGCCATATTATCAGTGTATTTGTATATAATTTGTTGGCATGGCAGATGGATTTTGAAAACCCACTGCACTTATGTTTGACAGTAATATTGCAGAGAACTGGACAGTGTTTGAGCAAGAGTATGACATTTTCATACAGACTCCTTTTTCTGATAAAGATAACCATAGAAAGGCATTTATTCTATTTAAGTTAGCTGGGTCAGAAGCCATTGAAAGGGAACATTCAATTGTGTATGCACCTGCTATCTATACAGGAGAAAGGGAAACTGTCATATTGTAGTACCGACTGAGTCAAGGGAGGACCCTGGGTGCTTAAAACATAAATTTAGAAAAATGTATAACCCCCAGACAAATGTTACTTTGGAAAGGCACTTATTTTACACAAGGTATCAAAAGCCTGGTGAAACTTTTGCAGTATATATAATTGACTTGAGGAATAGGACTAAAATGTGCTTGATAAAGGACAGACTTGTGTGTGGCATAAAAGATGATGCTGTAAGAAACATTTTGCTTCGTGATAGTGATTTAACTTTAAAAAAGACCATTGATATTTGTCAGCTATATGAGCTCACAGAAAAGCACACACATATGCTTACAAATGAAAACAGCTCTAGAAGGCACAGTGATAAAGCTCAAGTTGATAGTATGCAGTAGATGGTTAAAAGAAACAGGCCCAAGCACATGGCAGCAACTGCAGCCCCTGCAGCACTCCTAGATAAACCCCAGAACTTTCCAGCAAATTCCAGAGTTCACACAGTCTCAGTGAAGCATAAAGGAGAGTCAGCAAACTTAAAGCATGGGTTCCAACCTACTTTCATTGCCAACTGTCATAACTGTGGTGGAAGGCATGACTCTAAAAGTGTAAATGTTTAGCTTTTGGTCAGCAGTGCCATAAATGCAATAAGTGGAATCATTACAAAAGGTTTTGTAAATCAAAAGGCCCAAATTCTTTTATTAAAAGGGAACATTTTAAGAAATGAGCTGATCAATTAGAAAGCTACAACCCTAGTCTTTATGTTGATGGTATGTCAGTGCTTCTTCATGAAACAGTTAATGGAGTAGATTTAAGGGCAAAGAATGAAGTATTTTGTACTGTTCGGATAAATGGCAAACCCAAAGAGCTCAACGCTGATGTAGGTTCCAAGTACAATGTTATGTCAGCAGAAACATTTGCTAGAGTGTGTAAAGGTGAAAGGCTTGATGTGGTAAGGTATGCAAAGCTTGTTGCTTGTGGAGTTGGAGAAATTCAAACCGAAGGCTCAGTAGTGCTTTCATGTTACTCTGCTAGAAGAGGCTATGAGGTGTTATTTTATGTGGTCAAGAGGCATGTCCAGTCATTATTAGGGCTCAGAGATAGTTTGAAAATGGGACTGCTTTCATTTAATAAGGAAGTCCATCAAGTTAGCTTAAAAGACCACTACCCTAATTTTGCCCAATACATTTTTTTCTTCCTATGCCGATCTGTTCAAAGACAAACTAGGCAAACTTCCAGTTGTGTACTCTATGAGGTTAGACCCAGAGTTCAGTCCAGTTATCAGGCCTGCAGGTAAAGTTCCAATAGCCATGCAGGACAGAGTCAAAACCAAGCTAGATAAAATGGTGTGTCAAGATGTGATTTGTCCAGTTGCAACTCCAACTGAATGGGTATCTTCCATGGTGGTATCTCATAAGAAAAGCTTAGATGACATCAGAATATGTATTGATCCATGAGATTTGAACAAGATACTTAAAATACCTCATCATTCAATGTACACAGTTGAAGTAGTCGCAGCCATGATGCCAAATGCCACTGTTTTTTCTGTCTTAGATGCAAAGATTACATTTTGGCAAATTCAGCTTGAAAAAACTCCTCATTGCTCACTACTTTCAGTATTCTGTTTGGCAGATACAGATTTTTTGAGAAAGCCATTTAGGATAAATTCCGTAAGTGAAGTCTTTCAGTGTGCAATGGAGAAATTTTTTTCTGGGTATCCTTGTGCTGTTATAGTAGATGACATACTAGTAGGAGGTAATGGTGAAGCTGAACATGACAGTAACCTCAGAAAAGTTCTAGAAAGGGCACATCAAGTGAATCTTAAGCTCAATCCATACAAATGGAAATTTAGCCTACAAGAAGTCATTTATTTTGGTCATTTATTTACTAGTAAAGTTCTACAACTACACCCTTCAAATCAAATAGCCATTCTCGAGATGGCAGCTCCAGACAATGTTCAAGCCCCGCGATGTTTTCTTGGCATGCATTCCAGACTGGCGCCAACTTTCAGCACTGCTTAGAGAGCTAACATGTAAAGATGTATCATGGTCTTGGTTAGAGCAACACCGAAGTGCATGTGATGTCCTGAAACAGAGAATTGCTAGTCCACTAACTCTCAGATACTATGATGTTCGCAAGCCAGTTACACTTTGCTGTGATGCTTTGAAATTTGGGCTTGGTGCAGTCATTCTACAAGAGGATCAACCTGTTGCCTATGCATCGAGAAGTCTTGGCCAAACTGAGATACAGTATGTCCAAACTGATAATGAGCTTTTGGTAATTGTGTTTGCATGTTTGAAGTTACAAGATTATGTTTATGGTAGACCTATCCAGATCAAAACCGACCACCAACCCCTAGTCAGTATCTTGAAACCTATGCATTTAGCACCAGCCTGACAGCAATGTATGATTCTGAGATTACAAAAGTATAATTTCAATCTTGTTAAGAAAGGCAAACTTTTTTATTTTGCTGATACATTATCTAGATTGCCAGGGAACACCACAGAACAGCATGACAGTGAAAACCTTGATTTTGAAGTCATGGAAGTGAGACATTTTTTCCATGCATCTTCATGAATTTAGAGATCACACAGCCACAGATCCTATTTTATAGAGGTTCAACCATTTTATCAATCAAGGATGGCCATCAAAGCAATCTAGTTTACCTCATGAAGTGCAACCGTATCTTCCATGCAGAGATGAGATTTTTGTCTGACAAAGGTATCATTATGAAAGGTCCAAAAGTAATTGTCCCAAAGTTCTTGCAACAAGAGTACATTACTATCTTGCATAATGGTCATCCAGGCACTGACTCTACCAAAAGAAGGGTGAGAGAGCTAGTGCTTTTGTCTTCTATATCACTAGACATTGAGAGAGCATTTTTATCTTGTTCAGTGTGTAATTGTACTAAGCCACATCAACAGAAGGAACCACTTCATCTAAATTAGATTCCTGAACTACCTTGGTCGACAGTAGCCACTGATATTTCCGAGTGGAATGGTCAACATTATTTGGTGTTAGTAGACTCTCATTCCAATTGGCTTGAGATTGATTTACTTCCTAATCTAGCATCTAGTACAGTCATTACTAGGATGAAGCATCATTTTGCAGTACATTATAGTCCGCACAAAGTTATTTTTGACAATGGCATGCGGCTTACAAGCCAACAGTTCAAAAGATTTGCTGAAGAAAGAGACTTTACTCATGTCACGAGTATCCCTGGTTTTAACATGGGTCGAGATAGGGGAGAGGTTTGTAGTTTGGCAATAACAGTGAACACCTATCTCGACCCATGTTAAAACTGTTTCTAGGTTGGCTTTTGGTGTTCGACATTACCGTTTTCAAATTTCCATGTTCGACAAAAGTGCAGTCGATGGAGTTCAATGCGAACATATGATAGTAAACCGTATATATATATATATATATATATATATATATATATATATATATATATATATATATAAATGTCTGAGAATAAATTATAGAATTTGCATCCATTTTATCAGTTTGCATGTCTTTACTTCTTCCACATCTTATGTATCTGCAAAATGGTTTCTTATTATACTCGGTATCTTTATATAAATTTTCTTCAAGTTTTTCTTGATCTTGTTTCACTTATTTTCTTTTATTTTGCTTATTTTGTCTATTCAGCTTGTTTATTTCAGTTTTCAAATTTGTAATTTGACTTCTTTTCCATTTTTTATATATTTTTTGTCTCTCACCTTAATCAAGTCTGTTTTTCTTATGGAAATATATCCTGACACCATGTGCCTAGATCCTGATTGTCATTCATCTAGTCAGGATAAAATAGACAAGTCTTTGTGGGTTCTGTTCAAGCAGCTTTATTATGTACAAACACATCAGGATTGAGGCTTAATAACTTTAACTTTGATAAACCCTTAAATAAACTAGCTTTTACACTCATACGTGCTCAGTCTCTGGCTGCACTCAAAATGGCACTGAAGTTAGTACATGCTTACTATTTATATGCACGTTCAGTCCTTGAAATGCTTCTTAAAGGCACAGCACACACACTCTATTCTACATCCTCACTCTTTGAGAAATAAGTTATGCAATGTTGATGACATTAATTAATATTCAATCAATACAAATAATTCTTTGTCATGCAATTATACAAATCTAAATACATATAAACAATTATGTCTAAGTTGCTGTGTATTTCCACTAAGTCTGGAAATATGACCAAATCGTGTGACATAAAAATTAGAATTAAGTCTAGCTACTGAGACTCTCTCTCTGCTGAATGTTCAACTTTGGGGCTATCAGGAATATCATCAGGAATGGAAGTAAAAGTTAAGACATGTTCTGCAACAGGAATTGCCCTGAGATCTAGAGTCTGCATCACAGGAATAATGCTGTGATATCGATTTTGATACAGGAAGAATATGCCTGTGATTTTTCCTGTACTCCACACCCTCAGATTCTACAAAGTAGGATCTTAGCTCGGTACATATACCTTTTACTTGACCAATCTGGTTGAAACCTTTTGCTGTTTGTATCCTCACTGTCTCTCCTTCTTTCAATGGCTGAATAAATCTGCTTGATTTATCATAGCTGGACTTCTGGAAAGAATGCTTTCTGAATAGTTGGGCTCTAATTGTCCTGTTGTTCTTAGCTTTAGGCCTCAACAAACTGGAACTAATAGGAAATGCTGTTCTTGTCTGCCAAGTATATCATCACAGGGTATGTTTCTGAGAATAAGTAAATTCAAAAAGATATTGGTATTGTCACGCTTTGACCTCTCAAGCAATTGCTTTGCACTCTGTACTGCATGTTCAGCTAGTCCATTTGACTGTGGATATTCTGGATAACTGCATACCTCTCAACCATACCAAATCTATCAGTTTTTACAGGTTTTTGAGGTCCAAATAATGGGGTGCCACGATTCCTGAGTATTACCCCTTAATTTCCGAATTTCCCAGCTTTTTTTTTTTTTCGCCAGCATTTTTACTGATGCCGTCACCGCTCAGGGGTGTGCGTGGTGATGTCAGCTTTGTGAGCAGCCTGCCAGCCTGTCAAAATTCATCTGAGGCTGCTGGGCTGAGTTCACAGACAGTTTGATTATGCATGTTCTAGACTCATCACGTCTCACATGCTACAAGCCAGGGTAGGGAAAGGGAATAAAGAGAGAGGAGCAGGACAACAGACACACACAGAACGAAGAAAGTGAGCAAGTTAACACTGAGAGTCAGCACTAAAGAGCAGCTGATAGCCAGGCAGTGATTTTTTCTTTTAATTTAACATGTTTGTTTTAGTTTAGAACCTAGAAGAAGGCAGGCAGGACTTGGTATCAGCAGCAAGCCTGTCCACAGTACCCCCAGCAGCAGAGCAGCAAAAAAGTCTTCTCAATTGACTCGGAGCTGTGCGGCGGTAAATTCGGACAGACGTGGTCATGCAAATAATAATTTCTTCTGCTGCTGCTTCCCCTGGCTCCTCCTGCACATCCAGCAGATAAAATGTAAAATGATAAATGAATTGTTGGTATCAGGGACTGGGAGGGAGTGATCTGTTTTAAGAACGTATGCCTTTTCATTTATGATTTAGTCTAATTTACATAGCACCATTGGCCCTTGCATTACTTTAGGTGTAATCTATGTGTCAGAATTATTGCTGAGTAGTTGTTGCTGGGATAACATTCTCTAGATCCCCTGTAGTACTGGACATTTTTCCTGCCTGTCAGACTTTTTCGTTTCTAGACTTTGAGTACTCCTCCTTTTGGCCTGGCTTTGAAACCGTTATTTCCAAACAAGTTGTTTCTGTCTGAGGAAAGAACATGTGAAATTAAGCCATGATTATTAAAGGGATTTTGAACTGACCTTTGTTTGTTTAGATGACATGTTAGCTGATGTTCCTTTTAATGGTCTGTGACCTTGTGATCCCACTGGTGTTTAATATTCGGCAAGGTAAATTCTTTCCATTACATAGCATTGTTTTAAGTCCTGAAACCTTTATCTTGTTCTTCTGGGATATGTAAAAGTGCTTGAAGTGTTAGCTAGTAGTAACTAGATTTTACTGATCATCAAGTCACTGTTATAGCATTGTTTGCTTTTTGTCAGGTGAAGCAAGTTTTAGCAACACAATTGTTTCACATATATACAGTAGTAAACATACTTGTCAACTGTCCACAATTTTGCCTCAGAAGTGTGCTTTGTCCCTCTAAATTCCTCTTAAAACTTGCAATTTTGGGGAAACGGTAGTTGGTTAAACTTAATAAATAATAAGAATAATTAGAATTAAAGAATTATTCTTCAGAAAATGCATGTTCACTTTCTTTTAATCTGTCATCTTTTAAAGGTAATAGTATTAATATTTTAATAAGTTTCCTTTGATTGCTCCTGATTTTGGAAGTGAGAGGTTAAGAGATACGGTAGTAAATTACATTTCAAAGTATAAGCAGTACAGTTTATATGAACATAGTAGATTTAATATATGAAGGTTAAAATTTGGATTAATGACAGTAAGTTTTTTTTTTCACCTGGGGATGAAATGATTTGCCCCACCTTTACCGCTACAATAAAATAAGTTCAATGCATTTCTTCAAATAAATCATGCAGTAATTTACTGTATTAAGGTAAACCAGACACTTTTTGCATAGTGGTGGTTTCTGTTATGGGAGGGGTCAAATTTCTTCATTTAACCTTTGTTTTTGGTTTGTGCTACTTCCATTTCTTCAGTGTAAGCACACATTCTGGATCTCCCTAGGGTTCTGTTGTTGTACCATGACCATGCTAGATATTTGCTGAGGGGTTAATTGTGTGTCAGAAATGGCTTTACTTTTAGAATTTGTTAATGAACTGCACCCTGTGAAGCTTGGTGCTTAACAGAAAGATTTAATCCTATGTCAATCTGAGATAAAAAATAAATTAACTTCCATGTCATCATCACAGAGTGTAAATGTATTGATATGGTGATTAATTGTAAACTTTATCCCTGGTATTGTTTCCAGGATTCTGGGTAGTTACTGGGTATGTAGTCCACTGCACAGGTTTATTTCTTGAAACATTTTGTGTTTCTGCTTCTGCTTGAGTCAATGCTTGATGTCATCGTACGTAGGGATGAGGAATTTTGATGCAGTCTTTGATGTGATAGTCACATGCTAGTTTGCCTGAAAAGGAGTATGTATTCATGTTCTTTGCAGTTTGAGACACTCTGCAAATTGTCTACACTGATGGTTATTTCTGAATAAAACTCTAACTACTTCAGCAATTACATGCTTATTTATAATTCAGATAGAGATGCAGTACAGGGAGCTTTGCCCCAAAATGTTATTTAATGAAGAAGGCTATAGTGCAGCCGCACCCAGTTAGTTGCTGTATTTTAGTTTTGCACACGTTCAAATATTAATATAAAAACAATATTGTTCATATTTTGTGTTTCATGATCATAATTTGGTTGTCTGTTCTTCAGTTTGCATTTGAAAGTTGGTATCCCACAATTCCACTGGAGCAGGTGTGACTACATAACTGTGTATGCAAGCTTTATGTTAATCAGCGTACAGATTTGTATCTACTTTTCATGGGCCTTTGTCCAGATTTTTGATGTTTCCAGGTTGAGAGGTATGACTAATGGTAACATATACAAAGTCTCATTCTTTTGAAAATTTCTGAAACAACTGACTAGTAAATGGAGTACCGTTGTCAGAAAGAACTTTGCATGGGCTACCATGGAATGAGAAATGATATTTCAGCTTGGTGATAACAGCCATGGATGTTAGGTTAGGTAGTAAATCAATCTCAAACCAGTTCAAATAAGAGTCTACTAACACTAAGTAATGCTCATTGTTCCACTCGAATATATCAGTGGCTACTGTTGACCAAGGTAGGTCAGGAACTTGACTTAGTTGAAGTGGTTCTTTTTGTAAATGTGGTTTAGTACTATTGCATACTGAACAAGAAGAAAGTACTTTATCAATCTCGTTTGCTAAAGAAGGCCAAAATACTATTTCTCTTGCCCTTCATTTGGTAGATTCCGAGCCTGGGTGACCATGATGCAAAATCTGGATGTATTCATGTTGTAAGGAAGCAGGAAGAACAATTTCAAGACCTTTGAAAATAATGCCATCTTCCATCAACATTTCAACTCTATAAGGAAAATAAGTTTGCACTTCAGGTGGTACACTAGGTTGCTTTGACAGCCATCCAACATTAATGTAGTGGTTGAGCTTTTGCAAAATTGTATCAGACTTTGTATGATCTCTCAGCTCATCAAGTAACATAGTAGAAAAATTATGCACTTCCATGATGTCAAAGTCAATATTCTCTGCATGAAGATGTTCTGTTGTATTTCTGGGTGATGTGGATAAGGAATCCACCAGATAAAGAAGTCTGCCTTTTGTACAGACCACTTTGAAATTGCACTTTTGCAATTTGAGCATCATTCTTTGTAATCTCGCTGGAGCTGAATGTATAGGCTTCTTTAAAATAGTAACTAGAGGTTGGTGAGCAATTTCAATTTGAATAGCATGACCACAGATATAATCATGAAACTCTGAACATGAAAACACTATTGCCAAATATTATTTCTCAATTTGTGCATATTGCATTTCAGTTTGGGTAAGAGTTCTTGATGCATAGGCTACTGGTCTGCCTTCTTGAAGAATAACTGCATCAAGACCAAATTCTGAAGCACAAGTACAAACAGATGAGTCTTCGTGGGTTCTGTTCGAGCAGCTTTATTATGTACAAACAAATCAGGATTGAGGCTTAATAACTTTAACTTAGATAAACTTATAAACAAACTAGCTTTTATACTCATACATGATCACTCTGGCTGTGCTCTCAAAATGGCACTAAAACTAGCACATTCAGTCCTTGAAACGTTTCTTAAAGACACAGCACACACACTATATTCTACACTAATGTTAATTTTTTTGCATTCAAATAATTTCTCGTTCAAAACCTTTCACATTCCCTCTGCAGTTCTTCCACTGAATGTATCACTCCAATTAGTTTTACATAGTGACTGTTTTGCTTTAATATATTATGTTATTAATCTTCAATGTATTGGCTTAGGTTTTGTTTTGGCAGAACTATCTAGCAACAAATTAACTTTTATAACCCTTCGATCACAGCACAGCTATGGTGATAAAACTTGATATGAAGTAACGGTAATTTTTCTAGGAACCCAAACAATTTCTAGGAAGTTCCATTCCCTGGTAGTTTTATTTATAGTCTGAAGCAATCGTTGTTCCTGAATAAACGTTGTGAATAATTTCCTTACTAATATTGTTGGATCAATATTATTCCAGTTTGTTTCTGATAAATGTAAGTCTGCAGCCATTATTATTCTTCCCTTCTCTGTTTCATGCAAAACATACAGGAATTTCTCTAGGTCATCAGTAATGGACTTTGGGGGTCTATACATTCCAACAGTTGTTATATGTTACAGGCATACCCCAAAACTGTCCAGATTTTTGCAAAATGTTCAAATTTTTGTCATATATTTTTGGTTTGTTCCTCATAAAATTTGTGGTTTTCTGGCAAATCACTGAGAAATTAAGTCACTAAATAACCACACACATTTAAATTTCAGACTTTATATCCTTCATAAAATGCATACTAACATAAATTATGTTATTCTAGCAACTTTTTAAGTTTGTTAAGAAAAATATTTAACATCTGTCCCTATTTTTGGATCTTTTTCCCCCTATTATTTTAGGCTTTTTCCAGATTCCGTGAGCAAAGAGGTTAAGAGGTATGGTTCCAAGGATGTCTTTATTATCACAGTTACAAAACCTATAGAATTGGTGTCATCATTGAACATGTAATAATCACAGGTCTCCTAACACCCCACCAGATTTTTTATTAGAATGTGTGTTAAAGTAAAAACATTTATACCCCAACAGAACTGATTTCTATTTATTGTTCCTTAACCATGTTTCACATGAAATAACATCAATCTTGTGGGAACATAACACATTTTCCATAAAAATATTAATGCTACTAGTATTAACAACCATCAATGATGCATCAAATGTCACTGTCAGAGAACTGTTAAATTTTTGACCTGACAAAAAACCTGTCTTGTGTTTTTTGATATTGCAAAACATCTGCTGCAAAAATTATCTTCCCTGTTCTTCACAAGTGCACACCATCCTGTCTGAAAACATGTGTGCCCCAAATCTGGCTGGGACACTCTACACATTTCTATTTCTTAATACATTACTTTTTTTCATGTAGGTATTTATCCCCCCAAAAATATTTTCATTCAGTGACCTGACTCTCCTGTCTATATGTGATTTGCAAAAAATATGTCCTAACACCTGTACAAGCTATGCTATCTAAGAGGGCTGTAAGTTCCCTAGTAACAGTCAGAGAGTCCTTGTGGATGAGATAATTTATACCAGCATGAGTAAAAGCAGAACCATACTTCTTTACTTTAAGGCATTCTAAGGCCTGTCTCAAATTCCATATTTTTGTTTCTGACACATAGCACTATTCAATGTTCATTATCTTCTCTGCACATGTAAGTGTCAGTTCATCTAATAATTGAATCTCCAATTACAAGAACATCTTTTCTGAACAGATATAAAGAATCCTCAACTTCTAATTCAGTAATATCTGTTCTATCAATTTTCACAAAGGAAAGATCTTCGTCAACATCAGTCTGATTAATCCCACTGTTTTCTACATTTGCACGCATGCAATTCTCATCCAGCTAGCTTTGTTCATCTGCAGCTTGAAACATGTTGTCAACTTCTGTCTTTCTCTTTTTTTCTTACAGTAATGTCCTTCAATCCTTCCACATTCAATTTTGATTTCTTCCTTTTCACCCCCCCGGCCTCTTTTTTCTACCTTATATTTTGAAAAATTACGCCTTTTTCTGTAGACTGATGGTTTTCTGACAAAAATGGTATAATTTCCTGTAATTTGTGTTATATATCAAAGCAGTGTGCTTTTTGGCATACATTCATTTTGCTTTGTCAGTTTCTTTTCATTTTTTCCTTGTGTGTTGTGAACCTCTTCCTTTATTTATTTTTTTATTTCTTTCTATATGCTCTGAATCCTCATATTGTTGAATAATTGTATCCAGAATTCCAAAGTTGTCAGAGGTATTATCTTGTTTCATAGGGGTTGAATGATCTTTGCAGATAATAAACACTTCCTTTCCTAAATGTGTTCTAGTTGTTCTCTGCCTAACATCATTTATCTTATGAGTCCAGTCATTAATATATGTAACAACGGTACTCCAAGCCGTGCCAATTACTCAAGTACAACTGTCATCATTAAGTCTAGATTTACTACTAATAATAGAAAGTAAATCATCTAGCTTTTGACATGAAGAGCGCAGATCACCAGTGTTATCAGGTGTTACCTTTAAATATGCATAGCCTTTATTATACTGTACAAGATAGTTGCGGTTTAACAAATCATTACTAGCATATTCATTTAAGCAATGCAAATGAATAAAAAAAAATTCTAATAGAAAGAACAATCAAAATCAATTACCACAAAATTCAAAGAGAATTTAAGCCAAATTCTATGAGAAAAATCACAAACTATATACAACTAAATATTAACTACAGTAAAGCTATTGCTCTGACTGTACAAGCTGTGAAAGTCACAAAAAGCTACAATTCCTTTACATTGCAAGCAGTCATACCTCTGTTTAATAGTAAAGATCAATAAATCACAAACCAATACAGGACTGTTTAGGATTGTCCTGTCAGCTGTCTGTGTGAATTTATAGTTGAATAGGTCCTTTAGGATGGCTAGAGTTTACCTGTCTAAAACCTATCTCTTTCTAACAATAAACAGTGAAAACTAAAGGTAAACCAAGAAAACATAAATCAAAGTAAAACTTCTTGTCAACAAGATATCCCTTCCTTCCTATGAACAGTGAAAAAAAACTGGTAAAAAATAAAATATAAATTCACATAAAAACTTATCTTGCCAAGCTACTGAACAGTCAATACAAACCAATACAGGATTGTTAAGATAACCTCTGGATGGGAAAATTGTGTAATGTACTGCTTGAGTATCCATGGTTAAATTATTTAAAGTACCAATGTAGAAATTAGTCATATCAGCGAATGGGCGGGTGGTTAAATTAAATTTGCCCAATTACTGCTACTTTTATTTTACTACATTCTATCTGTGTTATATTATTCAAAAAAGTTGTCTTTAATTATAGGTTCATAGGTTCATACTAGGCTATCTGGGACACCACTTGTGACAGGCGCCACTCCCTTTTGTGCACGATCCTGAGGTGAGGCTAAGATTAAACAGCTGTCCTAAGGGATTGCCTGATCCATGCAGTCCATGATTTGGTGGATACAAGGGTTGTCTGTGAATAAATGTGACTGAAACTATTATTTGCTTTGCTTGACCAGAATACAAAATGAAAAGTACATCGATATCTGTTATAACAGATGCACATCTAACAGATACACTCTGCATTGTCACTTCAACAGTTTTGGTGCAGACATAGACTACTTGTGCAAATACGAGCAGAGTCAGACATCCCATTAACTGGAGTCTTGTATGTCAATATCTCAACAGCTTTTTATTCTGATTGTTGTATCCTTTTTTGGTAAAACTCTCACTTGGATTTGCACAGTTATGACATAAAAAAATCTGTCTCTCTCTCTCGTTTTTTATATATATATATATATATATATATATATATATATATATATATATGCGTTTGCACCATTACATTTGTGCTGCTGTAGCAAGGATGCTATTTGTAACTGGATCCAATTTTAAACCTGCTTCCTGTCTGATTAAACTACAGAAGTGTTTCTGAAACCAGCAGTGCTTGTTTTTTGTTCTTTGACTGAGGTGCACCACTGGCTATGGGTATATAAAAAGCAGATACATCCTCAATATGGTAATGTGGCCCTCTGAGCCTCTCCAGGTACATTATGTCACCCCAAACTAAAAAGTTTGGACTCCTCTTCCATAAATGCATTGGGTTTAATCTTGACTCATCTACATTCTACAACTAGCAATACATTTGTAATGTCCTCACATAATTAAACGCATGCAAGTCAGTATTAAATTACCTTACTATTGAGACTTTACCTGCTTTGTTAAAGGTGTCTTAATTCCAAGATTATAGTATGTACTTTCCATAGTTTGTTCTATATTCATCTAATATACTATCGTCATACAAACCACATGAAAAAAATCTGCTACTTCTTATGTAGGCTAGATAGATAGAGAGATAGATGGATTGTTAGAGGTATGCAAGCATAAAACACTGCTGTATTAGTCTTAAAAAGCCAGTTTGCTTCCTATAAATGCAAGAATGGCATGCTTAACTGCAGTTGCTACCCCTCTCTCTTTCTAACAAATTACAAGTCAACATATCAGCATATGACCTTTGAAATAATTATAATGACCCCATCACTTTATACAGACCCCACTTAAAAAAACTTCAACAAAATAGTCCCTACCTTAGCAAACTACCAAAATAACTTATATTAGAAATCAGCTTGACATGCTTCAGGTGGAAACTAAAAAGAACACCTCAGAGACATTAGCAAATGTTACTGTTTTAGGGATGCAGGCTAATTAATATTCCAAAAAAAGCAATAAAGTAAAACTACTAAAAAAAACTGCTGTTATGTACTATACTGCAGTCACTAACTAAAATCATTAATATTCCCTCTCATAGTAATCTAAAACTCACACTTCCTTGTCAATTTTTGGAGACCAAGTTTCCTTTCTCTAAGGATTTTGCTTCACATTTCTCTCTCTCTCTCTCTCTCTCTCTGTCTCTCTGTATCTGTCTCTCTTTCCAAAACCCTTTTTTTCATTTCCTGATGCTTACATACGCTTTAAAAATTGATCTGTTTGTTAAAAAAACGTATTCTTTGTCACTATTCATTCTTAGAATGTAATGTAAAATGGCTGGTTTATATACTACAATGCTCCAAAGCTTTGTTACTAACCACTTTTTGATCGTTATCACCACTTCTAATAGGTTCATGGTTCATAAATAATTACTATGCTAGCAAATCTAGGGGTGTCTTATAGCCTAGTGTCACTTGTCAAATTTATCTGACAAATTTTGATACTCTAATGATTATTTTAGGGGCTATAAACTTTGGCATGGGTGGACAAGCACTTGCAGGCTGCTTCTGTCTAGCAGAGACATAGGTGCCAGACCAGAGGTAAATTTCAAGTTCCCCATCCAGTGGACCAAATTACAATTCACATGGATAGAAAGCCTATTCCAGAGAAGGGGTAATGTCTGAGACAAATGCCTGCCCCTCAAACATCTCCTATTTATGTTGGAGACAGGGCTTAGGTCTCTAGTTCAGCTAAGGCTGATCCTGTTTGTTTTGTGGATTTGCAATAGGTCCATCAGAGTGGAATCAGAGTATGCTTTGTAGGACAAGCATAGGGTACCTCTTAGCAGTCTATAGGAGACTGAGAACAGGGATAGGGTTTTGAGGTGGTCTTCTGAAGACATGTTCTTTATGCCCTGCATTCTTTTTAAGAAGATCATCATGTAGATGCTCCAGCTGTTACATATGCCTGGTCAAGTATATACTTAGGGTCTATATTATAATCTCGAAGGTTTAAAACTTCAAATCACTAAAGATCGAACTTTAGTGATCGAAGACTTAAACCATCGAAACCAAAAAAAAAAAAAAATACTAAATTAAAAAAAAAAACTAAATAGTGTGTAGGCAGGGGGTCAAGCCCACCTGCATCCCTCACACCCCCCCAACTTAAATATACCAACTCCGAGAACGCACTACATTGAAGTAAACAGAAATCTCCCCCTACAGAGATTTTCTGTTTAAATGTTCAATGCAGTGCGCTTTCGGTATTCTCGTGTCGACAATATCATATTCAATATTGTCAGACTTTGAGATTTTAATATAGATTCATATACTGAAGGGGGGCATTGTACTCAGTGATCGGTGTAGATCAATATGTGTGTATATACCTTTAAGTAGCTATCTAATGGCTTGCACAAGTGTTTAAATACTGAGCACATGCAAATCAGACAGCCATTTTGTAGTTAGCTGCTGAGATATAAGTTAAGCTCTGTTTGTTAACTAGTTTGTTCATACTTAATGATGCTGCTATCCATCCTGATGTATTTGCATGTTATTAAAGCATCTGAATGAAACCCCAAGCCTTCTTGTTATATGTATTAGAGATGAGTGAGTGAAATGGTGTCAGAAGTGGCATGTCTAAAGGACATGGTCTCAGAAGCGGAATATCTAAAAGGACATGTAGTCAGTAGAAGCATACCAAAGGGGCATGGAGTCAGAAACAGCATGGCTAAAAGACTTAAGGCACTTGTTTAGATGCTGGTGGAATATACAGGAGTCGATCATCCCAAAATGTTCAAACTTTGGAAAACAGGTCAGAAATGAATTTCAGACATTAAAACTTGCTCAGCAGCATTTCTTTTTGTATAATATGAAACAAGGCATACACAATATTCTAAATAATTTTGCATAAACAGAAATGTATAATATTGATAAAAATATTGGAATTGCTATGGAAAATGTTTGAAATTAAATCCAAATTGCATAAAATGAATAAAACAAGAGGAAATTACCTTATTTTCCCAACGCATGTATCTTTCATATTAAGCAATGATATCCAAGTGATCAAAGGTGTATGAGGTGTTTGCATGTTTGTGCAGTGTTACAATAAGGCATATTTCACAGAATACAGCCATTACAGAGCATATTTTGCCAAGTACAGTATTTTGAAGAGTTTATTGTACATTTGAATGTAGTTACAAGCTCATAGAACAGTTTGTTTATATATAATTTTCAGTGTGTTTGTATTTACTTTGTGGGTATGTCTGATGGATTTCGAAAACCCAGTGCACTTGTGTTTCACAGTAATATTGTTGAGAACTGGAGGGTGTCTGAACAAGAGTACAACATTTTTATACAGGCTGCATTTTCTGATAAAGATGACTGTACAAAGGCATTTATTCTGCTTAATTTAGCTGGGTCAGAAGCTGTAGAAAAGGAACACTCATTTGTGTATGCACCAGCTATTTATACAGGAGAGGGGGAAAACCATCATATTCTTCTATCGGCTCAGTCAAGGGAGGAACCTGAGTGCTTATAATGTAAATTTAGAGAAATGCGTAACCCACAGACAAATGTTACAATGGAGAGGCACTTTTTTATAGAAGTAATCAAAAGCCTGGTGAAACTTTTGCAGCATATATAACTGACCTGAGAAATAAAGCTAAAATGTGCAGATTTGGTGACTTAAGGGATGATTTGATAAAAGACAGACTTGTGTGTGGTATAAAAGATGGTGCTGTGAGAAAGATTTTGCTTCATCACAGTGATTTAACTTTGAATAAGGCCATTGAAATTTGCCAGATATACAAGCTCACAGAAAAGCACACAAATATGTTTACAAATGAGAGCAGCTCTAGAAGGCACAGTGATAAAGCTCATGTTGATAGTATGTAGTACGTGGTTAAAAGAAACAGGCCCAAGAACATGGCAGCTTTAACCCCTGCAGCACTCACTGGTAAACCCCAGAACTTTCTAGCAAATTCCAGAGTTTGCACAGTCTTGGTGAAGGATAAGAGCGAGCCAGCAAACTTAAAGCATGAACCCCAACCTAGTTTCATTTTCAACTGTCAGAATTGTAGTGGGAAGTCATAAATCTAAAAAAGAAAAATGTTTAGCTTTTGGTCAGCAATGACACAAATGCATTAAATTCAATCATTTCAAAAGGTTTTGCAAATCCAAAGGCAAATCTATTATCACAAGGGAACACTTTAAGAAAAGAGTCAATCAGTTAGACAATGGCAACTCCACTCTTGATGTTGATGGTGTGTCAGTGCTTCATGAAACAGTCAATGTAGAAGATTTAAGGGCAAAGAATGAAGTATTTTATACAGTTCAGATAAATGGCAAACCTACAGAGCTCAAAGTTTATACAGGTTTCAAATGCAATGTTATGTCAGAAAAAACATTTGCTAGAGTGTGTAATGGTGAAAGGCTTGATTTGGCAAGGTGTGCAAAGCTTGTTGCTTATGGAGGTGAAGAAATTCAGTCCAAAGGCTCAGTAGTGCTTTCATGTTACTCTGCTGGAAGAAGCTATGACTTATTATTTTATCTGGTCAAGTTAGGGCTCAGAGACAATTTGAAAATGTAACTGCTTTCATTTAATAAGGAAGTCCACCAAGTTAGCTTAAAAGACCACTACTGTAATTTTGTCCAGCACATTTTTCTACCTATGCTGATCTTTTTGAAGAGAAACTAGACAAACTTCCAGTTGTGTACCCCATGAAGTTAGACCCAGAGGTCAGTCCAGTTATCAGGCTAGCATGCAAAGTTCCAATAACCATGCAGGACAGAGTCAAAGCCGAGCTAGATAAAATGGTGCAACAAGGTGTGATTTGTCCAGTTGCAACTCCAACTGAATGAGTATCTTCCATGGTGGTAGCTCAAAAGAAAAGCTCAGATGACATCAGAATATGTACTGACCCATGAGATTTGAATAAAGCACTAAAACGACCTCATTATCCAATGTGCATAGTCAGAGAAGTCACAGCCTTGATGCCAAATACCACTATGTTTTTCTGTCCTTGATGCAAAGAGCTCATATTGGCAAATTCAGCTTGACAAAAAATCCTCATTGCTCACTACATTTAGTACACCATTTGGCAGGGACAGATTTTCGAGAATGCCATTTGGGATAAATTCTGAAAGTGAAGTCTTTCAACGTGCATTGAAGCAATTTTTTTCTCTGGGTATCCTTGTGCTATTATAGTAGACAACATACTAGTAGGAGTTCATGATAAAGCTGAACATGACAGTAACCTCAGAAAAGTTCTAGATAGACCCCGTCAAGTGAAACTTAAGCTCAACCCACAGAAATGCAAATTCAGGCTAGAAGAAGTTACTTATGTTGGTCATTTATTTACTAGTACAGGCTTATGACCAGACCCTTTGAAACAAACAGCCATTCTTGAGATGCCAGATCCAGACAATGTTCAACACCTGCAATGTTTTCTTGGCATAGTCAACTACCTAGGCAAGTTATTTCCAGACATGAGCCAACTTTCAGCACCACTCAGAGCTGACACATGAAGATGTATCCTGGTCTTGGTTTGAGCAACACCAAAGAGCATATGATGTCTTGAAACAGAAAATTGCTAGTCCACCTACTCTCAGATACTATGATGTTCACAAACCAGCTACACTTTCCTGTGATGCTTCGAAATTTGGTCTTGGTGCAGTCATTCTACAATAGGATCAACTTGTTGCCTATGCATCGAGACCTCTTTCCCAAACTGAGATGCAGAATGACCAGATTGAGAAAGAGCTTTTGGCAATTGTGTTTGCATGTTCAAAGTTTCATGATTATGTTTGTTATAGACCTATCCAGATCAAAACAGACGAACAGCCTCTAGTCACTATCTTGAAAAAGCCTATGCATTCAGCTCCAGCAAGACTGCAATGTATGATGCTGAGATTACAAAAGTACAAGTTCAATCTTGTACACAAGAAAGGCAAACTTCTTTATCTTGCTGATACTTTATTCAGATCACTCAGAAACACCACACAACACCACGAGGATGAGAATCTTGATTTTGAAGTCATGGAAGAGAAAAATGTTTCTTCTGCATGTCTTGAGCTGAGAGATCACACAGCCACTGATTCAGTTTTACAGAGGCTCGACCACTTTATCAAAAAGGGATGGCCATCAAAGCAGTCTTGTTTACCTCAAGAAGTGCAACCTTATTTTTCATCCAGAGATGAGATTTTGTCTGGCAAAGGTATCATTATGAAAGGTACAAAAGTAATTGTTCCAAATCCTTGTAACCACAGTACATTACTATCTTGCATCGGGGTCACCCAGGAACTGAATCTACCAAAATAAGGGTGAGAGGACTACTATTTTGGCCATCTATGTCACAAGACATTGCGAGAGCACTTTCATCTTGTTCAGTGTGTAATAGTACAAAACCACATCAACAGAAGGAACCACTTCAGCTTAACCAGATTCCAGAAGTACCTTGGTCGACAGTAGCCACTGATATCTTTGAGTGGAATGGTCAACATTATTTGGTGTTGGTAGACTCTTACTCCAATTGGTTTAGATTGCCCTACTTCCTAATCTAGCATCCAGTACTGTCATTACTAAGATGAAGCATCTTTTTGCTGTTCATTGTAGTACACACAAATTTATTTCTGACAGTGGCATGCAATTTACAAGCCAACAGATTTGCTGAAGAATGGGACTTACTCATGTCACAAGTAGTCCAGAGTACCCACAGTCAAATGGTTTAGCAGAATGTGCAGTTCAAAGTGCAAAGCAGTTATTTGAAAAGTCAAAACAAGATAATAGTGATGTTTTCCTGAAGCTCTTAAACCTCAGAAATGTTCCTCATGATAAACATCTTGTTTCACCTGCTCAGAGACTTCTGGTGAGACAAACCAAAACCATATTGCCAATCAGTAGTTAATTCTTGGTTCCATGTGTCAAGAAGAACAGGTTAGTGAAAGCCAATCTGTTGAAGAAGCATTTAACCCAGACATCCTACTACGGTAAGACCAGCAAACTGCTCAATCCATTATGAGAGAGAGAAGTGGTAATGATGCAAACATCCAAACGTTATGATTTGGATTGGTGTCATGAAGAATATTGGTCCAGAGCTGAAATCATACATTGCAGAATCAGAAGGAGCAACTTTTACATGGAATCATAAACATCTGAGACCAGTGTCTAAGCCTATATCAGAGCACATAGCCTGAGAGAAAGACTCTTTATCTCAGAGTGAGATGTCAGGTGTTCCAACTCCAGAAGAAGTTCCAGAGGACATTCCCATTCCTGTGATGAAACAAGAAGTTCCTGATATGAGCTGATCACCGCAGACTATCCCTGTTGCTAAATTTGATCCCAACTGTTATGTTATGAGATATGATTGAATCTCTAAACCTTGGAACATATATGAATCAACCTGGACATGAACATTGAGTTTTGTTTTCAATGTATATAGTAATGCATGCCTGACTCTGATATTGTTTTGCATAAAGAGCACTCTATTTAAGAGGGAGGATGTAGATCAATATGTGTGTATATACCTTTAAGTAGCTATCTAATGGCTTGCACAAGTGTATAAATACTGAGCACGTGCAAGTCAGACTGCCATTTTGTAGTTAGCTGTTGAGATGTAAGCTTGTGTGTATGTAAGCTCTGTTTGCTAATTAGTTTCTTCATATTTAATGATGCTGCTATCCATCCTGATGTGTTTGAATGTATTAAAGCATCTGAACGAAACCCCAACCCTTCTTGTTATATGTATTAGAGATTAACAGGTGACAATGGCATAATGAGGAAAGAGTAGAGAGGATTAATGACTTCCCTGTACCTAGATGCCAACCCTTTGCTTATAGGTTGTGCAAAATAGAATGATTTCCTTACTTCCATAGACAAAAGCCAGATCATTGTCTATGTTTATTTCCAAATCCTTGAACATGAAGCAAGTTAGATTGACATTTTAAGGTACTGAAATGATAAAAATGTTGATTATATTAAAATGGTATTTATGATATTAAATAAGTAACATAGTAAAACATTTTTAAAAATATTTAAAGTATATTGTAAATAGCTAGTAAGTGTTCTATTAGCATTTGTGTTTACTTTCCCTCATTTTTGTTCATTTTGTTTCAGATTTTTCCACATGATCATTGGTGGTGTTTGGTGGTGAAGAGAATGATGTAATCAAGGTTCTAATAATGGTTTTAATGCAAAAAATTAGTAATCCAATAGTGTCTAACACTTAATGCCAAAAAAGTGATAACAAAAACTATGATGCAACTAGTGTCTCCAGGAAATCATATAAGGAAAGAATGGAGGGTGTCAAAGAGAGCAGACCACCATAGTACCCCAGAAACTAGAACCCCAGGCGGGACCCAGGACCAGTATTGGTAACATGACCCCTGTATTTAAGAACACAACTATGTTAATTACATAATAATTTTATTTGCCTTTTGAACATGGTAGAACGCATGTTGTATGCCCATGGCTGTATCATCTTTTCTTTGTGTTGATTCTACTGAACGTCATACCCTATAGTTAAAACGTGGAACAAGATCATCAAGCCAAACAAGACGTAATTGTAAATCAAGACAAAAACAGTTGAAATCAACATTGAGGTAGGAAAATACTGTAGAAGAAGTAGAAAAGATTCTTGAGATTATTGGCCTGTAGACTGGTTAGAAAAAAAGTGGTAAAGAATTACCCTGGGTAATGCAAAGCAGGTGGTAAGAGTTATTAAGCATGTTTTCCAGAAAAGTTTGTCCCTAAAATCATAGCGATTTGCCTCGAGGTGTGAACCTTAGTGAAGCAGCTATCCAAAAATCCTTTCAGTAAAGCTATCCACTAAAAGGCAGAAAAATGCATCAATAAAAAAGTGCAAAATTGCATCAATCAGCTAGTTTGGGTTTGGAAGACTGCAAAAAGTAAAAAAGTTTTACAAATAAAAAAGCCATGTAATTGAAACAAATGATGTAATTGAAACAAATATGATATTCTAAAGAGTCATGCATATACATATATCCTATCCATTTCCATTTTAGGAAGTTTAAGGTATCACACAATGAAAACTCTAGCCTGGCTGGGATTTTCTTGCAGTTCTCCTTCTGTGGCTGGTTTTGTCTCCTGTCTCCTGGTTTACCTTTGGATTGAGATAACATTTTCTGGACTATCTTGAGAGTAGGCCTTCCAAAACCTCAAGGATGCCTTGCATGAATCCTTGTTTTAGATAATCATGATTGCATCCTGGCCATGTATGTGATGTTGAATGCCATGAACCAGTGAAGGGTTTTTTGTTACTATTTTTTCTTTTTTTAATATGTATCATATTCTTTTTTCTCCCCTTTTCTCCTTTGACCTCAGATGACTCTGCTGAATAGGGGAATCTGTGCTGCAACCTTTGTTTCAAAAAAAATAAATGCAATAAAAATAAATAAATTAATTAATAAATAAATATTTTCAAAAGAAAACAAGTGCACAACAATATCAGTGGCTGAACACAGCACACAAAGACAATACAAAAAGGAAATGAAAGGGAATGCCTGGGGAAAATGGGCTTTTCCAAAGTGTATCCTTCTTCAAAATTCAAAAAAAAAATAAAAAAAAAGTACAAAGAACAGAGGCTGTAGCATAAGAGGCATAATCAGGTGCAGAAAGTCTAGGAGACAGACAGTGACACACCAGGGCCAGTTGTGGCAAAAGAAGACAAAAGACACAATTTAGGAAAAGGAGGAAAGGAAATGGGTAGTTTGACTTCGAAATCTCCAATCTGTTTACTGATGTTTTGCATGTTTTTGCAAAAAAAAAAAATCACTTGAGTCTAGGGGGGATGGAGAAATTTGAAAAGCAGTAATTACTTCAGAAAATGTAACAGTTTCTCAGAAGCAAAATTCAGAAGAATTGAAATGTTATACTAAAACTGTACTAAATTAAAACAACAACAAAAAACACAAGGAGTTCTTTAAAAGATAAACTCAGCAGCATTTACTTTCATCATAAGGAAGTACGTAATACTTAAAAGTAACACATATAATTTTGCATAAAAATGTACATTTGTTACTATGGAAATGCAGCACAGATTGAAAGTAAACCCAACTTTGCTGTCACTCTTCTGCATTGCTTAAAGCCTAATGTCCCTTAAAGATGCTACCTCAGGTCAGAGAATACAAACTCATTTGTTACTCCCCCACCCTAAAGTATGTAATTGTGGAAATGAGAAAGCATCTTTCAAAAATCACACCTGAAGCCAACAAGAAATCTAGCCTGTTACTCATATGAATGCAAAACAACTGAGAGAAAGAGGAGAGAGAGAGAGACAAAATGTGTTTTCAGAGGATTTGCTAAATGTTGCTGCCCACTTAGACCGACAATTTAGCCTGACAAAACATTGTGGATTTTCATTCTGCTCTAGAAAGCTCTTGGCAGATAGGGGATGGTATATATTTTAATTAAGATAAGTGTATAATTTCCTCTCCCACCCTTTGTGGAAAATATTGTGTGCTTGCGTGCAAAATAATTTTGTAAAGGTTCCAGTTACAACTACTATGAAATAGGTTAGAGTCTGTCAAAGGTGGGCAAAGTCTTGTAGACAAAGATGCTATTCACAGGGTAGTGGGCCATAATCTAATATAAAGAAATCCAAATCACATCACAAAAAATGTGTTCCATTTATTGTTGGCAAAACATAAAACCAGGAAACACTCAAAAAACCATAAAGTACTTAACGCTTTCATCCCTCAAAATTTGGGAACTTCATCACAGTTACAGAACCAGGGATTATCACTCAGATGTGTAACTGAACAGTGGAAATCATATTTGTGTGTGGTACGTTTTGGCTGTTATCAAAGGTAATAGTGCACTTACTGTGTTTTCTTAAGACTGAGCACCAGTCTTATAGTGACTGGCACAACATACCTTAATGCATTCATATGTTATCAGATGGAAGCAATTAGTATTCATACACCTCCATCTCAACAAGCTCCATGTGTCTTGACTTCTTATATTCTTGTCTTTGGTGTTAAATGCCCTGCTTCTCTGCTTTATGAAAATGTTTCTATATGGGTGAAAAAGTAGTCTGGTTCATTTACAGAACTAAAGTTAAAGGCCAAAAGGCGTATCAAACTCCAGTTTAGCTGCAAGTAAGCTGATGGGATGTTTAACTCTGCTAGTCTCCATTTGTCATGTCTTTAGGTCAGGAGTTTGGACACATAATTCTGTTTTGAGGTCTTGATTCATGATGTTAGATTTTGTCTATACTGGTTGTAAATTCATTTTTGTCTTACAATGACATGAACATAAGTGTACCATTTTAAGATTTCTGTATAGGGTCAGCTGTTGGACCTACAGTTCTGTGAGATACTTGAATAGTGAAAAAAAGATCCTCATTAACATTAAGCATATTTGGTAACATGTTATGCTCTAGAGAGAAGAGGAATAAAGGTCAGCAGGGCTAAGACAGATTATATGTGTATGAATGAGAGTGAGGATTGAGGAATGGTGAGGATGCAAGGAGTAGAGGTGGCAAAGGTGGATGAGTTTAAATACTTGGGGTCAATAGTTCAGAGTAATGGTGAGTGTGGAAGAGAGGTGAAGAAGAGAGTACAGGCAGGATGGAGTGGGTGGAGAAGAGTATCAGCAGTGATTTATGACAGACGAGTACCTGTAAGAGTGAAAGGGAAGGTCTACAAGAGGGTAGTGAGACCAGCTATGTTATATGGGTTGGAGACAGTGGCATTGACAAAAAGGCAGGAGTTTGAGCTGGATGTGGCAGAGTTAAAGATGTTAAGATTTGCACTGGGTGTGATGAGGTTGGACAGGTTTAGGAATAAGTATGTTAGAGGGTCAGCCCAGGTTGGAAGGTTTGGAGACAAAGCCAGAGAGGCAAGATTACGTTGGTTTGGACATGTGCTGAGTAGGGATGCTGAGTATATTGGGAAAAATATGCTAAGGATGACGCTACCAGGTAAAAGGAAAAGAGGAAGGCCTAAGATAAGGTTTATGGATGTGGTAAGAGAGGACATGCAGGTGGTTAGTGTGACAGAGCAAGATGCAGAGGACAGGAAAAAATGAAAACAGGTGATCCGCTGTGGCGACCCCTAACGGGAACAACTGAAAGAAGATGATGATGATGATGGTAACATGTTTAATGAAAACTGAATGATGTCTGGCCTGTTGAACACACTGGGGATATTTTAAATTCTGATTGTATTCTTTAAGGTGCTAATGTCATTCACTTTGTTGAACAAAATATGACTTATTTTCATGGAAATTGAATTAACAATTCTTGCTCTGTAGTCTAACAATCACATCTGTTAAACAAATCTTCAAAACAGGATTATCTGCTTATCATCTGCTTATCATCAGCTTGTTATCATGTATGTATGTATGTATGTATGCATGTATGTATGTATGCATTTATTTTGGTTGCTTGTTTGTTTGTCTGGTTGGTTGGTTGGTTGGTTGGTTGGTTGGTTGGTTGGTTGGTTGGTTGGTTGGTAGGCTGGTTGGTTGGTTAGCTAGTTCTTTTCATTCTTTCTGTCTTTCTTTCTTTATCTATATATTTAATTATTCAAAATGCATTAACTAGGTGGTCCTACTGATCTCATGACTTATTTTTATGGGAAACTTGAGAGTGCAATGTCATTCCATAAAACAAGAGCAACTATAAATACATGAGTACCTGTGAAGCGGTTTTCAACATTGTCACAACTTATAAATTCAGTTGTATATATGAGAACACAGGTCCTTAGACACTGACGTAGGGAGCCCACAAAGAACATGGAATAATTTACACAAGGTGATTAGTCACATCAATAGCTACTATTCAGGATGGCAACTTGCATATATCTTTTTGTGAATGAGATATGACTTTATAAATAAGCTATGATGTTATGGGTGTAAAACTCAAAGTGGGCATGCCACATGACAAGTTACATTTTCCAAATCTGGGACTACATTCCATATAGTTAAAGAGAAAGCTGTACCTGTTTCCCGTGTTATTATTTATTTATTATTTTACATTTGTTGACCGGGATAGTCCAACTGGATACATATCCATTTTCAGTGGAGGCCCGGGGAGAAAAGCTCCAAGGTAGTCAGAGTCAAAAATATAACAATGTAGAAATAATTACAGGTAAATTATTTACTGATACATAAAAAAAAAAACATGTGATCGGCAAGTTGACAGGTATAGTTATCGCTGGTTTAAGTCAGGGGAATACATTGACAGCAGGCAGAAAGTAATATATTACAGTCTGCTGTAATGGCTGACCAGTATGCATACTGTCACAAAATGCACTTCATTTGTTAACATGGAGCAAAATCAGTTAATTGAAATTAATAATGTGTTAACATAGCTACTGTATTCTTTACAGTATTTGTTTCAGGTGAGCAGAAGAAATATCAGTTGTTTTACTAACTTGTATGATCTCTGATGTGAACCCGTCTGCTGTTTGATACTTCTTTCTGTCAGAAATCATGTGTTTTAGCAGTAGGATATAATTTTCTTCTTAAAAGTCATTCAACATGCAAATTCGTATTAAGATACTCATCTTTGTTATTTTTTGAAGACACGAGATGAGGTTTGTATTTTTACCTTGGTACAAATGTGATCTTGTGGAGGAAGCTATTCTTAAGGAATGATTTGAACATGTGTAATTTTCCTTCATTTGTTACTCTGTGCCATGTATGTCTGTATCTTTTACCCCTCTGCTTTTGTTACTTGTCACTGCATGCAGTGCAAATGTGATATACCGCAATGGAATATGGAATGAACAACACATTTGTTGACTAATTTTTTGCAGCAAACTTCAATATAGCATCTTTGTGGTAAGGCTATCAAGTGAATCTTCTCTTACGATCGTTCTGTATAAAATTGTCATGGAACTACCCGGTTATAAATGTTATTGGTGTTGTATAACCATGGTGTGATTATAGCTTTTCTTCTGTCACATTCATTGCCTGTGTTACATTTGCATGATACTTTCAAAAGGTCCAATGCTGTTCTTTTTGTTAATGACTGCAAGTACTTTAATACTGTGCTGAGTAGTTTCCCCACATATTCTGATTTTTGTTTCCCTGTGGCACACTACTTTGTATCACTTAAATGATTTGTAGGTGGGAACAACTTGCTTGTTGCATGTTTTATAAAATTTTGTATAATTGTCTAACTCACCTATAAGGTAACAGATCCAATTATTTATTCATTTATTAATTTTCTGATTACCTGCTGAATCCAATACAGGATACTGGGGTACTGAAACCTATCAAGGCATTCATTGGGCAAAAGGCATATAAGTTTAAGGGAAATGAATTGCCAACTTTTCACAAAATGTGCGCACACACACACACACACACACACACACACACACACACACACACACACACACACACACACACACACACACACACACACACACACACACACACACACACACACACACACAGAAATCTAGGTAATCACCAACACTTACAGCACATTATTTGCATTACAGATGGAAATGAGCAACACCTAGTAAACACCCACACAAGTTGAAGTAACATACTAAAGACACCATGCAGCGTACATGTCAAATATATATGGGAAACTTATTTGATTCTGTTAAGATCTATTCATATCTGTGATGTAGTCTTCTGGGTTGTACACTACCTGAGACTGACATAGTTGAAATCCTCCTGATTAAGTAAACTCAACTAATTGAGTTCATATAAGGGAAAAATTTCATCATGTACATATGCGCACACACACACACACACACACACACACATATATATATATATATATATATATATATATATATATATATATATATATTTATATACACACAAAAATCATCTGACTGTTAACAAAATTAATTCTGTTTTGTTTGCGTAGATATGTGCAAACTGTCCCAGTGAACTGTATTTTCTTCATACTGCTTCATTATTCTGAGCACAATATTTTTCCAGGAACATAGCAGTTTATTGGGTGTTGATTCCTGATTCTTTCTTGTATATCTTTCTGTTTCTGATTTCCAGTCTATTTTAATCCAAGCCTTCCTTCAAAGGCACCTTCAGGTGATCTTTTTAGGTAATCTTCAGCATGAGTAGACATTTATCAACCTGCCAATGATAGATATAACATTGTACACCTACATTATGTGTTATGGCTCATAAGCTCTGCAATGTCCCTCATGCTCACTAGGTGCTTATTTGCATACATGTGCTGCATAACACACTCTTCCATCTGCAGTAGTAATTGTCATACATTTCCTGACTGTACACTGGTTTAATTCATGAGCCTAGTCTGATGACATAGCTCAGCTGCTCCTCATGTATGTACTTATTGAACCGTATCCAATGATAAATATGAGGAGGAAAGATAATCATTTTACAACTGATTTTACTAACACAGATTTACTATTTACAAGCAAGTCTGAATCATTGTTTCATACTAAACTTCAGATATTGACCTGGCTTTTATTGAACACATTTTAATTGAGATCATCAGGCAGTGTCATTGTAATGTCTGAAATAAACTAAACTGCGTTTTATTACATTAGCAGTCACTGATAAAGCTTGTTTACATGTGTTTTCTTTTCAGCTTAGCTCTACTGCTTTGGTGTAGTTTATCCCATATGTGGTATAAATGCTTTAAAAATCAATGATGGGATGATTGCATCAGTGTTAAGTACTTGCTGAACTGACAGCATAAATGCTATATTAGGTACTTGCTCCTGTTTATGATCTTTATATTTTGACAGAAGAGACTAGCAGCCCTTCTTCTAGTGTAAATAAATGATGATCATTGCAATTTTAAAACTACAGCACATTCTGTCATGTACCTTTTTTTTTCTGAAAACGAACATGAATTTTATCAAAGCAAAATATCTTTCTGAATCCATGTATTGTAAAATTACACTCATCCTTCTCTTTTTAGTTATATTTCAGTTAACTCAGAAGGTTTAGGTGTAGTAGTCATCAGATCAGGCAATGCCATGTTTTATGTGTTGCATATATATGCAAATTACTGTACACAACCATGCTTATGTAAAGCTTTCCTCAACATTTTGACACAAATGTTTCAGTTTGCCAAGCAAATAATATAAGCTTTCAGTACAAGAAATCCAAGAGAAAAATGAGGACACAATTAAAAGTATGTCTTATTTTTAGATTTCACAAATGATATAACAGTGTATTTTGGCATGAAGTATGTAATTAGGGAATTAATATTTTAAATCTAAAAAAAGCAACACCATACCACATGAAAACCTTACTAATGACTATAAAACATCCACAGCAACAGCCACAGACCAGTCTGACTTAAAGCTTCAACAATGTTCTTAAACCGGCACTGGAACCACTGTTAAGACCTTTTACGTAAAAGGTCTGAAGAAGCCCATGAGGGTGAAAGCACTAACCTGGAATTCCAGTAAACCTTGGATTTTATACTACATGCTTGAACTATTACTTGTAGTACTACTAGTTTTCTCTGTGTATGGTCCGATCGCCGTGGAGTGCTCTGGTGCTGTTTCTTTGTTTTAACAACAAATATTAACTTGCCTTCTAGTCTATATCAGTACTTCATTGCTTCCCCATGTTGTCAGCTTGTGAGTTATTTCTAGCTCCTACTTGTGTGAGGTACACAACATGTGCATGCAACATTCATTTCACATTAAGGCATTACAGGATCAGTGACTGGCAGCATGCCTTTAGCTGAGTGGGACAACTGTTGTCTGGCACATCTGCACCCATATCATCCACATTTTCTGCCTTATTCAAGTTATTTTTATGTTGTCCATTAGGATTTGCACACATATTTAATCTCTTCAAACTATGGAAGTTAAACCAACAGAGAAGTACATCAAATTTTGAATCTGTAATGCATTGCAATTATATTTATGTCTAATGTACGAAAAAAGTGTTCGCTAATCCTGAATATGTTCACATTGTAGGATACTGTTTGGTTGTAAGGGTACAGAATGAATGACTAGAGATCTTCTCTCACAACATGAGTAGCAAATGGATTATGCTCTACCTAGCTTTATATGCTGCTACTATAAAATGACAATTTATTGAAAAGAAATGGTTTACGTTCATAAATAAACACTGATGTATAGCTTGTACTTATGCCCATTTTGTTTCAATATGCTGCTGTAAGCCCATTCAGATGTGAAATGTTGAGACCTGCTACACTTAGGTCTGAAACACAGAGATTGAATTGCCAAAAAAAAAACAGATCTATATACACCAAGTCTCAGACTGCCATTTCTCAGAATATTGCCTTTTCTCTGAGGTATGGTGATCTCAGATGTGGTATATAGTATACGTTTGGGGGTGTAGAGGGGTTGGCCCCTATATCTGGGGTGCAAGGAGAAGAGCTAGGTTTCAGATTTGTTATTCTCCCTGGTTTTCTTTATTTTTTTCTTTTTTTTTCAGCTTGTTGACTAAACATTTTGAGTGCTGACATTTCAAAAAGGATCCCCAAATTGTGATTTATAATATCATATGGACAATGTGTGGTAATGCATAGACATTATTTCAGGTGAGTACAAGTACGTACACTTAACACTCGTTTGCATTTGAAGGTTGTGGAAAACAATTCAACATTTTAAAATGTTCTGCATTCATGCATTTTATAATTAAAAAGGGGCAACACAAATACTTTTAATATATTGCTAAGTTTATTTGAGACAGGTGTAATTCTGATTGAAGGAAAGGTTCGTTATATAAAGCTCCAACTTGTAGTTCAAGTATATATATATATATATATATATATATATATATATATATATATATATATATATATATATATATATATATATATATATGTTGGTGTGTATGTATACATGTGCACACACACACACACACACACATATGAATACACACACATATACATATATGTGTGTGTGTGTGTGTGTGTGTGTGTGTGTGTGTGTGTGTGTGTGTGTGTGTGTATACACACACACACACACACACACACACACACACACACACACACACACACACATATATATATATATATATATATATATATATATATACATATATATTTATATGTATCCACACTACACTATACAGCATCCCACTTATATCAACTCTTTGAGTCTGTCTGCTAGTTGATGTTTAAGTTTACTTTCCCTGGTACAAACTTGCTAATATTCGCTTACTTCATCTCTTCTTTTGACAGTTTTAGAACTCATTCTTAAGTTTATAGGGTAGCGACTTAAACAATTGTTAAATTGTTTAATTGTATACTATGTACTTTATCCAATATATATTGTTTAATTGCTTATTATTAGTTTTACTGTGGAGCTTTTCTCCCCAGACCTCCGTTGAAAAAGGGCTTCTATGCAGTTGGACTGTCCCAGTCAACAACAAATGTCAAATAAGTAAATAAATTAATAATATATATATATATATATATATATATATATATATATATATATATATGCCAATTTTTTACAATAAGTGGTTCTTTGAATCTTGTTTAGTTATCACGACAAAGTGGGGGCATGGTGTACCTCCACTTTAATGGTCAATAGATCATAGACATCTAACTTTCCCTCACATAATCCAGCTACTAAAGAGTGGTTCTATCATCCCTCCACAAAGGAAAAGTGCACAAAGCACCTTATGTGGTTTACCACTCACAAAGTCATGCTACTATATCCTATTGCTAAGCAACAAACCTTAAAAAGAAAAAAAATGGGCACAGAGTCAGAAGATGTGAATGGCATCCAGTCTGTTATGCCTACAGTATAGCAATACCATTGAAGAATATACTGAGAATATGTTATTGTATTACCAAAGAAAAATGCTGAAAACTGAGCCAAGCTGTAGTAAAACTTTATCTTGTTAAACAACATGTAAATTATTGCTTAAAGATAAAAGAAAAAGAAATTGCAATTCCAGGTGCTTTCTCAGTAAATTGTAAAGTGCGAGTGATTGGGTGCAAAAAGGTGCATAATTAACACATCCCTATGAAATTTAATTGCAGTTTAAAAAGGAACCAATTCTTTCTTTGAAAAAGTATGCAGTGATGGGGAGGGTTGATTGGATGACAGGCTGAAAGTAGCCGAGTTCTTGAGCTCTGCAATCTTCATTTTTTTCATGACGGGATTTTTTTATTTAATTTTACCGACAAAGACTTGACACCACTAAAATCAGATTCTGGAAGTTGTAATCTACAAGTTGGTGTAATTTTTAAGCTTAAATTTTCATATTTTCCTGTCAAACTTTCAAATAGAAGGGACATTGAAACCACATTCACAAAGGAAGATGAGCAGCTCCAAGTTTTCTCAGCAAGAAACTCCAATGAAGAAAGAAATACAGGCAATCCTTACTACAGTTCAAGACTTGGTGGGTAAAATAAACAAATTAAACTTAAACGTGGACAATATAAAATAAAGATACTGCCAAACAAATAACCTTATTAAATTAAGTCCTTAAATAACAAACTGCCCATTATAGATTACAGGTTAACATAAAGAGAGTAAAACTTAAGTCTTTCTTCTTCAAGAAAAAAAAAACAGACTCATTGAAAAGATAGATGACATTGAGAATAGAAACAGGACAAAAATTATAAGAATCTATGGCATCCCGGAGCAGATGGAGGGGGACAATATTATTAATTTCCTGACTTCTTGGATTCCTAAAATCCTAAACCTACCTGAAGCACTATCCTTCAAGATAGAAAAGGAACACACATCTTTAACTACAACTTCTGTATCCAGTAAAAACAACTGTCCAAGATCTATTATTGTAAAATGTATCTCCACTCAAGACAAAGACATTGTTTTAAGAACTCCCTGGTTCCTTGCGCTATTAAAAATTAGTGACCAAGCTATCAGGTTTGACAATGATTCTCTCCCCTTGTATTGTACAAAAGAAGAGCATGTGCAGTGGCGGCTGGTAACTTCAAATTAACAGGGGGCTGCAGGAGACAGCTGAATGGGTGGGACCAAAGGGAAGGGGTGCAGCCAACCAGAAAGGGGTGGAGCTATGCTCAAAACCACAACAACTGGAACTTTAATTAAATACGTTGCTCTGGGTACCAAACCATCATTACAAAAGTTCAATCAAGACAAAATGAAGTGTAGAAGAAAAAACTATTTCAATGCATTGGCTACATGACAACTTACTTAATATCTAGATGGAAACACAAAGATTGTGATATGAAAAAAATAAATTACTTTTTAAATACATTATGGGAATGCCAGTCAAAATCAAGTATAAAAAACAAGCAGCACTCAACTCAAACCACTTCTCCTTGCCCTGCAGTTCTAATTATAATTTATATTCAGCTTTATAAAATTACCAAGTAACATGCTGAAAGCAGTAATCTCTGTGTGATACCCCCACTTGTAAAAATGTTTCTTATCCAAAAAATCCCTGCTGCCTGACAACAACTATCTACTTGCTTCATGTGGAAGACATGATCAATGTAAAAAATGAACATCAAACAAGAAACAAGCTCATGATAAATTGCTTAAAGGATTACTGCATAAGTTATGGACCACACATGATAGAGTCGCATTCTGTTTAGTTTACGAGTAAAGCCTGCAAAGATGACTGCAGGTCTCTAACAAATGTAATGAGCTTCTGAAAATACTGTAATCCTGTCCTTTATTACAAATACTGTCATATGCATTTCAATACCTAAGGCTTATACATTATCTAGTTATGTAAATGTTCTCTGCATGGCAACAATGAAAAGGCTTTCAATGTTGGTAATTCTTTAACAGTATGCTTATTAAAGCTTACTTGCATCTTACAATCTCCGACAAGTTTACCTGATGGTCATTAAAGCATTGCTACTTAAACACAGAGCAACAGGGCACTGTGACAGCATGCATTTTCTGAATAATAAGAAGCATAAATCAACAGTATAAAAATATGACAGAAAACCAGAACATTCTGCAAAATCAAAGACAGATGAAAAGCCACGGTTGTACTTGTGGTCTACCTTGGATATGGGAATACTCTGCACACTTACACTGCATAACTGCTCCTTGCCTTGCTTGGACACATCCAGAACCACTACAATGGGGAGTGGGGTGCAACAAGTATGTCACAATTTGAAATGTCTCTGGCTGACAGTGATGGCTCTGACACTCATACCTCACAACCTCAGAGCAAGAAATTTGGACAAAGCCATACATAGAAGTGGGACACAGGCCCAAAAATAAGGAAAATTTTTAAATATTGCTCTTATAAACTTAGAAAGTAGTAGGTATTGCATTAGTATGAAATTTCTGAAGGATATGAAATCTGAAACTCAAATGTCTGCCATTATTTTCTAACTTCAATCTTTAATGATTTGTCACTAATTTGCCAGAAAACCACAGCTTTATAAAAAACTGACCAAAATGTGATGCAAAAATATAAAATTGCCACACAATACAGCTGGGAACCTGTCAAAGAAGGGACACCTTTTTAATATTACTACTGTTAACTTGGGCAGCTGACAAAATAAGAGCATCTACATGCATTTCTGAAATAAAAGTAATCTATAACTCTGATCATTACAGCTATTTATAATTGTAAACCCTCCACATTTTCTTCCAAAATTGCCATTTTGCAGAGGGAATATTAGGGGGAAAGCAACATTTTGAGCCAAAATTGGGGACAGTTGAGAGATATGGATATTCCTAATTCTATAAAGTGATTTATTTGCACATACCTCTCAACCTCTTAATGCAGGAAAGCTGGACAAGGCCAAATATATTGGGGGAACATACAAACAGTACTTAAAATTGCTCTTGTATAAACTTAAGACAGTTAATAGAATAACAGGTCTTGCTTTAGCATACATTTTTCTGAAGGTTATGACATCTGAATCTCAATGTCTGTCATTATTTAGTGACTTCATTCCTAAATGATTTACCAGAAAACCACAAATTTTATGAGGAACAAACCAAAAATAAGAAACAAAAATCTATTCATTCTGCAAAAATCTGGACAGTTGAGAGGTATAGTTCAGCTGGGGCCCTCTTTGAATTTGCTACCCTTCCCCCTCACAAAATCATGATCAAATGGAGCCTCCCCCCTGCAGCCATTCCAATGTCCCATTCCTTGGTTATTTCACCCCATTACCATAAACACTGTAATGTGCATACTGCTTTACTTCTGAGATGACTTGGATTTCATTTGAAAGTTTTATTTTGCATTTTACAGCACAAACTTTAATAGATATCTGCTAAACAATGCAATGCAGTCTCACAATGAAAATAGACTTAGCATTAAAACTTCTCTGCCCTTGAAACTCACATTCATTGAAACAGCATTGAAACCCACATTCAAAGAAAATACATTTTGCCAGTGACAGATAAAGATTAACTTTGGGCTGTTTTCAAATCATAGGCCCCTTGAACACAAAACATACACGTGTTCTTTGATACGCCTTCCTGATTGTATTAAATTATATTCCTTGTACAATACAGTTGTTAGAGGGCATTTTAAATTTATTGTTTTGAACAAAGTAAACAATGAAATAAAATGCATGCACCATTAATGACAAAACTGCCCAAAAGTCTACTCAGACTTCTACAGTCCACCAGTATCAGTAAATATGCACAATCTGTGAAGAAGTAAAAGTCATCTAAATAATTCTACATTAAAGAAATCTGTAACTAATGAAGAGGTTGCTGCTAGCAAAAAACTTTATATGTCATTGTTTCATCTACAAATAAAGTGCCTGCTGCCCTTGAGGAATAAATTGCCTATTTTGCATTAAAAAATGATAAACTAGTAATATCGCAATAGGGAATGGATGGCAAATTGATAACAGATTCATAGTTACTAGGTATATTCGCCAAAAAGGGCTGCAGCATCCACCCCCTTTACAACACAGTACAGTATCAGGAATGCATCTACCTACTGTGGGAGTAGAACTAAACTTTTGTTCCCCTGCAGCTCTCAGCTCCTTGTAAAATCTACTCGACACTCAGCTGTATCTCTGAACTTTGCAGCACAAGAAAACGGGAAAAAAACACCATTTATGGGGGGGGACAAAAGCCCCAAAACCAGGGACACATTTTAAACATTTCTTGTATAATGAAAGCAAAGCAGGTATGGCTCTCCCAGTATAAAACAGTCACTAAGAAGGTATGGTATCCAAAGAATAAAAAAAAGGCAGAAAGATATTTTTGAGCTCAGCTTTAATGGCACTATTTTTATGAAAATATTACAACAGCTAGAGTTGATTCTATGATTCAGACTGTCAAAATAAAATGGCTACATACTACTTCTATTATTGACCAAGATCCAAGATCTGGCTGTATATATGTATATATCTAATATCTATTCCAGTTATACAAGGCCTAAAATAAAAAAAAATCATACTAGGCTCCTATGAGACCAATATAGTTGCTGGTAATTTGGTGTGTGAGTCATTGTCTATATATATATGATGATTTATTATTAAACCGATAAATAATAAATCTATAATATTAAGAAGACACAGAACAATTCTAAGTGAATTGTTGTATTACTCGAGAGATATTACTTCCTTGGATAAGTTCATATTTGTTACTTCTTGTATAATGTTGGAAAGTTGCTAGAATATAATGCTGTGTTACCACCATACATTTCACTGCCAAGTCTTGAACCCAGGGGACCCTGTGCAAAACAGTCAGAGCAATATACCACTATGCCAAATCATCTGTTTTGCGAAAGAGAGGAAGACTGAAACTTAAATGGCTACCATTTAGTTAATTCAGTTCTCACCATAGCTGTCAACCTCTTAGCACAAAACACCTGAACAAAGCCAATAATGGGTGAATACAGCCCAAAAACATATTCAGTGAATTCAGTTCTCACCATAGCTCTCAACCTTAGCACAAAAAACCTGGACGAAGCCAATAATGGAGGAATACAGTCCCAAAATAGGGACACATTTCAAATATCCATGTTATAAACTTAGAAAATTGCTAGAATGGAAGAAGAGAATAGAGTCTTTCAATATTAATTCATGAAGACCAAACCGGGTTTATCAAAAACAGAAAGATACAATACAATGTAATTAGATTATTGTCATTAATAGACTTAGCAAACAAGAAAAATAATGAGCTTTCTATTTTAAGCCTTGATATAGATGAAGCTTTAAACTACCTAAGTTGGCCATCTGTGTTTAAAGGTCTGCAAAAATACAATTTCTCCCCAAACTTTATCAGATTAATTAAAAAACAATATGAAAAGTCCACAGCCTATATAAATATTGGATCTTATCTATCTAGCCCAATCAAAATATTAAGAGGTACTAAACAGGGGTGCCCCCTTTCCTCATTACTCCTTGCCCTGGCTATTGAGCCTCTTGCAAATTATGTTAGCAATAATGACAGCATTAAAGAATATAAGGTGTCAGACAAATTATCCCCTGAGAGGCAACCATTTGCTGATGACCTACTAATAACTTCTAATGATATTGAAAATTCAGTAGCTCACCTATTACATAATCTAGACTTCTTTGCAAACATCTCTGGTCTAAAATTCAGTCACAACAAAACTCAGACACTTCTAGTGAATAAAAATGTTACTATGAAACTTAGATCAAAATGAGACATAAACTGGGAGGGCAGGCATACTAAATATCTAGATATTATTAATGAATCTAATTATAAAAAATCACTCAGATCTAATTATCAACAACTTATTAACTCAGTTACAAGTCTAACTGACAGTTGGAACAGACTCTTCTTCACATTTGAAGACAGACTACCTTTAACCAAAATGATACTGTTACCTAAAATCTTATTCATTGGCCAATCAGTAATAATCCCCCAACTGTCAAAATTAAACAGAAAATGAATAACTTATTATGCAACTTCCTTTGGTATCCTAAAAAAACAAGAATGTCTTTTCTCTGGCACACCGCAAGCTGGGATGAAGGCGTTATAAGGTTCCAAATATTGATTTTTATTTCCAAATATTGATTTTTATTTAAGCTCCACATTTATTAACATAGTATTACTTTGGAATAGTACTTCTTACACATCATATTGGAAATCAATACATGAAACCTTACTTCTTAATAGTAATAGGATATTGCGTGAAACATATACTTAAATACATACAAACATCTTTATATGGATTTTAAAAATATGCATTCAAAGTGAAAGGTTAAAGCTTGCTCTTACACCTCTTACAAACCAAATATTGCTGTTGTTTAAAAAGTTTATGTTTTGTAATGTTTTCTGAACTTGTTTTTATACCTCTTACAAACCAAATATTGCTGTTGTTTAAAAAGCATATGCTTTCTAATCAATTAATTAAGAATGTATTAATAACTGTTTTCCATTGCCTACACAGATGAATGTTTAATATCTTTTGATACCCAGAAAATGTTAGAATTTAAGAAGGGTGGCCTATTATATTGGAATCAATATCTCTCAGCTAACAGTATAAGTTATGCAAACTATTTGATCAGCAGATATAGTTTGAAAAATTGCAATTGGCTGGACATCCATACTTGTAAGGATTGTATACATACTAAGCTCATAACCTCATTAGAGGCATACAATAAGAGTAACTTAAAAACTTTGGATTTTATCTCAACAATTATTAACAGCTCACAGAAGAACACTTCATACATATCTTTTATTTATAAAATTCTCAGAACTTATTTTGGCAAAACAGATGTTTCTTTTTGGAATTACTCAAGTGAGGTTAATAAACAAGTATTCACAGAAAAAGATAAAAATCTTTGTTTACAGTCGGCGAAGGAATCTACATCTTCCCTGTTTTGGCATGTATACACATGGACATTTTTACATGTTTTTTTCACCCCACATAGACTAGCAATAATTCTCAAGAAAGATGAAATGAAATGCTGGAGATGTGGACACCCTGATGCTGTCTGGATACATATGGTTGTTAATTGCAAAATGATTTCCCCAGTTTGGTTAGACTTTAAATATCTTTGTAAAGCTCTATGAAATGGCAGCTGTATAAATTTTGACTCTCTTATCCTTTTCAATGTTCTTGTTCCTGAAGTCATTCCTAAAAAACAAACATTTTTACTATGGTCTAGCCTCTCTATAGCAAGGAAATTGTTAGTAAAAATTGGAAATCCCAATCTACTTCTGTCTTTAAAGTTGAGTTTATTCATCTTGTGAAATGCATTTGTAAGAATGAGATTGCTACTATAAAAGCAAGGACTAACAACATAACTCATCATTTAATTTCTTGGACAAAACTGTCTAATTGGTTAGAGAAATATTAAGCGCTCTACAGTGTATATTGCTTTTTTAATTGTTATGGACATTGTAAATGCTTTCTTTTTCCTGTTACTATACTGTTAAGTTACTGTGTTATAAAATGAATAAAAACACTTTGGGAAAAACGTATGCAGTGATGCATGGTTGATTAATGTTGGAGGAACTGAGCTATGTCAGATGTTATTTCCTGCTTGGACTATGGTAGGCTAAATTGTACTCTCCTCCCTTGGACACATAACTGTGGAGACAAGAAAACATTAGTTCATTTCATTTATAGTTGGGGTCTACTGGAAAATACTCTTGAGCAGAGCTCAACTTTTGACCAACTGCCTTTATAGACTTTAGTAATTCTTTTTTTTTTTTTTTACAGATAAGCAATAAATGCCCAGCTCAATTTGTTATTTAAAGCAATTGCAGACTACTTACCTAATACCTACTTGTATGTGTATATTATTGTTTTCAATTCATTGCCCAAGTTTTCTATTGTTTTCATATTTATTTGTAAGAAAATGCTTTATTTGTTTCAAGTAAACAGTTATATTATTTGGTATTAAATGTTTGAGATCTGGTGCCTGATTTATACTTTATTCAGTAGCATAAAGTTTATTGCATTTCATTGGTGTCCTATAAAATGAATGATATTCATCCTTTAAAGGTTGACTGTTCATGAATAATTGGTACCATTTAAACATTTAAACACTGGCTTATTTTAATGGCACAATGTAAGGTGTCTTCTAATTCTGTTCATTCTGATAGCTGACAGTGATAATACAAGTTTGGGTAATGTCTGTTTATACAGTGCAGTGACTATTTACTCACCTCTCCATTTTGAAAAATATTATATAATTCTGTGTGTGTGTGTGTGTGTGTGTGTGTGTGTGTGTGTGTGTGTGTGTGTGTGTGTGTGTGTGTGTGTGTGTGTGTGTGTGTGTGTGTGTCTGTGTGTGGGTGTGGGTGTGTGGGGTGTGTGTATAAAGTAATTATTGGCAAGTTTTAATTACTGATGCTTAAGTTGTTCTGGAAGACATTGGTCTGAGTCTGCAATTTGTGAAATATGTGGAAATATAACTTGGAACTTTAGCTGTATGGTGTAAAGTTCTTTTGGATAAGTATGGGTTTGGCTATAACTGGGGCCATTATGCACATTTATCATACACTAATGCCAACTCCTCTTCACAATGGGACTTACAACCCCTTGGACATAACACTGTACAGAATGATTAGATTTGAGCAACATGTACTGAGACAATAAAGATTTTGGAGTATGAGACAAATGACTCACTAGAAAACTACTTCAGGCAAAGTAGCCATTAGTTGCATGTAGTCTGGGATTCTGATAACAAATGGTGAACACTATTGATCCCATCTTGTAGAACAGACTAAATATAACAATTATGTACAAAAATATACCTGATGCTTGTGGCAGGTTTGCTCAGGATAGACAGGACTTGATTTATCTTTCTGTAGATAACACAAATATGTACAAGAAACAAGTAAGTAAATGAAAATGCAATTCAATCAATATCAGGCTTTCTTAGTCTTAAATATATTTTATTTGCTCATTAAGCTGGTTTCCTTTGTCCTTGACTGTTTATAAACTGAATATATTTGTCATACGGTTCTATGTTAAGTTTTATTAAGCAGCAGTAATAAAACCTATAGAACTAAGCAAATAGTACAGAAACAAGATAACTATTGACTAAAATATTATTTGCAAACAATCATATTCTTTCAGGAATCTGCAGCTTCATGGCATCCCGCTGACAGTAAGACTGAGGACTAAAGGAATATTACCTCACTAATGTAATTTCATGTTAATGTTTCAGTAGATAAAAAATAATGTACTGTAACACTCATATGATTTAAAGAGTAGAGAGATGATACAAATGTATATGACAGCAGATGTGAATTTTGTGCAAAAGGAACAGCTTCATTGTGAAAATATTTACAACCAGTGATAAGAGAAACCAATCTCTTTTTCCAGAGGTAGCAAAGTTAAAATACTACCTGATTACTCTGCAACACTTCTGGTCAATATAAAACTTTTTAGTTCCAGGTGTTATTTGAAGCAAATGGGTGGGTGATTGGACCTTCTGTTTCAAGCTATGACATAGTTTATTAGACACAGTGGTGTTGGAGAATACCTTTCTTGGACTATGGTGCTAACTTTCCTCACTGTGAATTAGTGACTGGAAGTTACAGCAAAAACTTTCTACATAAGAAAGTGGGCACCCTATTTCAAATGGCAGCAGAAAAGTAACTCCTAAGAGCAGTGTCGGCTGGTGACTTCAAATCAAAGGGGGGATGCAAGAGACAGTTGAATGGGTGGGGCCAATGGAAGGGGTGTGACCAACTAGAAAGGGATGGAGCTATGCTTAAAACCACAAAAACTGGGACTTTAATAAAATATGCTGCCCTGGGTGTCAAATCACCATTATGAAAGCCCAATCAAGACAAAATGAAGTGTAGAAGAAAAAAATATTTCAATGCATTGGCTACATGATAGCTTACTTAATATCTAGATGGAAACACAAAGGTTGTGAGGCATGAAAAAAATAAATTACTTTTTAAATACATTACTGGAATGCCAGTCAAAATCAAGTATAAAAAAACAAGCAGCACTCAACTCAAACCACTTCTCCTTGCACTGCAGATCTAATTATAATTTATATTCAGCTTTATAAAAGTACCAAGTAACATGCTGAAAGTAGCAATCTATGTGATGCCCCCACTTGTAAAAATGTTTCTTATCCAAAAAGACCTGCTTCCTGACAACTATCTACTTGTTTCATGGGGAAAACATGATCAAAGTAAAAAATGAGCAGCAAACAAGAAACAAGGTCAAGATAAATTGCTTAAAGGATTACTGCACAGGTTATGGACCACACACGATAGATTGGCATTCTGTTTAGTTTACTGGTAAAGCCTGCAAAGATGATTGCAAGTCTCTAACAAATGTAATGAGCTTCTGAAAATACAGTAATCCTGTCCTTTGTTACAAATACTGTCATATGCATTTCAATACCTAAGGCTTATATGTTATCTAGTTATGTAAATATTCTCTGCATGGCAACAACAAAAAGGCTTTCAATGCTGGTAATTATTTAACAGTATGCTTATTAAAGCTTACTTGCATCTTACAATCTCAGACAAGCATACTTGATGGTCATTAAAGGATTGCTACTTAAACACAAAGCAACCGGCAGTGCAACAACATGCATTTTCTGAATAATAAGAAGCATAAATCAACAGTATAAAAATATGACAGGAAACCAGAACATTCTGCAAAATCAAGGACAGATGAAAAGCCACTGTAGTACTTGTGTCTACCTTGGATGGGGTGATACTCTGCATACTTACACTGCATAACTGTTCCTTGCCTTGTTTGGACACCTCCAGAGTCACTACATGGAGGAGCGGGGTGCAACAAGTATGTCACAATTAGAAATGTCTCTGGCTGACTGTGATGAACCTGATGCAGTTGTCATACCTCTCAACCTCAGAGCAGGAAATCTGGACAAAGGCATAAATAGAAGTGGGACAAAGGCCCCAAAATAAAGACAATTTTTAAATATTGCTCTTATAAACTTAGAAAGATAATAGAATAGTAGGTCTTGCATTAGTATGAATTTTCTGAAGGGTATGAAATCTGAAACTCAAATATCTGTCATTATTTTCTAACTTTAGTCTTTAATGATTTGCCACTAATTTGCCAGAAAACTACAATTTTATGAAAAACGGACCAAAAATGTGATGCAAAAATATAAAATAGCCACACAATACAGCTGGGAACCTGTCAAGGAAGGGACCCTTTTTTAATATTATTACTGTTAAGTTGAGCAGCTGACAAAATAAGAGAATCTACATTTATTTCTGAAATAAAAGTAATCTATAACTCTGATCATTACAATTATTTATTAATTGTAAACCCTCTACATTTTCTTCCAAAAGTGCCATTTTGTGGAGGGATTATTAGGGGGAGAGCAGCATTTTGAGCCAAAGTCTGGGACAGTTGAGAGGTTTGGATATACCTAATTCTATAAAGCAATTTATTTGCGCATACCTCTCAACCACTTAACAAAGGAAATCTGGACAAGGCCAAACATATTGGGGAGCATACAGACAGTACTAAAAATTGCTCTTGTATAAACTTAGACAGTTGATAGAATAACAGGTCTTGCTCTACCAACCATTTTTCTGAAGGGTATAAAGTCTGAAACACAACATCTGTCATTATTTAGTGACTTCATTCCTAAATGGTTCACCAGGAAATCACAAATTTTATGAGGAACGAACCGAAAATAAAAAGCAAAAATATATTCATTCTGAAAAAATCTGGACAGTGGAAAGATATAGTTCAGCCGGGGCTGTCTTTGAGTTTGCCGCCCTTCACCCCAAACAAAGTCATATTTGAATGGGGCCTCCCCCCTGCAGCCATTCCAATGTACCATTACTTGGCTATTTCACCCCATTTACCATAAACACTGTAATGTGCATACTGCTTTACTTATAGGTTCATAGGTTCATAGGTTCATACTAGGATATCTGCCCTAGGGCATTTATAAGCCTAGCCAGAGTGTGTATGGCTTTTGACACCCATTTTAAATTAATTTTGCTATGCCCTTTTTCGAGGTTAGTATACTGTGCCTCTGTCTAACAGTGACACAGAAGTGATACCCGGGGTAAACCTACGATCTCCCATCCACTCATCAAGATTCCTCTTGAAGAGAGTCAATGAGGGACTCTGCCTAACCTGGACTGGGATTTTATTCCAGAGTGAAGGGAGCCTCTGGGTTATGAATCTGTCCCTCCAGCATGTCCTATTTATTTCAGTGCTGAGGTTTAAGTCCCTTGAGCGCGTAGCTCGATGGGATTTGGATTTTCTGAGGTGCAGCATGTCCATTAATTCCGGGTTGGACATGGCTTTATACGTCAGGCACAGATCACCTCTGAGCAGGTGGTATGCCACTGAGTAGAGCTGGAGTTTCTTTAACTGGGCAGCATATGGCATCTGTTTGAGCCCCTTGATCCTCTTGGTGAGGTACTTTTGGGGTCTTTCCAGTTGCTGCAGGTGTCTGGTAAGGTACATCCCAAAAGGGGCATTGTACTCAATTATGGGCCTGATGAGGGATGAGTAAAGAGGCACGATGACCTCCCTGATCTAGATGTGAATCCCTTCATGATTAGGTGGGCTATATAAAATGTTTTTCTAACCACTTTGGCCATGTGGTTGTCAAATGAGAGATTGCTATCAACTTGGGTCCCCAGGTCCCTAATTACTTCTTCTGTACTTAATGGATTACCACCTATGTGGTAATTTGTGGGCACTTTGTTTTTGCCAAAGGGGATGACTATACACTTTTTGGAGTTTAGCTTGAGGCCATGGCTCTGGCACCAGTTGTCTGTTTCTATGAGGCTTTTGGAGGATGCTTGTGTCAGCTGGAGAGTCTATTATGGTGCCCAGTTTGCAGTCATCTGCGAACTTGGTCAGCCACAGTCCTTCCATGTTGGCCTGTACCTCCGAGAAATATATACCGAACAAGATAGGTCCCAAGACTGAGCCTTGTGGGACGCCACTTGTAACTGGTTTGGAGTCTGACATGGCTCCAGCTATTCTAACCATGTGGGTTCTGTCCTTGAGCCAGTTTGCAACCCATCTAGTGACATAGGGGTTTATATTTAAGCTGGTGAGCTTATCTATAATGCCAGAGTGGGGTATTGTATCAAAGCTTTTGCGAGGTCCAGGTAGGCTGTGTGGACCACCTTCCCTTGTCAATGGCCTTGGTGACTGTTTCAAAGAACTCGACCAGGTTTAAGAGGCAGGATCTGCCCTTAACAAAGCTGAACTGGGTAGGATCCAGTGTCTGTAGGTCCCCAATATCTTTATTTATAAGGTCCATGATGATCCTTTCCATAGCTTTGCAGACCAAGCTAGTGAGACTTATGGGGCAATAGTTTCCAGGATCCGTTGAGGCACCACCTTTGTGGAGAGGGACCACTGTTGCTGTACACCACTCTTTGGGTACATATCCTGTAGTAAGGCTGAGATTGAACAGTAGTTTTAGGTTTGGGTTTAGCTCTTCTTGGAGTTCATGTAGGACGCAGCCCGGGACACCGTCTGGTCCCATTGATGCTGTGTTTCTTGCTTTGGAGAGGACAACTCTTACCTGATCATCTGAGATGTCAGGGGGGCAGAACTCTGCTGGGATAGATATTAGCCCTTTTGGTGGGGAGGTGGAGTTTGCGCTGAACCTGTCCGCTAGGATGTTGGCAATGTCTGTGGGTTCGGTGTATTTTTTGTCATTTTGGACTAATTCTGACCATATCTGGGAATTCCCACCCAGGTTCCTAACATAACTAAAGAAAGCCTTGTGATTATCCTTATTGTCCTGTGCAATTTTTCTCTCGAAGCTGGCCTTAGACGATTTTATGAGTGCCCGTAGTTTTTTGCTAATACTGATCAGAGATGCCTTCCCTTTTTGGGATTTTGCTCTGTCATGTAGTAGCTTCCTCCTTCTATTGTATAGTTTGTTTATGGCTGGGGTCCACCAGACAGGACGTCTGCCTTTGGAGGATTGGGTCTTGGTTTTATTTGGGATTGCATGATCCATGCATTCCTGAAGGTGTTCATAGAATGCGTTTATAAAGGATTTAGTGGTCTGGGCCATATTATCCACAGGCCCGGGGGCTTTGAAGGATTCCACCTCGGTTTTGAGGAGTGTGAAATTTGCTTTAGAGAAGTTTTTCACTGTGGTTTTCTGGGCATGGGGTGGGGTCGGGATGTGAATATCCAGTGAGATTAGTTTATGGTCTGATATTACCAGTGAGGGATACACTTCTGGTCTGGAGCATAGAGTCCCCATGTTGGTGATGATCATGTCCAGTATGTTTTCCCCTCTTGTGGGAGTGGTAACAAGTTGTTCCATAGCATTTGAGTTTATAAATTCTAGGAACCTTTGGGCTAGGGTGTTGGAGCTAGAGTAATGCTCCCAGTCTATGGTTGGGTAGTTGAAGTCACCCAATATAATGGTGTTTGGAGAGACCTTCATATTTTCCAGTGTTCTCAGGAAGGCTGAGTGGGGTTCCTGGGTTTGGGAGGGTGGTCTGTAGCAGGCTATAAACTGGAAGGCAGTTTTACCCACTGTTAGTTGCACATGGATAGTCTCTGATGCTTCGTGTTGTGCCACCAACCTGGAGGTGTGGGTATCTTTGACGAATATTGATACTCCCCTCCTTTTGTGGTTCAGTCCAAGTTTTGAGGCCGAAAAGCATGGTATGAGGTATAACCTGGTAGTGCTGGGGTGCTCTTGAGAGCCTTGAACCAGGTTTCTGTTACTGCACAGATATCGATGTTCTCCATGCTAAGGAGAGTTTTGAGTGTGTGCATCTTGAGGTTTAGACTTCTGGCATTGAGTAGCATTACTCTTAGTTTCTTATCCCTTGTGATACCTATGGAGGTGGGTTTGTCTTTTGAGCCTTGCCTAAAAAAGGCACTATGGGGGTAGCAAGAGCCTTTGCCAATATCCAAAAGCCCAGGAGTGACAGGTGCAAGCTGTCCATAGCGAAGCATCGTGGCTTGTCGAGCATGTCATCCCAGGCTGACAGGCATTGGATCCCCTTTGAATGACACCAGTACTTAAGCCAATTGTTGAAATTGATAATCTTGTCTTCATATTGTGGCATCATTCTTGGTGAGGGTAAGATGCTATGCAAGGTCAGGGTCATACCGGCCTGGGCTACATGCTCAGAGAGCTCCTCTATGTCTCTTTTCATGTAGTACAGGGAGGTACATCTCAGGTCATTCACACCAGCATGGACAATGACTGAGTCATATTTGTACTTGCCTTGGAGTGACCTGAGTGCTTGTGTTATATGGCGGATCCTAGCGCCCGATAGGCAGCTCACCGTGACCTTCTCCTTGTTCAGCCTGGTGAGCGGGACGTCAGTGTGCCTGATGATAGAGTCACCTATTACAAGTGTATCAGGTGTGTTGTTTAGCCTTAAGGGCTGTGACTGTTCGGCACACTGGCTTTTTGAGTTATGTGTTGCACGTGTTTTGTTTTGGGGTAGCGGTTGCTTGTGTGTCTGCTTTGGAGGTCTCTGCTGCTTAGGCAGATTTTTATTTAGAGCCTCCAAGTATGTTTTTGTGTGTTTATGTGTTTGGTTTGCTGTCTTGGTAGGTCTATGTGAGACTGGAATTGTAGTGAGTGTGGTTTCCTTCTGTTCCTGACTGGTTATGCCAGTACTGAGTTGAGAGAGCTTAGCCTCCAGTTTGGCTATATGGTTGCATCTCTCACATGTGTTGGAATTTGTTGGGAGGAGGAGAGGTTTGTCTATGTACATTAGGCAGTTGTAACATTGCCTCAAGATTCCCAGGTTCACCAGCTGGACCGGAGAGGAGATTGACAACTGACCTTTGGACATGCTAGAATAGTATTGGGAATTCCTTTATAATTGAAAAAAAGGGCCAATGGGGAACAAGTTACTCAAGGGGAGTTTGTGAGGGTGTAGTGCTTTTAATTTTTTAGTGCTGACTTATATAATTGCTTTAGTGAGCAAGTGCTAGGCTTTAGCGTAGGAATAGGGTGTTTATTATGAGAACTAGATCAGTTCCAAGGCTCAAACCCAAATAAGCGGCGCTGCTTGATGCCCCGCTATGCACAAAATCACGCAAAGCCATGCTACAGCGGGTTTTATACAGGCGGACTTGAAAGAGCTAGAAATTGGCCCAAAACAGCCAACAGACTACCAGATTCCTGTGCTGGGAACACTCCTCCAGGGACAGATAGGCTGCTCCAAGCTCCCCACTGCCACTGGTGAACAAAGAAGCCTCCCTCTATCCAAAAAAGGAAATGACAACACAGGAACTTTCCAAAAGTCCAGAATACAGTAAAGCCTGTATTTGGACTACTCTAGGTCAGGAAAGATGGGAAACAAGGATAACATTTTTTTTTTCTTTTTTGCAACAAACAGCAGGAAATTGCAATAAATATGTAACACAGGCTAGCGCACTTGAGTGTGTAGCCTCAACAAGTAAATGCAACAAACAGGACAAACTTTAAAAGTGCAGGTGCAAAAACAACTTTAGACAGTTTAAAACAGTTCAAGAAGCAGAAATATTTGCAGTTTAGCTAGATCGGACAGTCGCCCAGGTAGTAGCAGGAAAAAACACTTTTATCAGGTTAACAGGTAACTTCTACGATGATTTGGATTTCATTTAAAAGTTTTATTTTACATTTTACAGCACAAACACTAGTAGATATCTTCTAAACAAAGCACTGCAGTCTCACAATGAAAATAGACTTAGCATTAAAACTTCACTGCCCTTGAAACTCACATTCATTGAAACAGCATTGAAACGCACATTCAAAGAAAATACATCTGACAGTGGCAGATAAAGATTAACGTTGGGCTGATTTCGAATTATAGGTCCCTTGCACACGAAATATACATGTGTTCTTTGATACACCTTCCTAATTGTATTAAATTATATTACTTGTATAATACAGTACAGTTGTTAGAGGGTGTTTTAAATTTATTGTTTTGAACATTTTTCCATTAAACAATGAAACAAAATGCATGCACCAATAATGACAATACTGTCCAGTTCAGAACATTTCCATCATAAAAGTCTACTCAAACTTCTACAGTCCACCAGTATCAGTAAATACGCACAATCTCTGCAGAAGTAAAAGTCATCTAAATAATTCCACATTAAAGAGATCTGTGACTAATGAAGAGGTTGCTGTTAGCAAACAACTTTTTATTTCATTGTTTCATCTGCAAATAAAGTGCCTGTTGCCCTTGAGGAATAAATTGCCCATGTTACATTAAAAACATGATAAGCTAGTAATATTACAATAGGGAATGGATGACCAACTGATAATAGGTTCATAGTTACTAGGTATCTCCGCCAAAGAGGACATTCTCAGGACTGCAGCATCCACCCCCTTTAAAAGTACAACACAGTGCAGTATCAGCAATGTATCTACATACTGTGGGAGTAGAACCAACAGCCTTCTCTATCAAGAACAAGCACACTAGCTGTTTTGCTATTAACAATACAAGCAAACTCACCATAAGCACCACTAAACTTCTCTTCCCCTAAAGCTCTTAGCTCCTTGTAAAATTCACTTGACACTTAACTGTATCTCTCTACTTTGCAGCACATGAGCACAAGAAATCTGGAAAAAGCCAAAATTTATTGGGGGGGGGACAAAAGCCCAAAAACCAGGGACACATTTTAAACATTGTTTGTATAATCCTGGAAAGTTGCTAGAATAAAATGATGTGCTGCTACCATGCATTTCACTGCCAAGTCTTGATGCCAGTACTTTGTACACTATAATCAGAGTAACATACCACTATGCCAAATCAACTGTTTCTCAAAAGATAGTAAGACTGAAACTGACATGGCTATCATTTAGTGCATTCACTAATTACCGTAGCTCTCAACTTCTTAGCACAAAACATCTGGGCAAAGTCAATAATGAGGGAATACAGACCCAAAAATAAGGACACATTTAAAATACTGATCTTATAAACTTAGAAAATTGCTAGAATAAAATTGTTTGTGTTACCATGTACTTTCTGAAGAATATGAAGTCTAAAAGTCAAATATCTGTCATTATTTAGTGAATTCAAAATCCAGAAAAACAGATTTTATGAGGAACAGAACAGAACAAAAATATGAGGCAAAAATCTGAACACTTTTCACAAGTCGTGGTGGGTAGGAAATTCAGGCAGTTGCTATCTGAGCCAGTATCTAGCCATCAGTTATAGTTAACTGGGACACACACACACACACACACACACGCACACATGCACACACACACACACACACACACACACACACACACACACACACACACACACACACACACACACACACACACACACACACACACACACACACACACACACACACACACCTTGAGAGCAGAGTCTATAATTCAAAGCAAAAGTCCCACCGAGAAGCAAAAGTCCTGTTGAGTTCTGAGCACACGTGCAGAGTTTTTGTTTTTTTCTGTTTTTCCTGTTTTTGTACAGCGGGGGGGGGCTGCAGTCCTGCAGTCCAATATCACGAGCTACCACTGCCTAAGATTCAAGTTTTCTTTCCACATAAATAACCTGCCAATGCAAGGAGAGATCATTGCAATAAGATGGTAATCCAACACTCAGTTTGGTTATGCACATGTCAAAAGGAAGTTGCCAATGATCAGAAGGAAGAAGCAATACATAATCAGTCTAAGATAGCTCACTGGGAATTTGTGAGAATAATTTTCATTTCTGAATGTAGGACGTTTACCCATTACCAACAATGAGTAAAAGCAGAACATCTGTTAAGGATGGCTATCCAACAGAGATTTGTAAGCTGGGAAAGGTCTAAGTGGTAGATGAGTGAAAAGGAATCTTCATTAAGTGTGGAGAGATAAACTATATTCCCAGATCTATGATGGTGGTGACAACTGTTCTCCAAAAGAAATAAACAGACAATAGTGAAGCTATTACTGTTAGACCAGTTTAATTAATCAGTGCCTATCCAATTATGGCCACATTAATGTCTGAAGCAATTAGAAACCCATCCATATGGTAACAGAATCAAGGCAAGATAGATTTTTGAAGCATTAGCCATAAAGTGATAACTAGTGGATGCTGAAAGGACTTTTGTCACAAATAAAACTGAAGGTAAGAGGAGCAGGAAATTAGTTCTCTATCATAAAGAAAGTATCGGGTTTAGTAGAATGGGATTTTCTGTGCAAGGCTGTAGTCTTGCATTGTACTACAGAGCATGAGTATAGGTTTTGGTAAATGGAAATCTTACAATAACAATCAAAGTGGGTAGTCATACCATACAAGGATGCCAGTATTCCCGAGCCTCTTTCTCCTTGGTGTTTAGGGTTTTCTAGAATAATGAGTGACCACTTAAGAAGGGAAGAGAGGAGATATAATGGCTGGGCAGTCTTCAAAGCTTGCAGATTACTGCATGTTGATAGCTAAACAGCTCAGACAACTCCAATTGGGCATACTGCAGATTTTTTATATCTTTAAAGAGGAGTTAGGTTTGGAGTATAACCTAGAAAAGATCTTATAGCTATAACAGGTAAAACAAGATTTAATGACTGCCAAGGTAGATGGAATTACAAAAACTAAAGTCAGACGAAACTAAATGAGCATCAAAGTCCAGGACATGACAAAGGGAGCCAGAGAAGCAGACTACAGCAAAATGCAACAAGCTAAAAGAGTAAATAGTGCAGACGCTCTGCTGATTAGCATTAAGAGACTGACAATGAGTTCATAGGTAGGCTATGTGTTCATATGTATTCCTGTAAAGGACTTTGTGATTTGTTCATCTTGGGTGGAGGGAGTGCTGTGCTAGGATGGGGAGCTTCACATTGGTGACTGGGGAGCTCTGCATTGTGGAATATTTATTAGCCTCTACAATAAATTAGAAAGGATGAAATATGACAATGATGTATTACCTAACATGATATACAGAAAAAAAATATAGAGCAGAGATCATGGTTAATGACATTTCAAAGGTAGTACAATTTCAGGGAACATTTTTCAGATGATCCAAGATTCTGACATAATGTTCATTTCTGAAAGTAGGACATTACCTAGAGCAAAAGTATGGAATGCATTTAGAAAGTTTCAAAAACCAAGTGGAAGGCACAGAAAACAAAATATACAGTTTTCATAACAGGACAGTGACTGCTGAGTAACTGAAATTATACTGACCATGACGGATGGACCTCAGCCTCAGTGAGACAAGAAACGGTGATGTATCCAAGGAGAAAGATGGAGACATGGTTTAAAATACTTCAGGCATTACATAATATACCTCAATGAGGGATTTCCCAAGTTTTTACTTCTGTTGCATGGAAAATGTAGATGACCTCTTAATTCCAGTGGAAGAAATTCATAGTGTGGTCAATAAGTGTCACAGGTACTGATACATCAAGCCCTTGGAAAGGAATGGCAGCTTAACTTCCTTAAGGATGGAATGGTAGAAGTAATAAAGTGTGCCTTACAAATAAAAAAAAGGTAAAAATGCATTTTTATCCTGCCCTCTAATACTAATATGGCCAGTATGTGATCCAACAGTTGAAACTGCCACATGGATGGTCCTTGATAAGTACTAGATTTTTTAAGGTATGGTTGGAAGTTGGTAACTGGACTGGTATTTGGAAGACTGAAAAAGGTAAATATGCACAAATGATGTCTATAAAGACTTAAGTTGGGAAGACTGAACACTTAATCATAAGACTAGGGTGCAATTTATGTTATGATGTCATGAGCTTCAGAGTTAAATGTTGAAAATCTGCTACTTTTCAATGTGCACCTGCTACTTTTTCTTATCATAATATGATCATATTATCAGGGTTGCTATAGTATAGATTACAGATGGAGACACTGAATGTGAACATGAGGGACATGCAAATATGTTAGTGGGTTCTCATATTAGGTATAACATTTAACATGCTTATATAGGGCATACATGAGCAGGATGTGATGTGGCTCATATCCACAAATTTAAAGATGTTTGTTATGTCTTTTTGATTCATTATTTTGATGTCCTTCTTTAATTCAGGCTTAAAGTAAAATTGTGAGCACACAGCATTAATGGTGTGTACCTGATGAGGCATTACACTGAGTGTGTGTGTGTGTGTGTGTGTGTGTGTGTGTGTGTGTGTGTGTGTGTGTGTGTATGTGTGTATAAGTTTTTACTCTCTCTGTTAAAGATTAATAACATGTATTTTAAGGAAAGAATTATGATGCATTTGAAGTATCACAGAACTAATGGGCAGACTTTCATTTCTCCATATCACAATATGATGAGAGGCACACCAACAAGATGGTCACCCCAACAGCTGAGTTAACTATAGAAATGGCTGGATGCTGGTTGTTTTCTTAAACAGATTAAAGGAAGACTTCTTTTTTATCTTAACAGTTGTTTTATTTGATTAACAGTTGTAACTGTTCAAAAAATGAATATATTAGCCAGAAATTTTAAAAGCTGCTTATTCTTGCTTTATTACCTGTTTGCATAATATAATGGGCCAGATTCCAAAAGAAAGTTGCAGACAGCATAGTACACTGATGGAAGACATCAGCGTAGCACCTGCAGATGCAGTTTCATAAAGTACACTAAAACAAGACTAAGTAATCATCTGTTAAGTGTAGAATATTTGAGGACTTTCACCACACCTGACAGATTCCAACACACAGTGTGCACACCCAATGCAAGTTAAATGTAACAAAGTGCTTTGCTGACAACTTTATGAAAGTTTTCAGTGGAGGCTGGAAGTGCTGTATTTACACACCAAGATATAAATCAGATTATTACAGAATCCTGTGGAATCTGCAAAATCACTTCAGAAAAGACAAATAAATAAAGCACTACTGTCATTTAATGAATTACAGCAGGCTGGGATACTGCAAGCCATACTGGAAGATATGCAAATATTTCCTAGAAGGCAGCCAGCTTGGTGCTGAACCAGGCTACATTTAAGGCAGCTATCTGATCAGAAAATAATAAAGTACCGATTAGACAGGGAGTTGATGCACTGTGTGTAGCATGTGCATGTATGGATGCACTCTGCAAGGTAACCCAATACACTAGAAACAAAAGTTTGTCTGAGTCCATGTACACTGACAAACACAAACACCATGACATAATCCAAAATAAACAAGCAACACAGCAGGAAAAAAACTCTCTGGAATTTTCAGCAGCATATTGTACAGCCCACAGGAATGTCCCAGACAGCTGCCAGGTACATCATCTCACATTTCCTGGCAGCAATGTGCAGCAAGGTGCCTCCACTTCCCAGTTACAGTCATGGAATTAAGAACTGCCAACAACATTCTATGCCATTGCCAATTTCCCCAATGTCCTCAGTGCAATAGAGTGCACCCGCATTCTGATTAAAACCCTCACTATACCTGATGCAGAACTGTACATAAATAGAAAGGAGTGGCCATCGCTCAAATGATCCACACAGGAGATGGTCTCATTACACATATCATGGCAACACACACTGGTACTGTCCATGATGCTGCAAAATGAAGGGAAAGTGGTCTACTGCTTTCCAACAATGGGAAATACCTGCACAACAATTAATTGGTACTTACAGAACCAGAGTTATGATGTAATAAGAATCCACGCCTTTTAACACTAAGCATGAGGACAACATATGCGTTATCTTCTTCTCAAAAACAGGTGACTACGGTTATTTACTGGCATCTTGGTCATACAGAGCCCCAGCAAACCCTGCTGAGGATGCATACAACAGATCAAAGACTGAGACAGTCAACATGATTGAGTGTGTTTGTCATGCTGAAATCTAGATTCAAAAGTCTGGACACATCCAGAGTGCACTGCAATACACATCAGAAAAGGCAGCACAGATTATTACTGCATGTGCCATGCTACACAACATGTTAACAGCAAAATATGGCAGCTTGCCAGTTGTAGGCATGAATGGACTACCACAAGAACTCTAGATGTCTAAAGATGACATATCACAGCTGTTGGAGGATGATCAGGAGGACTTAGGGGGAAGAAGAAATAGGAGTGGATGACAGAGGATGTGGCCTTATGTCCTAGCTGAGGCAACATGGCAGCATCTGATACACATCTTTGATTCATGACAATGCACAGATATATAAGTGCACAGAGTAATCAGTGATGTTCACATGCTACCTCACAACAGCAGCACAAGTCACAACTAATGAAAATAACACATTAGTTGGCCACATTGAACATCATACATAACATAAGCTTAAGATAAACCAGTAAGAACATTTACAAAACAGTGAGAGGAAATAGTGCAGGAAGACTGCCAGCAAGGAACATCAACAAAGAGGAACACACAGGCAAATGCATGGGATGCAGGAGATATGCATAATAGAAGTTGTCATTATACAGGTATAATATCATAATACATGTAAATAACATGGAACATTACCCATCAAAAAAACACAACCACATCATCATGGCCCATCATATGTATGGGAATGTATCAGCAAATACATACTCCAAAACAGGGGCTATACAATAACAATACTGCATTACTTGTGCATGCTATTGCTGTAACATGACTAAGTTCCAGATAACTTATGATCAAATATGCAGAGCAACAATGACTGTGATCATGCAGCATACATCAATGATGAGGATACAGCAACATAAGTATATACATATATACATATTTTATATATATTTTACATATATATATATATATATATATATATATATATATATATATACGTGTATATTTGGTTTACTATCAAAACCTTGAACGTCAAAACACATTCTGTACACAAACACCAAAAAAAAATAATTCTGAATTTCTGAATACTAATTAGTTAGACTTGTCAAAAATACATCAGTTTGAAATGATTGAACCAACGACTTCGACATTTCTGAAAGATTACCTGCTGACACTTACCTGCCTGGTTCCCAGCACTATGAATGTATGCAGTTCAGTAGTGCACATCGCTTTAATTCATGCTTTTTTACAGGGGTGCATACCACTGCAAATTATATATTCTAACTCTGAGATTGCACTGCAGTGAGGAAAAGGATAAATTTCCCAATACCAATCTTGGGCACGATGCAGTGCTTTGTGCAGGAAAGTCACCAAATCTCTCACTGTGCATCATATTTATCTCAAACACCTAAAAAGTAAATATAAAATAAACATGACAATTATCAACTATCTTCAATGCTTCTGACACATTTACACAAATATGCATTACTTAATGACTGATCCTAACTCATAAAGTCCTTCTGTACCATGTATCTCGCTCTGCCAACCAGAAACATGCAGTATCCTCTTCTGTTTACAAATACACACATTTTGAACCACATCATAACATCTAAAGTACACCAACCAATTGGAAGCATTGAAAGATAGAAACACCAATTCTAAATTCTGAATACTCATAGGTGATTGGTTATTAAACTGTTAGTAACATGATGAACATATTCTGGTAAGTTGGGTAATGTTATGTCAAGCCCCTGATTTAATAAACTCTGTGTAGGAATAGTGCAAGCCCTACACGAAATGTGCCGTGGCCGTGTCTGCAGCTCCCCCTCGGCAGCATGCCTTGCATATTAATGAAGATGCACTACTAAGGGAGAGCTGTGTACATGGCTACAGAATCAGTGCAGAGGGTGTGTTACACATCTCTGAGCACTGTAACACACCCCCTGCACTGTCAAGGTCCATAGAAAATTTACTTGGCCAGTTTTTTTTTTTTTTTTAGAGGGTGTGTTACAGTGTCCGTAACATACACCCTGTACTGTCAAAGTGCCAGATGGCACTGAAATCTAACAGTTTCCCTTCCCAAGTGTTTCTTTGTTTTGCAGGGGGTGTGTTACTGTGTCCAAAGATGAGTAACACACCCCTGCACTGTCAAAGTGCTGGCTGGCACTGAAATATAAATAAAAATGTAATTTTCCCCTTTTTTTATTCTTTTTTTTCTTGAGCACAATGCAGCACTTAGCAGTGAACACATGCTAAACATCTAAAAATAGAAACTGGTTGCTTTTAATTTTAATGAAAACGGTCAAGGTTAAACATAGCTGAGTGTGTCTGCATGGTGCTCAACAGTGCTTAAACTTAACTAAAGGCTATATAGAAATATATAGCTGAAATCCTTACATCAATGTTAGCTGAATGGTTAGAGTCGTGGTCTTGCGTGCAGTAGGTATATGGTTTGAATACCCATAAAAGCCATTCAGCTTTTACATCTGATAGTATTACTATATACATTTCTTTAATTGACGTAGTTATTGATATTTGTTAACCGCTTAGTCTAGCTAGTCCAGAAGCCCATTTACAGTGGAGACACATGGAGAAAAGCTTCAGTTACACACAAGTGTCCAATACATTACAGTCATACTCCAAGATAACATAATTAAAATGCATAGGACTAGGTCATCTAAAGTAATATACATACACATAATAATAAAGTATCATTAATGAGCAATTAATGTCAATATATTCTCTAGTTATTATTTGAAACACTGGTTTGCCCTTCAATAAACACTGCTAAGTGAAGCCAAGCAATGCTTAAACAGGACCTGTTTTAGCACTACATAGCAATGTGCAGCTCTTCTTAGCTGGTTTGGGCAGTGCTAACCAATCCCGGTTTAAGCAGTCCTCAGCTCAGCTAAGCAGGTTTGTGCATTGCTAAACATTGCTAAGCATTGCCTGTTTAATCACTACTCAACTAAGCTTAGCAGGTTTGCGCAGTACTAAGCAGATCTTCGCATTTTTAAAAATGGTCCAATGGCAGGAAATGGTGGGAAAACAGCCTTATTTAAGCTAAACAGGCAGGAATACAGCTATAACTTGTTGGAGTTTAATCACTGCAGAAGCTATGGCTGGAGTTGGAGAGGGTGCACACTTTTGGATGCAGCACTGGGTCATTTTGGAGTCCAGGGTCATGTTTGGCCTCCTTGTCAAAGGCCACGGTGATCGACTGCTGCAGGGGCCAGTACCAAGGCTCTGAATACAAGTCAGAGGTCTGGGACCATCTGGCATATGACCTCACCACTGCAACTGGAATCATCCAAACTGGTGAGCAGGTGTGTCATCATTATGATGACCTGAAGCGAAGGAAGTGGGACACTTGGCCCAATGGATCCAAGATGCTTAGGACTACAAATCCCCATAAATGTATAAGTATAAGAACCATTGATTTATCAAATTCTAGTATGAATACCTGATAGACATGAATGCATAATTGTGTGTTTCCCCCCACAGCTGCAGACAAGAGGGCTTGCAACCTGGAGGTCCATGCAAGGCATCTGGCCAGGATGCACCAAGAGTGTGGTGAGTACAGCTATATCTTACAGTATATAGTAATCTAATTAAGAAAGAGTACAGTAGAAACTGCCAGTAGGTATAGTCTGTTTTAAGTAAACTGCAATGAATGTGTACATAGACCTGGACTGATGTAAGTGCGTATTTCCAGGTACAGTTCAATATAGATGAAAACATTAAACATGCTACTGTTACATAAAGAAAGTTAATACAGCATTAATAATGTTTGGGAATAACATGTATATACTGTATTAATAATGCATGTGCTGGTAATAAAATACACTGACATTGAAAACGTGAAGGTAATAAATTAACTGTATTTCTAATCTACAGAAAATACAGTACAACTGCAGTGACAATTGTGAATAAAGGTAGTACTGCATAGATTGTGTGATAACAGATGTCTTCCAATGCCTGCATTATTTAAAGTGTAGAACAATAAAGACTATAGTTGTATACCAATCACTGTGTCATGTCACCCTCAATAAATCTGTGTTCTGCCAATTGTTGTGTGTATTCTGTGCTGTTGTTCAATAAATCAAATATTACAGGTTTTCTGATGTAAACGTGAGTATAACACCATGAAATGAATGATGGTTGTCCAGTAAATAACTGTTGTCATGCTAAAGTATAGATGTGGAACTGTACTACAAGATATAATGCAATATATTTGTTCTGCACTAAGATCTGAACATAGACTAGCACTGTCTAAGGTCTTATATTGAGTTTCTCCCAGGATTGTCTTGTGTTAACCTTTGTATTTCACCTATATGCATCCCTGAACATAAGTATGCAGATGCAGGCAAGTATGAAAGTGTAATAGCTGTAGACCACAAATATATGATCTGCAAATGTATATGGTTCAGGTAGGTAACCCAGCACCCCAATATGGTCTGTATAGATCACATATATTCCCATCCATGAGGGGTTCTGTACACTGCAGTCCAAGTATTAATACACAGTTCACCTAATATCTCTGTCATGCGTGAATCTCATGCATGTATGTTCAACTGCCACTGCAATCTTGTGTGATACTCTACCTATATTATCATGTCACAGTTTGTCACCAGGTGAGCTTTAGGTAGATATCACTCAATCAATGTACAGCACTGAGTACCTCAGTGTGATAAGCAATATATATGTTGTTGATTTTGCTACACACAGACTGGGGTTTGACTCCAGGGACAGGTACTAAAATATATTTATAGCTTCATAGGTGTGTACTAGGCTAATGGCCCTGGAGCCTTTACAAACCTAGCCCATAGGATTACCCTGAAATCGTGCCACCTGAACTTAGTTCCCAGTGCCTCTGTCGAGTAGAGCCACTGGAGTGATCCCCGGGGTGGATTTTCTATTTCCCATCCACTCATCAAGGTTTCCCTTGAAGAGGGCCAGTGAGGTGCTCTGTTTGACATGTATGGGAAGTCTATTCCATAGCAAGGGCAGTCTCTGGGTTATGAACCTGTCCCTCCAGCATGTTCTGTTGATTGTGGTAATGAGGTTGAGGTCACCAGAACATGTGGTGTGGAGGGATTGGGATTTCTTTAGATGTAGTATTTCTAACAGAGCTGGGTCAGACATGGTTTTTGTAAGTCAAGCAGAGATTGCCTCTAAGTAGGCGGTATGAGACAGAATAGTTTGGAGTTTTTTTAGTCTGTCCATATAGGACAAGTGTTTAAGGCCTAGGATCCTCTTTGTGAGGTACTTATGCAGCCTCTCTAGTTGTTGCAGGTGTCTAGTGAGGTACATGCCAAATGGAGCATTGTACTCCATGATTGGCCTTATGAGGGAAGAGTAGAGGGAGACAATGACCACTTTCTTCCTGGATGCAAAACCCTTAGTAATGAGATGTATCCACACAGCAGGACTTTCTGACCACAGTGGCAATGTGTTGGTCAAAAGAGAGGCTGCTGTCAACCTGTGTTCCCAGATCTCTTATAACACCTTCTGTGTTCAGTGGACTACCATTAATGTGGCAATTCTTGGGAACAGGGTTTTTCCCAAAAGGGATGACAACACACTTTTTGACTTTGAGCTTAAGGCCATGGTTCTGACACCAGTCATTGGTCTCAGTGAGGCCTTTCAGTAGGACATTAACATCACTTGGGTAGTTAATAATAGCTCCCAACTTGCAATTGTCTGCAAACTTTTTCAGCCAGAGACCCTTTGTGTTGGCCTGGATGTCAGAGAAGTATATAACAAACAGGAGAGGACCCAGGACCAAACCCTGTGGGACTCCACTCATGACAGGTCAGCAGTCTGACTTGGTGTCTGCTACTTTAACACTGTGGGTTCTATCTGTGAGCCAGTTTGCAACTCACCTAGTGATATAGGGGTCGATGCCTAGCTTACTAAGTTTTTCTATGATTCCTGAATGGGGAATGGTATCAAACACCTTGGCCAGATCAAGGTAGGCTGTATGAACCACATTGCCTTTATCCACAGCTCTGGTGACTGACTCAAAGAAGTCGACCAAGTTGAGCAGGGATGATCTACCCTTCACAAAACCAAACTGTGTGGGATCCAGAGTTTGGATATTCCCTATATCCTTGTTTATTAGGTCCATGATGATGTGTTCCATAGCTTTGCATATTGGACTCGTCAGGCTAATGGGGCTATAGTTCTCAGGGTCTGTAGTCACTCCTCCTTTGTGGAGAAGGATGACTGTAGCAGTGTACCATTCAGTAGGTACAAGGCCTGAGGTGAGGCTGTGATTGAACAGAGCACACAGATGATGTGCCAGTTCACTCTGTAGTTCATGTAGAACACAGCCAGGGATATTGTCAGGTCCCATGGAAGCTGTATTCTTGGCATTAGACAGTGCTGTTTTAACCTGTGCAGCATTAATACTGGGTGCCTGGCAATCTACTGGTATTGTGATTGGTCCTTTAGGGGGAGAGGGGTAAAGTTGGCACTGAATCTGTCGGCCAGTATATTGGCAATATCTGTTGACTCGGTATAGGAAGTACCATTGTGCAGTAGCTTAGAGCAAATCTGGGTATTGCCATGGAAAATCTTTATATAACTATAGAAGGCCTTGTGGTTGTCTTTACTACCTGCTGCAATTCTGTTTACATAGCTAGAGTTAGAGGAGTTGATGAAGGATCGCAACTTTTTGTTGAGGCTGATAAGGGAGTTTTTCCAGACTTGGGACTTCACATTATTCTGCATCAGTTTCCTCCTTCTGTTGTAGAGTTTGTTTATGGCAGGGCACCACCAGATTGGCTTCCTTTTTTTGGAGGAGAGTGTCTTGGTTCTATTGGGTATGGAGAGATCCATACCTTTGTGCATGTGTCAAGTAGTACTGACTATTTACAGAAACAGGTATGTTTTGTTAACAGATTTTTCTGCCCACAGGACTTACAGGTAAATACATGTCTGTGGTAGTTGTATGAAGGGTACACTAATGCCTGTGTCCATATGTAGTTGTGTGTAACAGCATTTCTCAGCAAGGTGATAACACTCCATTAAATTAAATGACATGAAGTACAGTATTATTCCAAGTTAATAAGACAAATTAAATGGTCTATTGTTGGTACGGCTGTATGTCTGGTGCTTCTCTGAATGTCTGCTGATAGTCTAATTCCATGCCTGCCATTGAAGGCAGGATAAGTGTAAACTCCGTGTACTGTGCATGATACATGTTTCTCAACTGTTACACTGTCACGGATAGTAATCACTGCTGCCAAAACCCTTGGACACATATAAACCCAGTTGTAGTATACCAGTAGCACACTCACACGACATCAGTGCAGAGTACATCTTGGTAGTCATATATTTTCCCCTGACATGTAATAGCCCCCTGTAGTTATGTACCTGTAGTGTTACAGCTTGGCCAATACCATCCCATCTGGATACTTGAGAGGTATGTACATGCTACAGAAGCTATAGGGCATGTGTACACATAAAGTAAGGGCAGACCTGTAGAGTATTGAGCAGTACTGTTGTAAAAAATGTAGCCATTTGGTAATGAAATGTCTTTCTCTCCCTCACCCCTTATCTGCATCACACATTATTATTTTTATACTACGGGTATGATTCAATTTTCACACATGTTGTTCTCAAAACCTAATGTTTGGCCTTGTGTTGTATTATTGGTTATATATTATAATGTTTGCATACTAACATACCTTGCTGAAATACCAATGATGTCGGCCTGTTACCGTAACTGCTACTGGCATGATGTTATAATAATGACTGTTATTTTATTTATGCTTGAGTTCTGTATACTATGTAATTCTATTGTTCTGGATTGATTGGAACACCCATGCATGCTGTTATAAGTAACAATGAAATGTTCTGCTCATGAATAATCAATACACTATGACAAACATCAACACCATAGCACACTTAGGTAGGCCAGTTCCAGTGGATCTGCCTATTCCATCTCATCTGGCCATGACACCGGGTCCCAGCACGTTTGGGACCCAACCTGGTGCTGCCGCCTCCATTGGTCCTGCACCACCATTGGTTGGAACTGTCTCAGGGGATGGGGCGTACCCCCATGGGTTTGGGAGCAGAGAGGATGTTGTCACCCAAAATCAGTTCCCAAGGATGGTGCACAGGGTTATCCAGCTCAATATGGATAACTGACTGCACCAGATCAAGAGCAGACTGGCCCACCTGAAGGAGTAGGCCGGCCCAGTGCCAAGTTTCTAGCACAGCCACCTTCGGGGTCATGAAGGGACAGTGGTGACTGCCCATGGGTGGGGAGATCAGTCCCACTGTTTCCATCTGGGGCACTTGGCCCTCCGATTCCCAAACACCCTCCCCATCTGAGGTGTTTACCCCCTCATATGTAATACACCAGCCCTGTCCTCTGTCTTGTCTGTCTGCAAATGGAACATCTCCTACTCAACTTACCTCCCCAAATGTACCTACAACCCTCCCCCAACATTCCACTCTCTCCTTAAAAAAAGGACATCTGTCCTGCAAAAAAAAATCTCCCCATACATAGCTCTCCATATCACCCCCACATACATTGCCTTCAATCAATCATTCCAGCAATCAGTCAACAAAGTTATGTCACCCACACCCTTCCTTGTGGGATCTGAGGCTCCAAATTCAAAATTGTCCACAATATGCACAGCTGTTGCTTTAGAAGAAATGGAGAGATATGGTCCTTTCCTACACCTGTCCTACATATCCCTACCTGCCTTTCATATTGTTTATCCCCCAGCTTGCCCCATTTCACCACTTTCCTATCACCCCTTTTTTCTTTTCTTTTTTTTGGAAATAACGTGAGTTTAAGCAGACCTAAGCGCTGTTTGGCATCGTGGGGGGGGGGGGTGAAAACCTACTTAAAACTCCTTTAATCACATTATCTGATACTGACACTGTTATGCACATCAAAAAAAAAATAACCAGCACTGCCAAATCTTGAACCCAGGACCCTCTAAACTAAAGCATAGTGTATTAGCCCAATAGACCAACTCATCTCTACAAAATAACTGGTGTTTCTATAAAGATATAATGCATTACAGTGATGTCACATCAGCAAAATAGTCACCTCTGCCATGTATTGAAATCAGGACCCCTCTGAAGTACAGCAGAATGCATTAGTCCAGTAGACCAACTCAGATTTGTGGGAGAGCTGATGTTTTTATAAATATATCAAAGGTTACAGTGATGCCACATCAGCAAAAGTATTCACGGCTGCCAAGTATTGAATCCAGGACCACATCAACTACAGCATAGTGCATTATGCCCACTAGGCCAACTCCACCATGGGGAACACCTGTTGTTTTTACAAACATATCCTGATTGCCAGTGGCACACTCCTTTTCCATATAATGGGATAAATGACAGCATATTTGGGCCTGTTATGCAGACACCAAGCCAGTACACAGCCAAATACATGTTGATGGATGTATAGGAGGCCTATGATATCAGGTAGAGCTGACAACTGCACATACTTTTGCAGAATGTCCACAGTTGTGCTACCTACTTATGGCATGGTTGTCATAAAACCTATTCTGTGTGCTAAAGCATTGGCAAGTCAGTGCAGATTGAGGTTACAAAAGCATAACAGACAGGTCAGTGTCACACATAATATCCATCTGAACACACATGTTCATGCCAATCCTGTGTAACACACTGGATGCATGCATAGGTGTTCATAAGTGTTCATAGTTGTGACTAAGCTAATGGCCCTGGAGCCCTTACAAGCCTAGCCCATAGAAGTGTCCTGGCATTGTGCCGCCCAATGTTAGTTCCCAGTACCTTTATCAAGCAGAGCCACTGGAGTGATCCTCAGGGTGAACTTTCTATTTCTCATCCACTCATCAAGATTTCTCTTGAAGAGGGCCAGTGAGGTGCTTTGCTTGACATGTATGGGAAGTCTTTTCCAGAGCATGGACAGTCTCTGGGTTATGAACATGTCCCTGCAGCATGTTCTGTTGATTGTGGTAATGGGGTTGAGGTCTCTGGAGCATGCGGTCCCTAGGGATTGGGAGTTCTTTAGATGTAGCATTTCTAACAGAGCTGGGTCAGACATGGCTTTGTAAGTCAAGCAGTGATCGGCTCTTAGTAGATGATATGAGAGAGAGAATAGCTGGAGTTTTTTGAGTCTGTCCATGTAGGACATGTGTTTAAGGCCTTGGATCCTCTTCATGAGGTACTTCTGTGGCCTTTTCAGATTTTACATGTGTCTAGTGAGGTACATGCCAAATGGGGCATTATATTTGATGATTGGCTCAATGAGAGAAGAGTACAGAGAGATGATGACCTCTTTCTTCCTGGATGTAAAACCCTTGGTAATGAGATGTGCCACATAGAAGAACTTTCTGACCACACTGGTAATGTGGTGGTCAAAGGAGAGGTTGCTGTCAACCTGTGTCCACAGGTCTCTTATAAAGCCTTCAATGTTCAGTGGGCTCCCATTGATTTGGTAATTAGTGAGAACTGAGCTTTTCCGAAAGGAGATGACAATGCATTTTTTTGGCATTAAGCTTAAAGCCATGGTTTTGACACCAGTCATTGGTCGAAGTGAGGCCTTTCTGTAGGTTGTCTGCATCAGTTGGGGAGTTAATGGCTCCCAGCTTGCAGTTATATGCAAACTTGGTCAGTCAGAGCCCCTCTGTGTTGGCCTGGACTTCTGAGAAGTAGATGCCAAACAGGAGAGGACCCAGGACCAATCCCTGTGGGACTCCACTCATTATTGGTCGGCAGTCTGACTTGGAGTCCACCACTTTCACACTGTGGGTTCTATCTGTGAGCCAATTTGCAACCCACCTAGTGATATAGGGGTTGATGCCTAGTTTGGTGAGTTTATCAATAATCCCTGAGTGGGGAATGGTATCAGGGGCCTTGGCCAGTTCAAGGTAGACTGTATGAACTGTCTTGCCCTCATCCACAGCTCTGGTGACTGACTCAAAAAAGTCAACCAGGTTGAGCAGGCATGATCTACCTTTCACAAAACCAAATTATGTGGTTTCTAGAGTTTGGAGATTCCCTTTATCCTTGTTAATTATGTCCATGATGTTGTACACCATAGCCTTACATATCAGAATCATCAGGCTAATGGGGTGATAATTCCCAGGGTCTGTAGTCACTCCACCTTTATGGAGAGGGATGACTGTAGCAGTGCACCATTCAGTAGGTGCAAAGCCTGAAGTGAGTCTGTGATTAAACAGGGCACATAGATGTGGTGACAGTTTACTTTGTAGTTCATGTAGAAGACATCCAGAGATATTGTTGGGTCTTGTGGAGGCTACATTCTTGGCCTTGAACAATGCAGCTTTAACCTGTGCTGCAGTAAGGGTGCCTGGCATTCCTCCAGTATTGTGATTGGACCTTTAAGGAGGAAGAGAGGGGTAAAGTTGGCACTGAATCTGTTGGCAAGTATGTTGGCAATATCTGTTGGCTCAGTATAGGAGGTACCATTGTGCAGTAACTAAAAGCAAACCTGGGTATTGCCGTGGAGATTCTTGATATAAGTATAGAAGGCTTTGTGGTTGTTTTTAGTGTCTGCCACAACTCTACTTTCATAACTGGCTTTAGAGGTTTTGATGAGGGATCTCAAATTTTTGTTGAGGCTAATAAGGGAGGTTTTCCAGTCTTGGGACTTCACCTTTTTCTGTAACAGTTTCTTCCTTCTGTTGTAGAGTTTATTAATGGCAGGGGGCCACCAGATTGGCTTCCTTTTTTTGGAGGAGAGCATCTTGGTTCTGTTGGGTATGGCTCATTCCATGCATTTATGTGCATGTTCATACAGTGCATTGGTGTATGATTTGGCAGTCATGCATCTATTTTCCATTGATATCAGTGACATGAAGTCAACCACCTCTGATTTTTGAAGCCCAAAGTCAGCTTTGGAGAAGTTTTTCATGGTGGTTACCTTTGCGGTGGGTGTGGGTGAGATGTAGATTTCCATGGTGATTAGTTTGTGGTTGGGTCTAACCAGGTTGGAATTGACTATTGCTGTAGAGCAACAGTTGCCCATAGTAATAACCAGGTCAAGAACGTTGCTTCCTCTAGTGGGGGTAAGAATGAGCTGGTCCAGTGCATTGGAATTGTTGAATTCCAGGAAGAGTTGGGCCAGTGTATTGGTGCACGAATAGTTTTCGCAGTTGATGGAGGGTAGTTGAAGTCATCTAGTATGAGAGTGTTGGGTTGGACCCAAATAGTTTCCAGGGTGCTTTGGAACATGGAGTGAGAGTCTTGGGACATGGTTCACAACCTATAGCAGGCTATGACTTGAATCGCTGTCTTACCCAGTGTTAGCTGCACCTGAAGTGTTGCAGATGCATTATGCTGGGCTACTAGTCTGGAGGTTTCCATATCTTTTATTAAAATGGAGACACCACCACCTTTGGAGCTTTGGTCCATGTTCTGGAGCTGAAAGGTGTGGAGTGAGTTATAGCCTGGTAGAGCAGGGGTGCTTTCTGCTCCTTTAAACCAGGTCTCCATTACAGCACAAATGTTGATGTTCTCTATTTTGAGGACTGCTTTGAGCAAGTGCATTTTGAGATTTGGACTTCTAGCATTGAGCAGCATGACCCTCAGATTACATTTATGTATAGCTGTTATTGTGGTAATTTGGTCTTTGGAAGATCACCTAAAAAAGGCAATATATGGGTGGCAAGAGCCTTAGTCAGTATCCAGAAACCCAGGGGTGACAGATGCAGGCCATCTCTGGCAAAGCATCAAGGTCTGTCAATCATTTCATCCCAAGCAAATGGATACTGGATCCCCTTAGAATGACACCAGAAACATGTTCAATTATTGAAGTCCATCATTTTCTGCTTGTACTGCAGAATCATTCTGGGTGATCGTAGGATGTTGCTCAGGGCTAGGGTCATACCTGCCTGAGTCACATAATCTGAGAGCTCCTACATGTCTCTTTTCATGTAATCCAGGGAAGTGCATCTCAGGTGATTCCCATATGGACAGTGACAGAATCATACTTGTACTTGTGCAGTGACCTGAGGGCATGTGTTATGTGTCAGATTCTGGCACCTGATAGACAGCTGACTGTTATCTTCTCCTTATTCAACCAAGTGAGTGGGAAATCAGTGTGCCTCACTATTGAGTCACCTTTGATTAGTGTATTGGGCAAGGTGTTTTGCCTTAGGGTCTTAGGTTGAGGGGCACACTGTGTAGGTGTGCTATGCGTCTTGTGGTTTGTGCTGTGTTGTGGTAGTTTAGTGCATTTTTGCCTTAGAGGTCTATGCTGTTTGGGTAGATTTCTATTTAGAGCCTCTAAAGATGGATGTATGGTTTGTGTTTTTATGTGAGAGCTGTGATGGCGGGTTTTCTGGAGGACTATGTGTTCCATATGGTGTGGTGCAGACGTTGACATTCTCCTCTTGACCAGCTATTCTGGTCTTGACTTGCGAGTGTTCCAATTTGGATATATAAGTGCATCTCTCACAAATCTGAGTATTGGGAGGTAAGAGGAGAGGACTGTCTGTTTTCATGAGGCAGTTGCTACACTGCCTCAGGATGCCCAATTTCACCTGTTTAATAGGAGAAAACACAGGGAACTGACCTTTAGACATATCAGGAGGGGTGGTCATTATTACTAAGTAGTGGAGCTGTTTTCTTTATATATTCCTTTTACAGGAAAAATGTCACTCAAGCTGTCTGAGTCTGTACAGAGCACTGCCAAACACTTGAGGGGAAACTAATACTTAGACCCTGAAAATTTAAGGATGACGCATTTAGGCAGATATTCTGAAGTTAGAAAGAAATCAAGCAGTATTTACTAAAAAATAAAGAATTAGCTTGTCAAGAATGATGAAAAGAGGGGAGTCACATAAATGGCTACTGCCTGGCTACTACTAATGCTGGTCTCAGCACAGCTTCATGCTGCTGGGATACAATACTCCTTTGCTTCTTCTCTCACTAGAAGCAAAATGTTAGCACCAGTCCCAAGAAGAGAAGCAGGCCACAGCCTGTTTGTTGATCCATATATGTCTTGCAACTACACCTCGCATAATAATGACTCAGTAGCTCTATTTGTTACATTCCTAGCATGTCTGACATCTGGACACACACAGTCCTGGCCCACAGTCCAGTCCATTGCATGACATCTACATGCTTGTCAATACAACATAGAAATAACTGATCCTTGCAATGTCCAGAAGAACTGGTTGCTGCTACCACAGTCACTGCCATCCACAGTAGCATGCCAAAGGCCTAAAGGGTAGGACACATGTCGCAAATATGAATATAGGTCCTAAATGTTACCTGCCACTCTCTGGTATAGCACTATTACTTAACATATGTACCAGAGGCACATGTCTCACCTGGACTGTTACGGGTACCTTCACCCTGGTTATGCTGTAACATAAGAGCCGACACTGTTCCCTCACTGACCTGTACAGCTTGCTGTCCGCCAATGTATTCACAATCCCCAGTATGACTCCTGGCCAGAATGCAGCAGCTGTAGCCTGTGACACATGCAGTTGTATGTTCATTACATGCTACAGACCTACCATACCTCCAAAACACCTAGTACAGGGCATCCACACAACACCCATACATAAAGGGTTGGGGGGAATGTTCAGGTGACAGGGACATGTGGCACAGTCTCGCCCTGCAAACATACACAGCTGATAGACTAGCATCAACTGAAGCAGCATGCAAATTCATGTAAAAATGATGTATGACACTCACATCTACCTGTCTCTTTACTGACCCCAACACACATATGTTAAACAGTAAACTGCCACAGAATCAGAATTCTGTTAACAATGGCCAAACATAGCATGCAAAACTGTGGATATACCACATCAGTCCAAACAGTGAACAGTATTTCTATCTACCCTCTGTGATGCTGTAGCTCCTGCACCTGCTCAGAGGCGATCTGTGCCTGACGTATAAAGCCATATCCAACCCGGAATTAAGGGACATTCTGCACCTCAAAAAATCAAAATCCCATCGAGCTACCCGCTCGAGAGACTTGAACCTCAGCACTGAAATAAATAGGACATGCTGGAGGGACAGATTCATAACCCAGAGGCTCCCTTCACTCTGGAATAAAATCCCAATCAAGGTTAGGCAGGGTCCCTCATTGACTCTCTTCAAGAGGAATCTTGATGAGTGGATGGGAGATCGTAGGTTTACCCCGGGTATCACTTCTGTGTCACTGTTAGACAGAGGCACAGTATACTAACCTCGAAAAAGGGCATAGCAAAATTAATTTAAAATGGGTGGCGAAAGCCAAACATACTCTGGCTAAGCTTATAAATTCCCTAGGGCAGATAGCCTGGTATGAACCTATGAACCTATGAACCTATGAACACCTCGATAATGTTCTCCTCACAGGCCAGGAAAAGGGCCAATGCCTACATGAAGGCCTTAATTATAGCACTGTGTTGCCATGCCATTGGCTAATTAAAATGCAACCCAGCTTGTTCTGGATGCTATTAGCAAGTGTGAGTCATGGATTCGTGCACAGACAATCACCTGTTTATGAGCATTACCTACAAAAGACAAGTTGGTCCCTATGTTAAAGAGGTCTGTGACTTTCTTCATGAAGACAGACTGTGATTTCCAAGGCAAACTACCACTGGATTTCTGCTCACAAAGGAGTACAGCACTATACCAGGTATGTCATAGAATGAACTACATAATGGAATGCAGATTGGGGGATGCAGTCATGTGCACCACTGCTGTGCTGTTTTAACCCTTTGCAAGAATCTCAGTTGCATGTGTTCCCTTACCAGCACTCCTGTGTGAGTGAGGCCCTCGCTTGCAGCTACTGTATTGATTTTATCCAGCACTACTCACACCTATAAGTACTCTCCTCAGATAGTACCCACTCCAACTCTACTATCCTTGACCTCTCTTCCACAGATTCTGATAACCCTGGATGGAAAATTTCCAATGGTTTCTGCTGCTAGTCTGTATGATATGGGCATCCTGAGACAGTGTAGCAACTGCCTTATGAACACAGACAACCCTCTACTACTACCACTTAAGAACACAATATGTGAGAGATGCAATCACATTAAGAACCTAGAATCCTTTCTGTCTCAGTCACAAGCGAGTACATCTGGCACTGAGAAGGTTGTCTGCACAAACACTATGAACACCAGACATCTAACACCATCCACATCTGTATACCACACTCCTACATATGTGGGGGTTCTCAACAAAAACATACCTAAACAAAAGAGATCTCAGGAGCAAACACACACACACACAAACATAACAACCCACAGCACCAAGCATCACACACAGTGCAGATGTCTGTGTCTAACAGCTTCTAAGGCCCAGCCACAAACCCAATATACGAGTCATAGGAGACTCTATCGTGAGACACACAGATCTGCCTCTCACCAGGCTAGACAAGGAGAAAGTCACAGTAAGTTGCTTGTCAGGTGCTAAAATTCACCATATCATGCATGCACTCAAGTGTATTAACAACAGGTACTGTAATGACTCTGTCATAGTCCATGTTGGTGTCAATGACTTGAGACGTACCTCTCTGGACTATATGAAGAGAGACATGATTGAGCTCACTGAATATGTTTCCCTGGCAGGTATGTCCCTAGCCTTAAGCAGCAACCTACCATCACCCAGAACAATACCACAAATTAATGACTTTAACAATTGGCTTAGTTTCTGGTGTCATTCCAAGGGGCTCCAGTACCTGACAGCATGGCAGGAAATGATTGACAGACCACGATGCTTTGCCATAGATGGCCTTCATCTGTCTCTCCTGGGCTTTATGCTTCTGGCAAAGGGTCTTGCCTACCCCATAGTGCCTTTTTTAGGCAAAGTCATGAGCACAAAATTACCAACATGAAAAATTCTTATAAATGAAATGTAAAGGTCATGCTGCTAAATACTAGGAGTCTTAACATAAAACTGCACTCATTGCAAGCATTCCTCACCCTGGAGGATGCTGACATTTGTGCAGTCACTGAAACCTGGTTCAAAGCTGTGGAGAGCACCCCACCCTTATCACGTTACTCATCCTACCATACTTTCAGACCCCAAATGGAGGGCTACAAAGCCAAAGGAGGTAGAGTTTCAATATTTATTAAATACATACACACCTCTAGGCTGGTCAAATGGTATGACACACAGGAGACACTCCAAGTGCAGCTAACTGCTGACAAAACACCTGTTCAAATCATAGCTAGCTACAGACCCCCAACCATGACTCAAGATGCCCACTCCACCTATCTGGACTTACTTGAATCCATCAAGATTTAAACCTCTACCCTAATCTTGTGTGACTCTAACTACCCAAACATTGAGTGGAAGATCTATTCTAGCCCAAACATGAATGCCCAGCGATTCCTGGCCTTCATCAATGCCAGTGCATTGGATCAACTGGTCGACACCCCTATGAGAGGTGAAAATATCCTGGACTTGGTCCTAACCAGCATGAGTAGTCACTGTAGCACTCCTACAGTGTCATCCTCCTTGGTAAGTTTCAACCATAAAGCAATCACTTTTGAAATCAGCATCTCCCCTAACCCCCCCCCCCCCATAGCTGACTACAATATCCTCAGAGCAGGTATAAGCAGCTTCACAGCCACCATCATTTCAGTTGGAACTAGCACTTATGTTCAAGCCTACACCAAAAAACTATATGAACACCTACATAGCTGTATGGACTCAGCAATACCTGACAGGACCAAATCATCTTCCTCAAGGAAAAGTAAACCTGTCCAGTGGAGAGCAGCAATAAACAAACTCTATAATAGAAGGAAAAAAATGCTGTCCAGGGCCAAGAAGGAGCAAGTGCCAAGTTGGAAGCAATCTCTCCTTTGTCCAAACAAGCAAATAAGGTCACTGGTGAAATCCTCTAAGGATAACTTTGAGTCCAAATTGGCCACATCCACCAAGCACAATCACAAGGCCTTCTTCACAATTGTATGCAATCTCAAAGCCAGCACCCAAATCTGCTCTGAAATGGTGGTCAATAACACCACATACACAAATGCTATAGATATAGCCAACTTGATGGCAGACAGGTTCAGTGAAAACTTTACCCACCTGTCCGCCCTCCATCAGTAAACTAGGACATCCCCAGCACCTTCACCCCTCCCCTCATCACCAGGGAGCAGATCCTTAAAGCCCACTCAAAGGCAAAGAATACAGTCTCCATGGTACCCGATAACATCCCTGGCTGTATCCTACATGAACTCAGGCATGAGTTCTCAGCTCCATTAGACACCCTATTCAACCAAAGCCTGAGCACCGGCTTCATCCTAGCTGAATGGAGGACAGCCACTGTCATCCCTCTACACAAAGGTGGAGCATCCACTGACCCAGGCAGTTATAGGCCCATCAGCCTAACTAGCCTGATCTGCAAGGCCATGGAACACATGATCATGGACCTTATAAACAAGGACATTGGCAACCTCCAAACGCTTGACCCCACACAGTCTGGTTTTGTCAAAGGGAGATCATGCCTGTTAAACTTGCTCGATTTCTTTGAAACAGTCACCAAAGCCATAGACAAGGGCAGGACAGTGCACACCACCTCCGTGGCACGTACTATAACTGCGTAGTGCTGTAGTGTAATAAACTGGTTAGGTAGGGTTTCAGACATGACAGGTGTGTGTGTGTGTGTGTGTGTGTGTGTGTGTGTGTGTGTGTGTGTGTGTGTGTGTGTGTGTGTGTGTGTGTGTGTGTGTGCGTGTGTAACTCATATCCTGTGTGGAGGTGGGTGTGAGTGTGTGACACCTGGGCCCAATCTGTAGTGGGTTTTACTGGTGGCAGGTTGGCATAATGATCAAGGTGTTTACCTTACAAACACAAGGTGCAGGGTTTGATTCTCACATGGGGTAATTTGTTATGCTTAAAATGGCCCACAAGGGCAGTTAGCCTAGTGCTAATCTGTGAACCTATAAACCTACTTTGACCTAGCCAACGCCTTTGACACTATTCCCCACTCCAGCATAATAGATAAACTCTCCCAGCTAGGCATCAACCCATATGTTACCAGATGGGTAGCTAACTTGCTCACTGATAGAAAACACTCAGTCAAAGTAGGGGAAGCCACGTCTTGTAGTAGACCCATAATGAGCAGTGTACTCCAAGGATCCATCTTGGGGCTTCTACTGTTTGGGATATACTTTTCTGAGGTGCAAGCCAAAACCAGTGGTCTGTGGCTGACTAAGTTTGCAAATGACTGCAACCTAGGTGCTGTCTTAAATTCCACTAGTGATGTGAACATCCTCTAAGAGTACCTTACCCAAATTAATGACTGGTGCCAGAAGCATGGCCTCAAACTGAATGCCAAGAAATGCATCATTATCCTACAAGCCCTTTTCCACTACTTAGTCTCATACAGACTGCTCAGAGGTGATCCAGCCTTGATAGAGTTGTTACATATCCGTAAGACAAACTCCACTCATGCAACCTGCACGCAAGGCCTTAACCTGGTCTGTGACATTAATAGAACTTTTTTGCAGGATAGATTTGTGTCCCAAAGTCTCTCCTGTCTGTGGAATAGACTACCTCTCCATGTCAAGCAGTGTACCTCTCTAGCCTTCTTTAAGAGGAACCTGGATGACTGGATGGGAAACAGAAAATATACCGCTGGGATCGCAGCTGTGTCCCTGCTGGACAGGGGAAACAGCTCTTGACTTTGAGGGAACATGGCCAAAATTCTTGGCTAGGCATATAAGGGTCTCCAGGCCAATAGCCTAGTATCATTCTATGAACCTATGAAACTATAAAATAGGAATTTCAACAGTAGGTCTCAACAACATATCTTGGAATGACATGTTACTGTTAGTCTGCTGTCCATCACCTACAGTCTTCCCCTTTGGCTCTGTCTGCAGTGACATAGATAAAAGTTCTGGTCCCTGAGTCCCCTCAGCAATGGTCAGCTCATGTACAAATGTTACTGGATTGTCGGTTGTGCAATAGTGACAGTAACTACTGGTGGATACAGCTGGAATAACACATCGTGTATTGTCAGTGAGCCCCTTTCAGTCTGTGAATGTCATACAGGGTTAGTTTAATGATTGTCCAGGTGGCTCTGACTGTTCCAGACATAATCTGGCTAGGTCACTGCGTACACCACACCTGTATCTCATTGCCTGACAGCTATGGCTAGCATAGCTGTTGACCTCCTGCAGCAGGACAGCACGTTATAGGCAATAGTAGTCAGGGGACACAGGGTCTACCTCAACAATAATGTGTACATATTGAGCATACAATGTAAGGGAATGAATACAGTACCAGATATTAATGTACCATTGCTGTGTTCCGTGGGGGTCTGGCATGTCACAGAGACATTCCCCACACTCTGGGAACAACCATTACATATTGTCCATCTGGTTTGCAGACATCCACATTTGTCTGGCAGGGGGCCTACATATATCAGGCACATGTAAACATTCCCAGACATCTGGGTACTGCAGATGTCAAACCCTTATGAGGAGGAAATCCTACACCACATACGCACTGCTCTCAGTTATTGTGTAGCACAGATGTTGCTGGAATTTCCACATGCATTCGTAGTATCACTCACCTATTTGTTGGATGATGGCTGTATGACATGGTACTGTAACTTTGTCCACAGGAGACACACCACATTTGATGGCACTGATGGGTGTGGACACTTAACAACACAGTCTGTCACAGCACGCAGGCCTTAATCTTTACACCTATGACCATACAAGGTTACTACACTATGGGCCCTGAGTCTCCATATGCCTAGGCCAGATGTTAGACCATATGTATGCAAGGCAGCATCTGATGCTCCAGTCCTATGGGGACACAGGTTGTATCCCAAGGATGTATGTGCAGTTAACTATCCAGTTATCCATGTTACACCTGCAAAGGTATAAAAAGCTACCCTACATGATGTAGGCAGAGTGACCATTCCACAGTAGGGTGAGTGTGTGAGTGACACATCTGAGCCACCAACAAGCCCTGAGCCAGCAACAAGCCCAGCTGATTTCACACACCAGATTGAGGGCGTGTGTGTATGTTAATAGAGTAGAGTTTGAGCTGCACTTGTGCAGCAGTCCCAAGAATGTGGGTCCATGATTACCTTCACTCCAGACAGAGGTCATCTCTGAGGAGTATGTATGAAACTGGGTAGAGGGTTGGGCTCATAGCCTATCTGTGTATGGTAGATGTTTGAGGTCCTGGTGATGTCCCCAGCTGCTGCCTGTGCTGTGTGAGGTGAATGACAAATGAGGCATTTTACACAATAATGGGCCTTACTGGGCAGGCGTGTTAGGACCCCATGTTCCTGGATGACATACCCTTATGCATGAGGTGGGTCATGTAGAAGTTTTACCATACAACAGAAGCAACATGGTGGTGAAATGTCATGTTGCCAATGACCTGTGTGCACAGATCCCTCACAACTGACTGTGTGCCTAGAATGTTGTCAGTACTGTGATAATATGTGGTGGCATCACTTCCCTCAAAGGTTTGACACTACATTTCCTGGTATGTGACCTGAGGCCATGTTTCTGCCACCAGTCATGTATCTGCATGAGACCCTCATAGGCAGATGTCCACATCACTAGGGGAATCCGGTGACAGCACACAGCATGCAGTCATCTGCAGACTTGGTCAGCCATTGGCCAATGGTTGTGCCCTGCACCTCAGAATTGTACATCACACATATCAGAGGGCAAACATAGAACAACAGGTTATGCCACTAGTTATGGGTCAACCGCTTGATAAAGGTAGTAGTCAGGCCTCCTTTGACTATAGTGCCTTATGGTATTGCAAGGTTATGCTTGGGGTCATGTAGAATGCATCCTGTAATGTGATAGGATCCCATGGTGGATGTATATCATGACTTTCATATTGCAGTGATAATCTGTTCCCTACATATAGGAGAAGGGCAGGTATTGTGGACATCCTGATGTACTGACCAGATGACAGGAGGTGAAGCACACACTGACTCTGTCAGGCATCAAGTATGCTAGTTATATAGCTGGTGTCCTAGACCACCACAAGTGAGCAGATGCAAGTGCTTTCTGTGATGTTGCAGACATATGTGTAGAATGGGATATGACTGTCTGTAGTGGATGTTAACAATGTGGCCTCTGGATTTTCTGTGCAGGTTTACAGTAGTGATCCCATTCACTTGTTCAAGCTAAGGAGACATTGCTCCAAAATGGGCACCTGTTTCTTCTTTGTCTTGGACAGTGGTATGTCATCTCTGTTTTACACTTATGTGTTGCAGGTGTCCACCAGGCAGGTGTACATATCCTTGCAGAGGATGATGTAGTCTTGTTGAGTATACCTGCCTCCATGCATCTATACAAATGCACATATAGCTGCTGTGTATGTGTTGATATTGGTGCCAGTCCCTACAGATGTGTTTGGAGCTGTAAAGCTCTGTATACCACCCCCAGGAGGATGTATTTAACGTGGGAAGTGTATCTATATCTGACCCTAGCTAGATGGGTATTGTGGGAGATGATGACTGCAAACATGACTGCATGATGGTTGCTTTGCCATGGAGGATGACATGGTAGGGATGCTGTAGTGGTAACCTGTGTTGTGTAATATCAATTCCAACACACCTTCACCTCATGTGGGGGTACCCCTAGCTGCAACAAGGTGTTTGTAATTACACTGTTGATGGATCTCTGGCCATTTGTGTGCTGGCATGGGTACATCTCCCAATGTATGTCTGGGCCATTCAAGTGACCCATGATCAGGGTACAGACCCAAATCATAATACACTTGATGAGGTCAATATAGGCAGAATGGGCTTCCTGGTCACATGTGGTGGCCTGCAGCTAGCTATGATTTGAATAGGTGTGGTGGCAATGGTGAACTACCCCTGCAGTGTCCCCATGCATCTCACTGTCTGTACAGTGTGGAGGTGTTTATGTGTTTCATATATACTGACATCACATGTTCCATGGCATTTCTGATCAGACTTTGGGGTATGACTGTATGATAGGATGGTTGAACAGGTAAGGCTGGTGTGGTCTCTGCAGGTTTGAGCCATGTGTGTGTGACTGCACAGATTTCAGCATTTCCCAGGATTAAGTATGCTTGCATTTAGGGCAGTCATCTGTAGACTTCTAGTGTTTAGCAGCATGACCTTCAATGTGTGCTGCACTGACAGTTGTATGATAGCAATGATGACCTCACCACTTTTCCTAATGAAGGCAATATGGGGATGGCGAGAACCATTGCCAGATGCCTGAAGGCCAGTTGAGACAGATGGAGGCCATCTCTGGCAAAGCATCATGGTCTGTTGATCATATTATCCCAGGATCTCAGGTACTGGAACCCTCTGGAATATCACAAGATAACAGGCCACATGTTAAGGTCAATAATTTCTTGATTCTATTGCGGCATCATTCTGGGTGACAGCAGAATGCTGCATAAGGCCAGGGACATACCTGCCTGGGACACATAATCAGTGTGCTCACTCATGTCTCACTGCATATAGTCCAGGGAGGTACATCTGAGGTCAGGCACACCATCATGGACTGGGACAGACTCATGACAGTACCTGTTTGTGAGCGACAGCAGTGCGTAAGAGATAGGGTGGATTCTGTTGCCTGAAACACAAGTAACTGTGACCATCCACATATACAGCCAGGTGAGAGGCACATCAGTGTGTCTCACAATGGAGTCTCCTATGTGTATATAGGTTCATAGGTTCATAGATTAGTACTAAGCTAACTGCCCTTGTGAGCCATTTTAAGCCTAGACAATTATCCCTTGTGAGACTCAAACCCTGCACCTTGTGTTTGTAAGGCAAGCACCTTAACCATTAGGCCACCCTCCCAACCAACATGTTTGACATGTGGTGATGCCTGCGTGGCTGTGGGACAGAGGTGTGTGGCCATGTGTGGTATGTACTGTGTAGGGCTGTGGTGTTCACATGTGGCTTTGCCTCAGAAGTCTCCTTTGTTTGTGACTGTGTATGTTGGGGATCTCTGCATATGTGTGTCTTGTGTAGGTGTGGGTGGTGTGTGTGGTGTACTGATTGTGTTCCCAGCCTGTTCAGGGACAGACATGCGGGCTTGACAGAGAGAGAGCATGGACTGTAGGTTCCTAATGTCATTGCATCTCTCACATAGTGTGTTCCTTGCTGGTGTTTGTAGATGGTTGTCCATCCATGCGCATGAGGCAGCTGCTACACTGTGCCAGGATGCCCATATCAACTGGACTGGCAGGAGAAACTGTATGACATTGCCCAGCCATATAGTCCAGAATCTGAGGGAGGAAGGTCAGGGAGACCTAAGTGGGTGGGCCTACAGCCCATGTGCTTAATACAACAGGAGGAGGCTGACACCACTGCATAAGATGTAGACAGGCTATGAACAAGCAGTAATTGGTGCAACAGGACAATGCATTTGAACACCTTATAGGACATGCAGCAAGTAGCAGGAAACATCAAAATCAGGAGGGCAGTGCATTATGTATTGCCACTATGTTGCTGATAGTCACAGACTTACTGTGGTGATAGATGGTGGGGTATGATGTGGGAGTTAGTGCGGGATAGTAGTGGCAAATGTTCATGTGCAGGGTGTGTACATAATGGTGAGCAATGTATGTGGTCTTGTGATGTGTTCCCCTCTTCATGTCTTTCAGGTAGGATGTACTGCCATAGGAATCCACCTTTCACTGAACCTGAGACTGCCACCATAATTGACGCCCTGAGACTCCACCACCAGGTGCTGTTGTCAAGGAGTTGCCATAACCAGCAGGAATGCGCTGCACTGTGGGCAGACCTCATGGCATCTGTTAATCATGTGGGCCAGCATGACATGAGCTATGAGCAGGTCTGACATCGGGCCACTGATCTGATACATCATGCATGGCAAAGAGCCACAGCTGTGGCCAGGGACCATTCTGGCACCAGTGGAGGGCCTGCTACACAACAACCACTCTTGGCCACAGAGGAGTTCTTGGCAAACCTGGGTTCAGCCACAGGCTGACAAGAATCAATAACACTATATGTCATGGAGGTGGGTGGCACACCTTCCACAACTGAGGAGCATTCAGGTAAGCTTTCACTTGTCATCACATTTATACTGTATTATTCATAGTGGCAGCCTTTGCATACCTGTACACATATGTTAGGTTAATCTGCATTTGTGGGGGTTATCATGCACACATGTGCAGACATATTGTGAATGTTAGTAATGTGGGTAGTATCACAATTTGTACTCTAGATATTGATATGTGCAGATATTATCCTGTAGCAATGCCACATTTGTGTCTGCTGACAATACCTCTCCCACACAAATTCATAGGACCTCTGGTGTGGTCGGGGTCTATCATGCTGTAGCTGGTGAATGTGGAACTGTTTTGTAATGGCTCATCTATATCCTAGGCATGTTAAGGGCTGCCAGTTTTCCATGGACACAACTGTTAACATCAGCCATATTGCAATACTTGCATGTCCACTTGTGGAGGGGTTCACTGCAGTGCATTACATTGGTAATCACAGTAGCATATTTGCATGTGCTGTAACATATTAGCACATATTTTTGTGAGGATGTAGACAGTCTGCTATAAAAGGGTACATTACTATTGTGAAAATGGGTGCACTGTGTTTTAGGTGTAGATCCATCACATACACTGACATGTCACTTATCTCACAGGTGTAAAGTACTAGTAACATTAACTGGACGTAGCTGCACTGCATGTTGTTCAGAGCCTGTCTTGTGTGTGTCTGTTGTGGTCTACTTACATGTTGTGCATGGCATCAGTCATAACATGTCATGTGTACAATGCATTTGTGGCACCTCACCTGTATGTGTGCCATACCTCTCAATTGCACCTGATTTTCAGGGATGTCCCGGAATTTGACTCCAAAATTTAGCTCTGTTCCTCTTAATCCCTCCTAATACTGGTGACTCTTGGAGAAAAGGTGGTGAATTATACTCAATAAATAATATCAGTAAGTAAGAGATATATTTCTTTTATTTCACAAAATGTATAGTAATTAACATTCTTTTATTCTGCCAATGTCTCAAGTTCATAGCATTAATATTTTACAAATGTCCATGATTGTCCCTGATTCTGTTAAAATATGTCATTGATTATTTGAGAGCTATGGTGTGTATGTGTCTGTGTGTGTGTGTGTGTGTGTGTGTGTGTGTGTGTGTGTGTGTGTGTGTGTGTGTGTGTGTGTGTGTGTGTGTATGTGGATCAGCAGACATTATAGTGTAGGAATTAATGTAGTCATGTTGTCTTCCCCTACCAGGTGACCATGGGGGTTGGAGCTTGTTCCCCTCACAACCTGATGTCAGTGTCTCATCAGACTCTGATGATGATGGTGGCCATAGTGAGGCACAGGTAGGGTTGCTGGGGGCTAAATCTGTCCCATTGGTTGACATCCCACTTCCTTCCCCAATGTCCCTGCACAAAGTCAGTATGCCCACATGTACCCAGTCCTCAGCAGCCACAGATACTGGACAGTCAGAGGGTGGTGGCATCAAACAGGAGAGTGTGATGACTATGGCATCTGTTACTGTTGACATTAGCCATAGCCAGAGAGCTGGGAGGTCACACACAGGCAGATTGACATGGGTGGTCAAAGGAGGACTGCTGCCCATCCAGCACCTGTCAGACGTGTCACAGCATGTGTCAACCAATGCATGTTTTGGTCTATTATGGAGGCATAAGCACATTGTGAATGGTACACTAGTTGGATGCGCAAGGACATGGATACCAACTACCTGGCATGCATGACTCCATCCACGGCATTGGTGATGCCTTACGTCATTTTGCTGATGCAGTGGATAGAAAGCGGGGTGAGATATCATCAGTCCTTAACCATGCATTGTCTGTGTCTGAAAATGTGGTGTGAATAGAGTTGCAAGCACGTCAACATAGGTCAACATCAACTGAGATCTCACATTGCCACGCACAGTCACACTCCTGTAGTGTTAGTACCACCAGCACTACAGCAGGGAGGGAGCTGTCTGCACCATAGCATGGCAGGCCATGGGCACATGGTCCTGGGTGGTCCCGTGAATGGCACAGACCCAACAGAGACCAGTCAACATCAGCAAGTAGTACCACATCTGGTTCTGGGAATGGTGGTGCAAGTGCCACTCCTGGGGAAACCAGTTCCTGTGTTCATCACCAGAAATGGTGAACTGTCAATTCTGCCATGTATGGTCCACAGCTGTCCAACATGCCCTCATGTAGGGCTGGCACATGGCTTGACTATGTACATGCACACATTCACACATCACTGTCACATGTAGGTCACCACCAGACACACACACACATCTCCTCTCCATGGCACAGCTGACCAGCACCCCTACACACACACACACACACACACACACACACACACACACACACACATGATGGCAACTGTGTGGCACAGCCTAGGCCTTTGGCAACCCCACACCAGACCTTTTTCATGTGATAATACCTGTTGCACATCCATGTCATCCATGCCATCAATTCAGGGAAATACTAATATGTATCTGATGTACAGGGTGAATATAGTACAGTTAATGGAAGTTTGCAGTGCAGTAGTGCTATACTCTGTGAGGTGCTATCTGCTGGCAATTTTCATGCATACACCTGAAAGTATATGTACCATTGTGCCATGATGCTGTGTTGCTGTAAATATTGCTGACTGACTGTTATCGCCCAGACCTTATTCTGTTTCTGTGGCAGGTGTCTGTGTGTGTACATCATGGGGACCTGCTGCCAATACAGCAGCTCAAGATGGCATAGTGGCAATGCAGAAATGTGACATTGCCAAGGTACAGCTGTATATGTGCATGGTTACCTAGGTACGTATTTGTAGAACAGTGTGTGAGGGACAATGGGGACAGACGGCATAATCTTGCATGCATACCCCTTGACACAGCATGCTACTCTTGATACATATCAGCTGGGAGTTCTGTAGGGGCACAGGTTCATAGGATCAAAGAAGGTTACTAAAGTAATGGCCCTGGGTCCCATACAAGCCTAGCCATTAGTTTATCCCTGATAGAATCATCAAAAAGCACCTGTTGTCCGTGTCACTGAGGGACAGAGGTGCAACCCCTGGGAAAGATTTGTGGTTTCCAATCCACTCATCATGGCTGCACTTGATGATGGTCTGCATGGTACTCAGTTTGACATGTCTGGGAAGTGTATTCGTGCGACAGGGCAGTCTCAGGGAGACAAACCTGTCTCTCGAGCAGGTTTTGTTGATGTTGCATATTAAATTCAAGCCTGTCATGCTGGTAATGCTCGAACAGTTACCCTCACATATATGGGCCAACTGTTGAAGGGCTGGGCACAACATTTCCATCTAGGCATGACACAGCCCACCTGTGGACAACCTGTCCAATACCGAGTGGACCACTACTGATTCAAGGCTGTCTGCATGTTACAAGTGTCAGGGGCCATGGTTTACCTTTGTGGGTAGTACTATGACCTTTCCAGTTGCTGCAGATGTCTGGATAGGTACATACTAAACCGGCCATGGTAGTAAATTATTATTGTACTGATTGAGGACTATAAAGAGGTAATGTCCACCTTTAGTCTGGATACATTTCTTTTACCTATGTGCTAAACCATGTGCAAGCCTTTTCTGACCACTGTCGCTACTTGGCTAAATGCAACAGTGTTATCAACCTCCCTACCCAGGTCTCTCAATGCAGGTTGTGTGTTTATGGGGTTGCCGTTGATGTGGGAAACAGTGAGGTCATTTCCTTGCCGCATGGTATAATGGTACTGTTTCTGCATTCAAGTTGACCCAAGGACCTTGGCAGCATTCCATAGCTGATGTATGACCCTGTTGCAGTGAGTTAACATCAGTTGGTGGGTCAATGACAGACAGCATACTACTTACAGTCACCACAGCCTTAGGCAGTACTATGAATGTGGATGGTGGCAGTTAGCATTCACGCCTAGATACATGTGGATCATTGGGAACAGCAGCTACTCACAGGGCCTCCACATGTCTACATATTGCAAACACATGGGCAACACAGGGTAGGGTAGCCACCTTATCAAATGTGCAAAATAGGACACTTTATGTAGTATCATGAGAGTTGGCAGGACAACCCATACCCACAGCATGTGCGATGGACAGGTGTTCTCTTGGTTTCCAATATGACAGCTTCCTTTTGTCAGATTTCTATACCTTATGCTATTTCTCATTACATGAAGGTGCTTCTGATGTTACATAACTGCTTCACAAACTTTTACACAACTTTAGGAAATGTTTGTTGTCCTACACTCTTGGGACCTCTGTATTGTTTGAGTTGTTTTCACAGATCACACCTGGTCAAACATGGACTGCAACCTCCAGGGTGGGACAGGTGGTGGGCATGGTTCTCACCTCTACAGATTTCTGCAGAATGTTCTGATCTGTGCCACATATTTAAGCCCATTTGTCATAACATTGTGATTTTCTGGCAAATTAGTGACACATGATTAAAGACTGATGTTAGACAATAATAACAGATATTTTCATTTCTGACATCAAACCATCCAGAAAATGCATGCTAATGTACAATATGTTATGCTATCTACTTTCTATGTTTGTAAGAGGAATATTTAAAGATTGACCCTAATGTTTGACTTTTGTCCCACTTTTAGGTATGGCTTTATCCAGATGTCTTACCCAAAGGTGTTGAGAGGTATGGTGGTGTCTGTAACACAGTCTGACTGCTGCAAGGGGATATACATACATACACACTCACCCACTCATGAACTGCCCATGTTGAGTGTAGAACCCCTACCTGCCTAGTTTTACATATGATAGCGCTATATATGTATCACATGCACCACAGAGCTTATATGTTTTTGCAGTGGCTGCCACTACTATTCAAGTGGAAGACATCTGCAGGTGCTATAAAGATTGCCAGTGAGGGGGTTAACAGGTTTGCACAGGCCCTTAAATGGTATAACTGTGACACACACACACACACACACACACACACACACACACACACACACACACACACACACACACACACACACACACAGACACACAGACACACACACACACACACACACACACACACACACACGCGCACACACACACACAGACACAAGCAATTCAGATGGATGACTTGATGACATCTGCAGGTGCTATAAAGATTGTCAGTGGGGGTTAAAAGGTTTGCACAGGCCCTTAAAATGGTACAACTGTGATGCCACACAGTTGCCAGTATTGAGATTAGAACCCTTCCTATCTAGTTGTGTGCACTGTAGTGCTATGTACGTATCACCACACACACACACACACACACACACACACACACACACACACACACACACACACACACACACACAAACAGACAGGTGCAAATATTGAGATTAGAACCTTTTCTTATCTAGTTGCATGTACTATAGTGCTATGTACTTATTGCATGCACCAAGGAGCTTATATGCCTGGAGAGTGTCCAACAGTGCATCTAAGGTGGATGACATCAACAGGCACTGTAAAACAGTTTAATGGGGGTTAACAGGGTGGAATAGGCCTTAAAATGTATTAGCATTACACACACATAGGCAGGAAATACACACTGCTACAAAGGGATATATTGAAACTCACACTCAAGGAGTTGCCATTGCTGGGATTAGAACCATTACCTATCTAACTGTCTACACTATAGTGCTATGTACTTATCGCATGTGGCATGGGGCTTATGTATTTGGAGAGTGTCTGCCACTGCTATAGGGGTGGATGTCACCAGTAGCTGTTGACAGGTAGGCCACTGTTGTGGAGGACACTAGTCACAGGGCCAAAAAATGGGTGACCATTTCACAGACATATGCCAGTTGGGCATGTGTATTCTGCTGTATGTGTAATAGATACAGAAAAACAACACACACACACACACACACACACACACACACACACACACACACACACACACACACACACACACACACACACACACACACACACACACACACACACACACACACACACACACATAAATGGTGGGTAATATGAGATTATAAACCCTACCTAACTACTATTACACAACAGAGGTCACAGTAGTATTTGCACATGCCACTGGTAACAATTGGTGTATAAGTGGCTGCAGGACTACATCACTCTATGCCTTTCAGGGTCTCTCTCTTCCTGTCTCTTTCTCTCCCCCTGTCTCTGTATCTCTATAAATGATGTATTTATAGATGTTACCTATATATATGTATGTATATCAGACTCAACAGATTCAGATATATCTTATATGTGCCACATATGGATAGATGAATGTAATCATCTCTGATGGGATTGGGGAGAGACAGTTAAGGTTTACATAGCTGTCTGTATGCACAGGCATATATGGACATCACAGTTCTACAGTCAGATGTGGGTTTAGACATAGGTTGAAATTAGCTAGGTGTAGGAGCATGTCAACCCAGTATGACCATCAATACTACCAGTGGGACTTCAGGCCAGACCTACCTGTACTCTGGTCCTGGAGTTTGGTGCTACACCCAATTGGCTGAGGAACCTTTTTAAACAGTCCAGCACCTCATTGATATACTGGCTGTGGGATCTCCTGGCTGTGTGCTCTTCTTATTAACTGAGTCATATCTAGGGTGGGTACAGAGTGTATTGAACTGAGCAATGGTTTGCGTAATATGTGTGGTACATTTTACATAGCACTGTAATTTCCTGGTATGTCAGTGTCAGATCAATATAGATTAATGTGAGGAATCACTGACAGACATTTGGCTACTGACTCCATACACTGCAGGGAGCACATGCTACTGCATGAATTGTTGTAGTCTGCACATTCTACATTTTTCTAGCCAGTGGTTCCTCCTTCCCCTTATATGTGGGCCTTTGTCCTGCTCTGCTCCAGTTCAAGGCTTTTTCCACAGCTACTGCTCTATGAAGTTGTAGCTATGGTGTGACTAGGGTAGAAGCTGCAACACCACACAAATGATTACAGACTTCATACCACTGACTGTACCTGTTTTGCAGGTTGTCCAACATTTTGCCGCATACATCTGCTGTGGTCCTGAAATGGTTTGCATTGCACTGTTCTTATTAGGATACATGTAGGCCATACCTCTCAAACTCTTACATCCAGACATCTTGACAGGGCCATAAATAACAGTAGGACACAGGCCCAAACATGGGGACAGGGTCTTAATATTGCTCTTACAAACAAAGACAGTTGGTTGACTGGTTTTGTAATAGCTTGCATTTTCTTATGGGTATGAAGTGTGCATGTTAACTGACTGTTATTTATGTTTTCACATCCATCATTATTGGTTTGCCAAAAGTTTGCCAGAAAAATGCAATATTATGACAAATGGAACAGATATATGAGGAATACGTGTAGACATTCTGTGAAACCCTGTCATTCGTGAGTTATTAATGGTGCCCACTGATATACACACTGAGCAGAGTGGATGAGAGTTATTGATTCCAACTCTTAGCTGAGATATATAAGTATCCTGTTTTTTTTTTATTATTTATACAGTTTATTGTTTCTAGCAATTCATATATGGCACATTTATTGTAATCTGCACGGGTAACTGATTTGTTTGCAGTTAAAAGCATTCTGTATCTTTACAAATCTTTATCTGTTTAAAAACTTTCATTTTGTGGCTTTCTGTAGTGCTTTCTTGAATTAGCTGAAGCTTTTCTTTACCTTGGCTAGATTGTATTAATTGGCTGTAGGCTAGTGGGGGCTGGTTATTTTGTGTTTTTGTAAAAAAAAAAAAAAAAAAAAAAAGTTGTTCTTCTGGTATTTAAGCCCTAACTTTGAGAGAGTCTCTGTCTATACACACTGAGCAGAGTGGATGAGAGGTGTTGACTCCAACTCTTAGCTGAGATATGTAAGTATCCAGTTTTTTTTCGATTATTTATACAGTTTATTGTTTCTAGCAATTTATATATAGCACTTTTATTGTAATCTGCATGGGTAACTGATTTGCAGTTAAAAGCATTCTGTATCTTTACGAATCTTTATCTGTTTAAAAACTTTCATTTTGTGGCTTTCTGTAGTGCTTTGTAGTTTATTTCCTCCCACCCTCCCTGTTGGTGTCTTGCTGTTATACTTGGTGGCTTTGCAGTTGCCTGCCCCTACTGTATATCTGATCTGGGACACTCCTCCCAGTCTCGTGTCATTAGCTCATTCTACCTAATACAGAGAGAACATTTGATAAGGCCTTCTGTTTCTCCTTTTTCCCTTTCAAAAAAAAAAAAAAATGGCCTGAATTTCCTTATCTTCTGACTGTGCTTCTCAAACATTTTGGAAATATAGAGTATATTTTAGAGCATTTATTATAACTGTAATTGCCTTAATATTGCTACAACTCAAGTGCTCTAGGTTGCACTGCGTCTGAAGTGTTTGTGTGTTTTCGCTGCTTTTCTGTATATATAGACTTCTCTGTATATGTAGACTAGCTACTTATTCTGCTGTGTTACTGCCTCTTAAATCGTTTTTCAGTTGTGCACTTGCCTTGCTTCATTTAAAAAGTTTTAAATTGCTAATTTTGAAGAGTTTTAATTGCATTTACTGTTTAGGACTACACACTCAAGTGTGTTAGCCTTTTCTGTGTTTATTTACTGTATTATTGCATTGTTTAGCCTGTTTCAACAAAAACATATCTATCTATCTATATATATATATATATATATATATATATATATATATATATATATATATATATATATATATATATATATATACTATCTTGTTTGCTAATTTCCCACCTTTTCTAGCCAGTCCATATCCCAGGCTTTGCTTGTCTCAGGACTTTATTTTCTGTGCTCAGAGCTATCCAGACCTTGCTGTGGTAGAGGGAAGTCCTATTGCCTACCAATGGGACTGGTGAGCATTGTACTGCCTATCTAACGCTAGAGGAGTGGTTTCCAGCTCTGAAATTGTAATCTTATTAGCCTTTTTGTGTTGATTTCTATCCCTTTCATCTTTCTGGCTTAAAAACACGTGTGTTTGCACATTTTTCACATCGTGCAGCACTACAAGGCTACAGTTAAACTATTCCAGGTGCCAGAAAGTCTGCTCTTCAAATTTTCCCTTAAAACTAGCTGGTTTCTCAGTACTAGCACTAAAATCTGAACCCCTGTGACTAGCACTTGCTCTAGAACCTGCTGGAAAGCACTAGGAAGCCTGAAACTCATACAAGCACTCAGCTCTCCTTGTCAATAAGGAGAAATAAATCATAAGCGCTAAACAGCCTACAATTGTATAGTACCTTGCAAAGGTAAGGGAAAAGAGCTCTTAAACTTTACAAAAAAGCACCTAAACAGGCATGTCCAAGGGTCAGCTTCTGGTGATTTCTCCTGTCCACCTGGTGAATCTGGGCATACTGGGGCAATGTGGCAACTGCCTCATGTACACAGACAATCCTCTCCTCTTACCACCCAACACTACAACCTGCGAGAGATGCACTTACATAGCCAAACTGGAAGCAAAGCTCTCTCCGGTCAAGATTGTGCTAGACAGTCAAGAGGAGAAGGCTAACACCTGCATTACACCTCTAGCAACTCATAGCCCTTCAAAACCCACACCATCAACACCCACACATAGCAACACTAAACCCACATATGCTGAGGCCCTTAAGATTAACTTGCCCAAGCAACAAGGACCTCTGAAGCCGAAACGCAAGAAAACACCAGTCACAACCAAAGTGACACATAGCTCAAAACACCAGTGTGCCACCCAACAACAGCCCCTAAGGCAAGACAATGTACCCAACACTTTAGTCATAGGTGACTCTATAGTCAGGTACACTGATGTCCCACTCACCAGGCTGAACAAGGAGAAAAGTACAGTCAGCTGCCTGTCGGATGCCAGGATCTGCCACATAATGCATGCACTCAAGTCACTCCACAACAAGTACAAATACGACTCTGTCATTGTCCATGCTGGAGTGAATGACTTGAGATGTACCTCCCTGGACTACATGAAAAAAGACATGGAAGAGCTCTTGGATCATGTGACCCAGGCAGGTATGACCCTATCCCTGAGTAGCATCCTGCCTTCGCCCAGAATGATACCACAGTATAAGGACAAAATGATTGACTTCAACAATTGGCTAAGCTTCTGGTGTCATACAAAGTGGATCCAGTATTTATCTGCTTGGGAAGACATGATCGACAAACCCCGATGCTTTGCCAGAGATGGTCTGCACATGTCACCCCTTGGATTCAGGTTACTGGCTAAAGCTCTTGCCACCCCTATAGTGCCTTTTTTAGGCAAGCTTCAAAGGATAAAGCCACCACCGTAACAGATACAAGCATGCAAAATCTGAAGGTAATGCTACTCAATGCTAGAAGTCTAAACCTCAAAATGCAGACTCTCGAGGCACTCCTAAAAATGGAGAACATCGATATCTGTGCAGTGACTGAGACCTGGTTCATGGCTCCAGAGAGCACCCCTGCAATACCAGGCTACAATTCTTACCACGCTTTTCGGCCACAAAACCAAGACCGAAACACTAAAGGTGGAGGAGTGTCCATATTCACCAAGGATATTCACACCTCCAGGCTAGTTGCCCAACACAATGCATCTGAAATTCTCCAGGTGCAACTAACACTAGGTAAGACTGCAATCCAAATTGTAGCTTGCTACAGATCCCCCAACATACCTCAAGATTCTCACTACACCTTCCTAAGCATACTGGAAAATATTAAGATACAACCAAACACCCTAATACTGGGTGATTTCAAACTACCCTGCCATTAATTGGGGAAACTACTCAGGTACCAACTCCTTTTCCCAATGGTTCTTGGAATTTATAAATTCCAACACCCTGGATCAACTAATCCATTGTCCCACCAGGGGCTCCAATATCCTAGACCTGGTCATAACTAACATGGGAGACAGATGCTCCACACCAGTGGTCACCCCCTCATTGGTCAGGTCTGACCATAAGCAAATCACCCTTGACATCCACATCCCACCCCCACCCCTCAGTAAGGAAACCTCCTTAAAAAACTTCTCCAAAGCCAACTTCATGCTACTGAAGACAGAAGTGACAAACTTCACAACACCCACGCAGAAGGGATCTGGAAGTTCGACTGCAGAATCCTGCACTAAGGCACTGTACGAGCACATCCACTCGTGCATGAATCGTGCCATACCAAATAGAACCAAGATGATCTTCTCCAAAAAAAGGAAGCCAATCTGGTGGACTCCTGCTATAAACAAACTATACAACAGAAGGAAGAAACTGTTGCAGAAAAGAGGAAAATCCCAGGATGCAAAAAACTCCACCAGCCTCAGTAAGGAACTGAGATCCCTCATAAAATCCTCAAAAGCTAGTTACGAAAATAAAATTGCCAAAGATTCCAAAGACAACCACAAGGCATTCTATAGTTATGTCAAGAATCTAAATGGCAATGCTCAGATCTGCTCTGAGCTACAACAGAATGGCAGTAAATATACTGATCCCAAGGATATTGCCAATATCCTGGCAGATCGGTTTAGTGCCAACTTCACTCCCCTCTCACCCCCTAAAGGGCCCATCTCAATACCAAAAGATTGCCAAATTCCGATAATCACAGCCACACAGGTAGAAACAGCACTCTCCAAAGCTAAGAATACAGCATCCATGGGACCAGATGACATCCCAGGCTTTGTACTACATTAACTACAAAATAAACTGGCACCCCACCTAAGTGTCCTGTTTAATCATAGCCTCACCTCAGGCTTCGTGCCCACTGAGTGGCGCACAACTACAGTTATCCCTCTCCACAAGGGAGGATCCGACTTGCATCCTGGGAACTACCGTCCCATCAGTCTGACAAGCCTAATCTGCAAGGGCATGGAATGCATTATTATGGAACTTATAAACAAAGACATTGGCAACCTTCAAACACTGGACTCCACCCAGTTTGGGTTTGTGAAGGGCTGATCTTGTCTCCTGAATCTGATTGACTTCTTTGAATCAGTCTCCAGAGCTGTGGACGAGGGTAAGGTGGTCCACACAGCCTATGTGGACCTCGCCAAGGCCTTCAACACCATCCCCCACTCTGGAATCATAGATAAACTTACTAAGCTGGGCATAAATCCCTACGTCACTCGATGGGTTGCCAACTGGCTTACTGACAGAACCCAGACTGTAAAAGTAGCAGACACCGAATCCAGCTCCAGACAAGTGACAAGTGGAGTACCTCAGGGTTCAGTCCTGGGACTACTTTTATTTGGTATCTACTTCTCTGAAGTACAAGCCAACACTAAGGGACTTTGGCTAACAAAGTTAGCAGATGACTGCAAATGGGGAGCCATTATAGAATCCCCAAATGATATGGATATTCTACAAAAGGGCCTTACAGAAACAGATGCCTGGTGCCAGAGCCATGGGCTCAAGCTTAATGCCAAGAAATGTATAGTTATCCCCTTTGGAAAAAAACATGTACCCATGAAATACCACATAGGTGGCAGGACACTAAACACTGAAAGTGTGATGAGAGACTTAGGGACACAAGTGGACAGTGGTCTCATTTTCGATAACCACATCACCACAACATTCAGGAAATCCTTCTATGTGGCACACCTCATCACTAAGGGCTTTTCATCCAGAAAAAAAGAGGTCATTGTCCCACTGTACTCATCCTTCGGTAGACCCATTATAGAGTATAATGCCCCATTTGGTATGTACCTCACAAGACATCTGCAACAGCTGGAAAGGCCACAGAAATACCTCACTAAAAGAATCACAGGCCTAAAGCAGATGCCATATGCTGACCATCTAAAAAAAACTCCAGCTATACTCTGTGGCATATCGTCTACTCAGAGGCAATCTCTGCTTAACATACAAGGCCATGTCAAACCCTGAGCTGTTGGACATGCTCCACTTAAAGAAATCCCAATCCCTCAGAGCCACATGCTCCAGGCATCTAAACCTTATCATCACAATGAACAAAACATGCTGGAGGGATAGGTTCCTGACCCAGAGACTCCCGATACTCTGGAATAGACTGCCCATACATGTCAAGCAGAGCGCCTCATTGGCCCTCTTCAAAAGGAACCTTGATGATTGGATGGGATATAGGAAATTCACCCCGGGGATCATGTCAGTCACCCTGCTAGACAGGAACCCAGAGAAGTAAATATTGTGGGAAGAAATTTCCAGGGAATTGTTATGGCTAGGCTTGCATAGGCCTTAGGGCCGATAGCCTAGTACCAACCTATTAACCTATGAACCTATAAACTCACTAAACTAGGTATAAATCCCTATGTCACAAGATGGGTTGCCAACTGGCTTACTGACAGAACACACACTGTGAAAGTAGCAGACACCAAATCAGACTTCAGACCACTGACAAGTGGAGTACCACAGGCTTCAGTCATGGGTCCTCTCCTGTTTGGTATCTACTTCTCTGAAGTACAGGCTAACACAGAAGGTCTTTGGCTAACTAAATTTGCAGATGACTGCAAACTAGGAGCCATAATCAAAACTCCTAATGATGTGGACATCCTTCAAAAGGGCCTCACTGAGACAGATGCCTGGTGTCAAAGCCATGGTCTCAAGCTCAATGACAAAAAGTGCATTGTCATCCCCTTTGGTAAAAACTCTGTACACATGAACTACCACATAGGTGGTAGTCTACTTAACACCGAAAGTGTGATAAGAGACCTTGGGACACAGGTGGACAGTAGTCTCTCCTTTGATAATCGCATTGCCACAGTGGCCAGGAAATCCTTCTACGTGGCACACCTCATCACAAAAGGTTTCTCATCCAGAAAAAAAGAGGTCATTGTTCCCCTCTACTCATCACTCATTAGACCCATTATAGAGTACAACACCCCTTTTGGTATGTACCTCACAAGACATCTACAACAACTGGAAATGCCACAGAAATACCTCACAAAGAGGATTACTGGCCTCAAACAGATGCCCTACGCAGACCAATTAAAAAAACTCCAGCTTTCTCCATCGCATATCGCCTACTCAGAGGCAATCTCTGCCTAACTTACAAAGCTATGTCAAACCCAGAGCTGTTGGACATGCTCCACTTAAAGAAATCCCAATCCCTCCGAGCTACATGCTCTAGGGACCTAAACCTTGCCACCACAATAAACAGAACATGCTGGAGGGATAGATTCCTGTCCCAAAGACTTCCCATACTCTGGAACAGACTACCTATCTATGTCAAACAGAGCTCCTCATTAGCACTCTTCAAGTAGAATCTTGATGATTGGATGGGTAATAAGAAATTCACCCCAGGGATCACTTCTGTGGTTCTACTTGACAGGGGCACAGGAAAATAATTTTCTTGGGTGGCAAAAGCCGGGGTACCTTTTTGGCTAGGCTTGTATAGGCCCTAGGGCCAATACCTTAGTACCTACCTATGAACCTATGAACCTACTGACACAGTTACATGATGGCCTTTATATCCTGGTGCTACAATGACTTGTCACAACCTGCTGTTCTACTAGGCACCAAGTAGATTGATCAGAGTTGTGTACAGTTCATATCTGTGACCCCCTGTCCATCTATTGTCTCTGGCTTTGTCCAGGTTTCCTACAGTAACAGATGCTGACATATGGACAGTCTGTATAACTCCTACCATAGGTGTAGCTCACATGCAGAATAGTAGGTGCATGCAGCCTTGAACCATGGACCCTATTCACCACAGCAATGTACTTTGCCCACTAACCCATGATAGCCAACAGTCAATGCAGTCTACATCCTGACACTATTAACCACACACATACATAGCACATTGAACCCTGCATATAGTGGAGATGGAACATGTTAGCAAGTTGATTGGGACAGCCCTGGGAATGTGTGGTCTGCTACTATCAACTTACAAACATAAATGTTACTGCAGTTGTATGTGAACATGGGTCTGGCAGGGGTAGGGGACCATACCTCTTAACTGTGCAGAGCTTCACAGAATGGCAAGATGTTTGCCATATATTTTGGGTCCCTTTTTCATGTAGTTGTGGTTTTCTGGCATATTACTGGCAAATCATTAAAGACTGAAGTTAGAAAATAATGACAGACATTTGAGTTTCAGATTTCATACCCTTCAGGAAATTCATGCTAATACAAAACCTGTTACTCTATCAACATTCTAGTTTGTATGTGCTATATTTAACAATGGCCCCTCTTTTTTGGCCTTTGTCCCTCTTTTCTTTATGGATTTGTACAGATTTCTTGCTCTAAGAGGTTGAGAGGTATGTAGAAGACTCCAACATTGACATACATGCATCTGCCCTATTACCCCACTGTTTGTAAGTCCCTCACACAGTGCAGTGGGTTTTGCTGGCTTGGGGCCTACTGCATATTCTGGGGCAGCCAGTATTTGGAAAAGAGTCCCTGTTGTCCGACATACCTGTCAGTTGTTTACTTGCATACATGCAGCAATAACACACATATGTTACCACAGTCTACTACCCAATTCATTTGTTGTTAAGACGAGTGACTTACCTTGTGCCTGCAGAAGTTGAGAGGACAGTGCTTTAGGGCTGCCTCTGTTGGATGCACACAGTACACACCCTATACATAGGAAGGTACAGATTGTGTGGTGTGTCTGGCATCCTTTTTGATATCTATGTGAGTCGGGGTGAGGTGTTAGTCCCTGGGTCCTTAGGTTGTCAGTGCATGTGCTATGCATTGCCTCTTTGCCAAGGCCAGGGTGTATTGGACATGTCTACATCTGCCTACAGTAACAGGCTCAGGGGATTCCTACTCTGAGTCTCCCTGTGCCTGTGGGGACATTGCCACTGGTGGGGGGCTATGTGTCCCTTCCCTGTAATATTCCTGCCCATTATGGCGTTCTTCAGTTTGTTTGGTGCACTACTGATGGGTGTCATCATCCACAGTTCCAGTGTGTAGCCAGTATCCTCCTGTAGATGGCTGTAGCAGAGTCTCAGGTGTAGTATATGACAGAGGAATGCCAAAGAAGCTGAAATGTAAGGTGTACAAAACAGTGTTGCAACCAGTACTACTGCATCATACAGAACACTGGGCAGTAAAGGCAGAGCAATTAAGGAAGCTAGAGGTGATGGTGATGAATTACTTGAGATGGGTGGTAGGATGGACACTTTGGGACAGATGAAGAAATAAAGATATAAGAAAAGAACCCAAAGAAGCTCTAATTGCAAAAAAGTTCAACGAGAACAGATTATAGTTGCTCGGCACATGTGCAGAAAAGCAAAAGACAATCTGGTGAAGAATGTTTAGGACAGGCAGTAAGAAGGCAAAAGGAATTGTGGGAATTCAGAAAAGAGTTGGATGAATCATGTGCAAAAAGACCTGTGACAGTCAGGCATGAGTGCTGAAGAAGGATGTAGGGTGGCTTTGAATAGAGAGAGAGGTGGCAAAAGTTGACATGATACCCTCACCCCATGTAGAAAATGGGAAAAAGAGGGTTGATGATTATGATTATACATCAGTGTTAAAAATGTAATACATATCACAAATTGAAGCTAGTCACCTAGCTCAGATAAATGATCAGACAATCCTGTGGCATCAGACATTGAACAATCACCAACAGATTCATTTGTAAGTGGTCGGCACATTATCACAAGGTCAGAATGACACAACAGGGCACACATTATATTAACTGTCGGTGTTACTCTAATGCATCTAGGGTGCTCACAGTGACAGCCCACACTGCAGTCCTTCCTGTCCTGCCACATCCATACTTTGACCGTGGTACTCTACAAGGAAATGTGGTATTTCTAGCATGTGGGGGCACATGATTGTGACCATCTGGATGTGACTGCTGAGCTCAAACTGGAGAACCCAAAAGCACATATGCGTACATGTAGAAACACATACATTGAAATCCAATGGGCATATGTGTGTCTAATGAGCAGGAGTCTGCCTCTCCACACTGGGGGTAACTGACTAAGCACAGTTATTGCACGTAACACCCAGTTAGTACTATGGCACTGCTATAATGCCACAGTACCATGGCTTTTAATGGAGCATGCAACAGATAATACACTGTCATGCTGTGCAGCCAATGTTGCCATGACCTCTCCATGTCTGTACTCCTGACCTTCATGTAAAACACATTGGAGTGCTACACAATTGCTGGCATGGGCAAGTGGACACAGGTCAGATCCACAATGTCACTATAAACATTAATTTGCCTCTAATAGTAGGCTGACACCCTCTGCCACATGTCCTTGCACAACAGCTACACTCCCAAGTATAGTCTGATGATCACTATTGTTCCATCATGGGAAAGAGTTACCATCATCACCAGACTCAATCTGGGACAGTGGGTCACTGTCATGTTCATGTCCATCATCTGATGTCCCTATATTATCAGAATGGCCAGTCACTTTATCCTGCATATCTGAGGCTACAAAATGAACCTTATGGTGGTCCATTTCTGGACCAGATGATAAAACCAATTCAGTAGCCCATGTGCATGGGCTGTTCTATCAGAGTGAGGCATATCACATACCATGTCAGGATTATGGATGGGCTACTGGATGAGGCAATCAGTGCATGTGCTGCAAGAAGAGACAAAGACAACCACAAGACATTCTATAGTTATGTCAAGAATCTAAATGGTAATGCTCAGATCTGCTCTGAACTACAACAGAATGGCATTAAAAATACTGATCCCAAGGATATTGCCAATATCCTGGCAGATCGATTTAGTGCCAACTTCACTCCGCTCTCACCCCCTAAAGGGCCCATCTCAATATCAAAAGATTGCCAAATTCCGATAATCACAGCCACAAAGGTAGAAACAGCACTCTCCAAAGCTAAGAATACAGCATCCATGGGACCAGATGACATCCCAGGCTGTGTACTACATGAACTACAAAATGAACTGGCACCCCATCTAAGTGTCATGTTTAATCATAGCTTCACCTCAGGCTTCATGCCCACTGAGTGGCGCACAGCTACAGTTATCCCGCTCCACAAGGGAGGATCCACCTTGGATCCCGGGAACTACCATCCCATCAGTCTGACAAGCCTGATCTGCAAGGGCATGGAACGCATTATCACGGAACTTATAAACAAAGACATTGGCAGCCTCCAGACACTGGACCCCACCCAGTTTGGGTTTGTGAAGGGCCAATCTTGTCTCCTGAATCTGATTGACTTCTTTGAATCGGTGTCCAGAGCTGTGGACAAGGGTAAGGAGGTCCACACAGCCTATCTGGACCTCGCCAAGGCCTTCGACACCATCCCCCAGTCTGGAATCATAGATAAACTTACTAAGCTGGGCATAAATCCCTACATCACTCGGGTTGCCAACTGGCTTACTGACAGAACCCAGACTGTAAAAGTAGCCGACTCCAAATCCAGCTCCAGACAAGTGACAAGTGGAGTACCTCAGGGTTCAGTCCTGGGACCACTCTTGTTTGGCATCTACTTCTCTGAAGTACAGGCCAACATTAAGGGACTCTGGCTAACAAAGTTTGCAGATGACTGCAAACTGGGAGCCATTATTGAATCCCCAAATGATGTAGATATTCTACAAAAGGGCCTTACAGAAACATATGCCTGGTGCCAGAGCAATGGGCTCAAGCTTAATGCCAAGAAATGTATAGTCATCCCCTTTGGAAAAAAACATGTGCCCATGAACTACCACATAGGTGGCAGGACACTAAACATCGAAAGTGTGATGAGAGACTTAGGGACACAAGTGGACAGTGGTCTCAGATAACCACATCGCCAAAATAGTCAGGAAATCCTTCTATGTGGCACACCTCATCACTAAGGGCTTTTCATCCAGAAAAAAAGGAGCTCATTGTCCCACTGTACTCATCCCTCATTAGACCCATTATAGAGTATAATGCCCCATTTGGGATGTACCTCACAAGACATCTGCAACAGCTGGAAAGACCACAGAAATACCTCACTAAAAGAATCACAGGCCTAAAGCAGATGCCATATGCTGACCGTCTAAAAAAACTCCAGCTATACTCTGTGGCATATCATCTACTCAGAGGTGATCTCTGCTTTACATACAAGGCCATGTCAAACCCTGAGCTGTTGTACATGCTCCACTTAAAGAAATCCCAATCCCTCAGAGCCACACGCTCCAGGGATCTAAACCTTATCATCACATTGAACAAAACATGCTGGAGGGATAGGTTCCTGACCCAGAGTCTCCCCATACTCTGGAATAGACTGCCCATACATGTCAAGCAGAGCACCTTATTGGCCCTCTTCAAAAGGAACCTTGATGATTGGATGGGAGATAGGAAATTCACCCCGGGGATCATGTCAGTCACCCTGCTAGACAGGGGCCCAGAGAAGTAAATATTGTGGGAAAAATTTTCCAGGGAATTGTTATGACTAGGCTTGCATAGGCCTTAGGGCTGATAGCCTAGTACCAACCTATTAACCTATGAACCTATGACACAATTCACATACCTTCACACAAATCAAATGGCTCAGCTTAGTTAAAGATGTTAATGAAGATATGGTCTTACTAGGATGTTGTGTCTGTGCATGGTTCAAGGGCCCTATATCACAGATAGATGATATGTACATTACATATCAAACACATTTGACAAACAAGACTAATAAAAATAGTAAAACCTACCTGACTTGCCCTCTTGTGACTTTATTGTTTGAGGTGAAGGATGAAAGGCAATTGTCATGTAGAAGCATAGACATAAAAATATCATCATTAAGCATATAACAGGCATTATATAGCATTTCCAATAGAGGTATAACACACAGAATACAACATAGATGCATACAAGTTGACCAAGACTGATGTGCAGATTGCAGGTGTCCTAGGCAGGTGAAAAAGAACATTGTAGTCATGAATAGCACAGGCTGGATTATCAATAGTGACATGTTGTAAACAGATGCAATGTCTTACTGTTTATGTCTCCTTTGTTTGGGGATGGTATCATCTGTTGTAATGTGGATACTGTAGAACAAAAGGCACACAGACCCTGACATGTGGAAATGTTCCACAGTCATGACTGCAGACAGAGGCACAGAACAACTATGGTGCACACTAACAGGATATGGAGACATGTAAGTGACAAATCATGTACATGTCATCTAGATTTACCTCTATATAGAACAAGGTAACATGAATATCATACATCACGGGAGTGCTAGAAAGTGCTGCATTATATAAACTAGAGGGACAGCCATACCTGATATGTCGGTATATGCAGCTGTAAAGCCTTTGTTTTGCAATGATGTATCCGTAGGTTAAAATTTCAGGAAGGAATCAACATGTGTGTATACTCCACTGTCTTGATAGGAAACAGAGGCACAGAAATCTATGGATCATGCTAACAGTATAGCAAGACACATAACATGAGTTGCTGCTGTGCAGATGTTGATGGACCTATGGAACTGAAAAACAAAAACATCATATGTTGCTGGGAATGTTATCTATGTGCTGTGTTGGTAAGGTAACATGCTGTAACACTCAAGTCGTGCATCCATATCATGTTTGTTTCCATGGTCATGGTGTACTTCTGCTGCTGGAACACAAATACAACAATACATTAATACTTGTGAAATAGAGATCCTTAATGACGTAGTGTGTATGTTGTATTGTGGTGGAATGTAGAACATACATGTATATCCTGGAACACCTGCTTCAATACCTTCCCTCATTATCCATCAATCACAACAGGTGGTATGATGTGAGGCTAGGAGCACTGTTATCTTGTTCAGCAGATGCAAGGGTGGCCTTGATCCAGTGGCATTCCTCCCTCTGTCATAGCAGTGGATTCTGTTAGTTGCATGGTGGATCATGTCAGAGGAACATTACCCAGTGGCTTCCCTTGATCTGTTGTAACCACTCGTAGCATTAATTATGTTTGGCAGGCCTGAGCACACCATTTCTCCAGACAGTATTTCCTGTCCATCCAAAAAGGCTGCAGCCTTGTAGGCACATAATCTTATTTATAATTTTATTCTCTTTGTGACTGAAATTGTCTCCCCTACTTCTGACTGAGATCTGGAAGGCAATGTGATATGTACATGTCATACTTTATAGGGGGCTCACGTATTGACATGATGATGCTATGAGCATTTGTCAGTGGACTTGCTCTCCTCCTTTACAGCACAAAGCTATGCAAAAATTGCTGTTTCATGTATATTACTGTTATGTACAGAAAAGCAAAATAGAAATGAAAATGTTCGAATACATGTAACAACATCATCACATATAGCAATCCATTAAAAAAGTTGTATTGATCATACGTGGGATTTGAACCTATGGCAGTGGATATTATACAAAAGCAAAAAGACAACCGTTTCTCCACACACCCATTACTGGAGTAGTGGCATTTATCCAAATATATATGCATTCAATCATGAGGAGCAAATATAGCCCAAGAAATATAGATGACTGTCATATACAACTCCAGCCAATGACATACATCATAACAAATGTTACTGGCATTATATTGTACACAACACACATAATGGAAGTTATACAGAATCAGTGAAACAAAAAGTCAGCATATTAAAATAAACTGTTATTCTCTCCTGGCTACATATCAACACAATAAACAGTGAACAGCAAACGTTATCCTCATGTTGTTGCTATCAGATTGAAGGTATTAACAACGACTACTATATCACTAATCATCAGAGTATTTGTAAACTAGTCAGTGGACATACATGTCACAGAAATCCTTGTAACTCATCTGTTTCCAATATTATGCCATAGACATTTAAAGTTAATCAGAAATTGCTATGGATATATTTGCATTCTATCCTTATCTATAGTTCACCATGGCTGTTTCCTTTTTTATGCATAGAAATGCATATGGGGAAAATGTCTTTGTCACTGTTGCTCATTTAGCCCTCTGTATCCATATTGTTCAATTCTACACCTCTTCTTTATCTCACAGGCAGATTGTAATGCAGACAATTTACCAAAAAAAAAAAACATAATGATAATAAAAGGACTGACAACATGTACAAGATGATTTATACAGATTAATGATAAAAAAGGTATGTGATAATAGCAATTTATTCCACCACAGCAATATCAGCAAGTAACAGCTTACCTTTGAAGCTAGCTGTATATATGTGTATATCAGCTATACCTTAAAATGAGTTTATATATGTGCTCACAACTTGCCATTTGTGTTATACATAATTAATGAGGTTCATTAACATTCAATGTTTTGGAATCTCATTTGCACATGTTTGCATAAGTTCTTGAAACTTCACACATTAGCAAATAACTTGTTGTAACTGTAAGGCGCTCAGTACAACTACCCAACAGATTTCATTAAATAGGTAACACATGCCTGATGCTCTTAAATAGTCTGATACCATCTTATATGTACCAACTTTAAAATGTGATATTGACGCAGTTACTTCTTTTATCATTGCTACCTGCAGATCTGTGTTTGTTTGTTAACTTAAATAGTGCACCTCTTTACACACCAGGTATGTATGTGGTGCATTGTCACCCATAGCACTTAGCCCATGGATGACTAAGCATCTCTCCATTATCCTTAATGGTTCTAGAAGCATCGTGCAGTACACTTCTGAATGTGTGAATGCTAAGTAATCCATGCATGCATCATTATGCTCTATTAATGGTTCTAGAAGCATCATGCAGTACACTTCTGAATGTGTGAATGCTAAGTAATCCATGCATACATCATTATGCTCTATTAATGGTTCTAGAAGCATCATTCAGTACACTTCTGATTGTGTGAATGCTAAGTAATCCATGCATACATCATTATGCTCTATTAATGGTTCTAGAAGCATCATGCAGTACACTTCTGAATGTGTGAATGCTAAGTAATCCATGCATACATCATTATGCTCTATTAATGGTTCTAGAAGCATCATGCAGTACACTTCTGATTGTGTGAATGCTAAGTAATCCATGCATACATCATTATGCTCTACATTATGGAGAGTACGTTATCATAATATCCACATTTGTTGTAATCACTTTCATGAATATAAGACCACTACTATATAAGACTGCTCCTATTGTGGATGGTGCAGTGGTAGCCTTGGTTCTCTGGTTCAATTCTCGGCTGGAGTACCTTGTGTGTGGAGTCTGCATGTCCTCCTTGTGTTTGTGTGGTTTTCCTCCAGGTGCTCTGGTTTCCTCCCATGTTACAAAAACACGTGTCTAGAGCTTTTCTCCCTGGGCCTCTGCTGAAAATTGGCTTTGTTCCAAGTCAGACTTTCCCGGTTAACAAATGTTAAATAAATAAAATGAATACAGGTCAGCATGTCTGGAGTTTGTAAAAAAAAAATTAAACTACCATGCAGTTAATCATTGGCTCATACTAATGTTATAAGTGGGATTCTACTATTATTCCATACAGTTTTACAACACTGATGGAAATGTGCTGTCTATTAGCTCATAATGTTAAGCAAATGACCAATGTGAATGTTTCATTCCTATGTGGGGTTCCAGATCTCAGTGTACATTGTTTATGATGTTATTTTGAGAGTTCTGTATTTTCTATTTCACAACAGATTTGTGAGATGTGTACTTGTTTGATAAGTTATGCAGTACAGCTTTTACACATCTAATATGTACATGGTACTTTAAGGCCTATAGCACTTATGTCTTGGGATGATTATGCATGTGTCTGTTACCCACAAAGTGTCTAGAAACTTCCTAAAATACTTCTGTATGATGTGAATAAAATACAATTACAAGACATGTGTATCTGTAAACCTTATATCACTGTGTATGTGTAAATCTCTGTTATTTAATCACACAGTTGTGCACTAATGAAATTACTGGCTTGCCCATATTGTAAAATATGATTATGCATGTCCTAATATAAGCTATTCTCAAAATGACTGGCTATTTGTTTAAGTAAGATACAAACAAATAAGGCATTCAGGAATGATGCTAAATAAAGCATCACCTCCTCTGGATATTCACTAATGGACCAATGAATGTCTATGCAGTATTTGAAAGATACCTGTTAATATACACCAGTCACAGTAATATGATATAACATGGCACAATATTTGCCACTATGTGCCACACACAAAGGCACTGTGCCAGTGTGACAGCATGGTACAACAATGGTGCAGAAATCACATAAGCAGGGATGAGTCATGTTGTTGAACAGAAATAAGACAGCAACAACCAATAGATAAATGGGTGCAATGCATACACACACATAACATGTGCAAACAAAACAAAATGAACCCACCTCGCAGTGTTATGTGCAAAATACGGTAGTAACATAGTTTGTGAGTTGCTATCATCTTGTAGTTTTTTACTAATTGGTCTGTCTGTGTGATCTTTTTACTCTTTGATTTAGTTGTTAGTTGGGATATTTTGCAGATACCTTAATGGTTATGGACATCAGCTACGTATAAATACCCTGTGTTACCAGAGTATAGCCAGACATTCCACTTATGCTCTGCTAATGAGGTCACAAGAAGGCTGAAGCTTGCATGTTCACAGCTAGTGGAGGGAGGCTTTATTGTCTTGATTGTGTCCATAAATACATAAAAAAGAAAAACTCATGGGCATTCAGAAGCCATATAGCTGAAACACTTGATATCCTTAAGGGGTCATATATCCCATGGGTCTCACTGCAAGAGGTTTAAGGTATCACACAGTGAAAGCTTTAGCTTGGATAGGTTAGTACACATGCAAAATATATATGTATACACCAGCAGCCATATATGTAATAGCATATCAAGATAAGGATGCTATGACACCGTACTATACAACACTAAAATGTGCTAGCTGCGCTATAAACTCACAGTGACACTGACAACATACAATTCAGCATTAAGCCACAGATATAACACAAGTGACAGATAAGCCTTACTAACAAGCAAAAAATCTGAACAAAAATCCTTTCCTCCATGAGCCACTATTCATATGTGTGCCTCACCCATTTATGTTAAGCTGTTAATACGCCATTTATTTTTTTCCACAAGAAATTATTTTCATGTGGAAATGATGTGTCATGTTGACATCTCCTGAATAACATATACTTATTCTATCTGTATAGCAAGAAGAAAAGCAGTGGTAAACTTAAAAGGTATATGTAAATGAGATGAACAATGCAACATTGTTAATGGCTGGCTTCGCAATATCATAAAATTGGAATGGAAAACAAAACCTTAAAACAACTGGACAATCACAACCACAGTGACAGCATGTGGCATGATGCCAGGGCATGATGCCAGGGCACTTCTATGGGCTAGGCTTGTAAAGGCTCCAGGCCCATTAGCCTAGAACACACCTATGAACCTATGAACCTAATGTACAGTTTTATAGTATGACTAACAAACATTACTGTTCATCAACTAATGTATCACTGTCAGTAATGTATCACTTTCACTGCCTACTTTTGTATTATACTTATATATGAACCTGCACAATTCAGATGCTATAATGATGATCACAAATGCAATATGTAACAGCTCAGACATAACAGATGAACATGAGTGACCTTGGGCACAACAATTATAGAAAACAGTATGCAATTTTGTGCTAAATAGCCCATCATAGGACAGTTATATATAAGTACAAGACATACTGATCTCATGTACGTAGTACAAATTACCTGTCAACAGCATTCTGAAAACTGAGATGGCAAATGAACATTCAATAAAAGAAGAGGAAAACTATGCACAATAACAGTATATTTCAGGTAAAAGCACTATGACAGTTACACAAGATGTCTGTCCTTTGGGTTGTGACAAAAAAAAGTATAAACTGTAATTATCAAACACACTCTGTTTAAAATTCAAAGGACAAGTTTAAATTAAATTTATATTGTTATTCACAATAAATGAATGACTATTGCAATTACCTTGCAGATGCACTGTGAGTATTAGGCACTGATATTAATGTGCTTGAAGGTGCAGTCAAAACTATTTTTTTTAACTATGTTATGAGTCTTCCTGGGGAAAAATGTTGACAGTTATAACACATGCCTATCTCTCTCTGCTGCTCCTCCAGCCTGTACATACTCTCAATACACAGAGATCAGTCATGGGAATGGTCTCCATCACCTGCAAAGTGGAAAATATGTATTTATTACTGCCACAGAAGGATTGTGTTAGGCCAGTATATAATGAAGACTATGTACAAAAAAAGGAATAATAGTGAGCATTATGTCAGCTAGAATTGACATGAAATACAATTTCAAATTTTGCACTTCAGTTATTGTTGTATCACCTTCAATACTGCATACAGTAACCCGCGGTGGTGATGCTGCGGTAGCGTTGTTACCTCACAGTAAGATGCTGTCCGGTTCGATTCTCATCTAGAGCATTTTCTACGTGGAGACTTGCGTGAATGGGTGTACCTTCATTGAAGGTTGTGCGGCAGGGCTGGTAACTCGGCACGTAAAACTCAACTACCAATCATTAGCGGACCGGAGTTCCGCTGTGGCGACCCCTAACCGAGAAAAGCCGAAATACACAAACAAACCTTCAATACTGCATACACATGAAGAATAATTTATACAAATTGGTGCAAGTGAGAGCTAAACCTGCAACTCTCCTCTATGCTTACATTACAACTTTGAAACCTACCAGACTAGCTAATCCATTTTGGCTGTAAATGTATAGACTGATGGAAGTTAAAGAACTCACCTGTATGACTATGCAGGTTAGAATTAAACACATACATTTGTGCTTCTAAATTACAGGATGAGTAAAAGAAAAGTACAACTGCTACCATGTGCTGACTAACAAAAGTATGCAATCTTGAGTGTCAGCACATTGATTACAGCAATAAAAAACAATAACACATCAGAAATCCCAAGTATTATAGCTTGCAATAAAATATGTGACTGCACTTGAAAGACATAACTATACATTACAGAAATAACTGTTCATCAGTACTATTTAATACATTAACATGTAAGTTAGCAGAGTTAACAGTGTTAATCAAGGAGGGATTAAACATACTGTTATGACATTCATAATGTACAAGTCATCTAAGTATATATTAACCAGTTTTTACACATACAGTGATAATGACATAGGGTGAATTTTCCCAGAAACTTTGCAGATAATGGAGATATTTGCAGTCATCTGAGATCTAATTTATTTGCATACATGCCCATTTGTATGTAACTGTAGTACATATACAATGATTTACAAAGATTTATATGTGTATGCATATATTATGATTGACACATAAATGCTCTCATAATATGTGACAGTGCAAATACAGTTATCCCATTATCCTGTGCTGTACTATTCACAGTACAGGCTTTTGATTGATCCCATACATGGGCTTTTACAGTAGTACCTTTTGCCAACATGTTGGGCATCATACACATGCAATGCATATGCATGCAAGGTGGTGGGAATTGCTTGTATTCCATCATTGTCCATGTTATAATTGTGTGTTGAGCATTACCTAGGAACTAGTTTTCTTCCTTCCTGTCCACAAGCTGGCATTCCTTATCTATCATTAGTCATGCATGTCTTACCATTTACATAATATTCTTTGTCACTGGAGTGTGTATTTATTTTACTTTATTTTTATTTTACATTTGTTGACCTGGAAAGTCCAACTGGGCACAGATCCATTTTCAGCAGAAGCCCGGGGAGAAAAGCTCCAAAAAAACTTACATTCAAGAAATATTCAATACCTAAATAGCTATAATCATTTCATAATCATACAGTAATGAACAAAAGCTCCAAAAAACTTGCATTCAAGAAATATTATATATCTAAACAACAGCTATAATCATCTCTTAACCATACAGTAATGAATAAAAATACAACATTCTGCACTCACACAGTTGTAGATCTCAAGTAACAATAAAATAATGAATATACATGAATTATTCAGCATAACATAAACAGCTGTGTACATATATATATATATATATATATATATATATATATATATATATATATATTTATAGGGTTCCTATCAGAAGACCATGACGAAGCGGCATATAAGCAAATTTTTTCCATGGAAAAGTAGTCACTTGGTCGCTTCCATCACTTTGCTGTTTTTGGCACTGTAGTGCAATCTCAGAGTTGATATATTTAAGTAGGGGTGGTGTGTGAGGCACTGCCCCCATGCCGGGGGGTTTTGGTGGAAAATCCCCCCAGTTTATGTAATGTTTGCATGTGTTTTTTTTTTTTTTGGGAACAGCTATTTTTTTCCCAGGGAAAAAAAAATCGCTGTTCTGCTAGTTCGATATGTTGTGAATTTGAACTTTTGAGTTTGATATAACAACGATCGATCATTTGATCATTCTTTGTTATAATATAGACCCTATATATATATATATATATATATATATATATATATATATATATATATATATATATATATAGTGTTTCACTTCAGTATCATAAAATTACTGAAAATTCGAACTTCATATGGTCGAGACCATATGATCAAGTTTTCAGAAACTCAAAATCCCAAAGTGAAATAAAAAAAAAACAATACCCAAAGACATCATTTCTGCAGGGGGCAAGCCCCCCTGCAACCCTCACCCCCCTACTTAAATATACCAACTCCGAGATAATGCTATAGTGGGGAAAAGGGGAATCTCCCGTTCTGTACTGTATGCAGAAGTGCAGAATGTGAGATTTCCTATTTCCTCATTATAATGTGATCACGGAGATAGTATATTTAAGTAGGAAGGGTGCTGGGGTCTTTCCCCCCTGCAGAAATTATGTCTTTGGGTATTTTGTTTTTATTTCACTTCAGGATTTTGAATTTCTGAAAACTCGATCATATGGTCTCGACCATATGAAGTTCGACTTTTCAGTAATTCAAGATTTTGAAGTGAAACCATATATATATATACATATATATATATATATATATATATATATATATATATATATATATTTTTTTTTTTTTGTGCTTTTTTGTGCTTTTTTTGTGCATGTGTGCTGACAATTTTATCTGACAGGATGGTGTTAATCCATTGCATGCCACACATATACATTTTATACCTGACAACCCATTTATGCTGTCTCTGGCATGGCATATGTCTTTGACCGTGCCTCTCAGCCTCTTAGAGCAAGAAATCTGGACAAATCCATCAATAATGGGGGTACAAAGGCCCAAAAATAGTGATACTTTTTAAATATTACTCTTACAAACTTAGGAAATTAACAGAATTACAGGTTTTGCTTTAGCATGATTTTTTTGAGGGTTATGAAGTCTGAAACTCAAATGTTTGTCATTATTTTCTGACTTCAAAACTCAATAATTTGCCAGAAAACCACAATTTTTGGAGGAACGGACCAAAAATATGAGGCAAAAATCTGGACATGCTGTGAAAATCTATACAGTTGAGAGGTATGTCTTTGACATATGAATTACATTTCACCTATATTTGGATTGTGTACATTTATTTGCATATTAGATAGCACCATTCTTGCTTTGGTGCAATACTGCTGTTTGGTATTGTGCTTGGTTGCTTGCTTTTCACATGCAGGATTTAAGGTTCTGATCTATTTTCTGTTTGTCTTCTCCAGCATTTTCTTAGCTGCATTTGCTCATCTGTGCTGTTCTTTGGCTTGCACCCCTGCCGGACTACTTGATGATTATATTCAATATCTATTGTTTACTGCAGTCTACATTTATTTCTCTACAGCACACAACTACAACCAGTCATACACATTGAGGTGTGACTGTTATGTTGTTTGCAACATCTCTGCATTGAATAGTCCAAAGGCATATATGTGGTTCTACATTGCACCATGGCTGGTATACACCTCTACTCTGTTTGCCCATTTTCCTTCATCCATGTTGTAAGGTTTGAATGTGTGCTGTCTGTGTAAATACCTCATCTCTATGTATATTTCCATCTTTTGTCTGACATGTATTGTGATTTTTGTTATATGTTTATACCTGCTGTTTTGCCATTCCTCTACTCTTCTGTTTTTTTTCCATTCCTTCTAGTCTAGCCAAACTTGACTAGAAGCCCAGCCAAACTACAGTCTTCACTGTCTAAGACCTTAAACTTACTGTAGTGAAATCCCATGGGATATATGTAAATGATCCCTTAGGACATACAAGTCCTGCAGCTGTGTGGCTTTGGGACAGATTCAATAACACTTGCACTAAGTGTACACTGTCTTTGTTCAAGAACATTCCTACCAAATTTCTGTGCTGTCTAGTCACTCAGAAAGATTATTCTAAGTGTAAAGGTAGTCTACACTTTGTGGTAACCTTTATGAATCCCCCACAGTATTTAAATCTACAAGAAAATCAGTAGGAAAACAAATTAGGAGGAGGAAGAATGTGTGAGTTATGCTTGCATTGTATGTTCATTTAGAACAGTATATACTTAGTGTACACTTAGTGCAGGCATTAATAAATCTCAGGCTAAGTCTTTTAAGTCTTTGTGGCTGTGTTCAGACAAATAAAGCCAAATACCCACTATTTGCAGATATGTCTTGTTTCTGTATTTTTCTGACCTCTTCAGTGCAGCATAATTGGATTGCTATTGTATAGAAACTAGTTTACTGTAAAAGACAGGTTTTCTTTAGTGACACTTTTCAGTAAAATATTTTAGACAATTAGAACCCAAAGACACAGCTTTCTTAGTTACATATCCTCAGTCAGCTACCTCAGAGAAACTAATTTAGTGACTTTTCTTAAAAAAAAATTTGAATAAAAATTTTTTTTATACTAACTTTGATTGCATATTTGACTTACTCAGTACTTTACGTAAATGTACTTTAGCAAAAATAACTAAATAAATGCACAAAAACAAAATAATAAAATAAAATAAAAAGGTCCACTGCATGAATTACTTTTCTATTTGAAACTACAACATGTAGTACTATATAAGGCAATGAAATTACACATATTTCAATAAAAAATAAGTTATGTGAAAAAGAAGCAGGCTGTGATGTTTGTAGCACAGGGTTAAGAATCACATCAGAAGCCTGCAGTAATGTTATGCCTGTAATCTAGCATGTGGATGTGTGACTGAAATAAAAACACAGCAAAACAAGAACTTCTGGTTATTTCAAGCAGTGAATAACAGTAAGAGACGCTCCACATTAGCATTTAACAAACTCCACAGCCAACGTTGTTACTAGATGTGGACATCTTTATATTTATATTAGAAATGGCAATAAGACTGCAAGATTTATGTCAGTTATTTAAAAGTAAAACAAAATTAAAATATTTTTACAGGTTATCCCATAAAAGTTATGATGATTCACTGTAGAGTACTATTCTGCTGAAACAAAGAACAGAAATTCAATATTTTAAGTGCAAATAGTAATTTTATACATAAATATGACAAAACCGATCAAAATGTATGGCTAATAGGAAAAGTTTACATGATGGAGAACAATAGCAGGAACAGAAATAAAATAATGTATATAAAGTGAATACATGAAGGCATTCATGTGTTTCAGCAGTATAGTTCAAATATCATTCATCAAATAGTAAATGCAGAGGCAAAAGTTGAACTTGAGGCATAACTAATAGATATGGACAACAGGGCCAGAATGAAGAATCTTTGTTTGAGTGGCATTTCGCAGAAAGGCAAACTGAACCTGAGACTGTGTTTTGTTAGAACATTGTTTGTTGAGCTGACAGGCATCCCGCAAGATAAGTTCTTAATTGAAAGAGCATATAGAACCTGCTGTCCCTTTCCATCTGTGGGATCTTGATAACAGAAGTAAACAACTGTTTAAGGTTTGCTGCATATGCCTTGTCCGAGGAAGTGTTAACAGATATTGCAGCGTCTGGACAAGAATTTAAAATATAAAGACAGTCAAGTTTTCTGTGGTATACATTGCACCTCTGAAACATGACAGGAAATTAATCAATGTATTCTAGTAATGAAAGTATGCAGACAGATGACTCAAGTTTAAACTAATATAGTCAGTCTTTTTTTAAGTTATTCTTCTTAATGGGGGCAAAAACCTATTTGCATGCTCAAGAAACGATATTTTTTCAGAGTATGAACTAAAGCAAATTATGTTTCAGGAATTAGAACCCTTGCAGATGATTACATAGCATACAGAGCATAGGAAATATATATATATATATATATATATATATATATATATATATATATATATATATATGAAAAACAATATATATATATATATATATATATATATACACACATATATATATATATATACATACATATATATATATATATATATATATATATATATATATATATATATATATACATACATATATATATATATATATATATATATATATATATATATATATATATATATTATACATACATATATATATATAAAAACACCCTTCTCAGCTCTACCACCACTATAACTCACCATAGAAACCATAGCAACTTGTCTCTGCAATCTTTGTAGATCTCTCTAAGGCCTTTGACACAGTTTCACACCAGAACCTTCTATCAGAGCTAGCAACCTTAAACATTAATCCCTCTACCCTACTTTGGTTACTCAGTTACCTATCCAATCAGCAACAAGCTGTTAGGTGGAAACAAGAGCTATCACCTCTCCTCCATGTTAATATTGGTGTCCCTCAAGATTCCTTACTAGGACCCCTGTTATTCAATATTTTCACTAATCATTTGCACAAATCCACTCCGTTAGCATCAGTTTTTCAATATGCAGATGACTCCACTCTAATATGTAATGTGTCCTCCATCTCACTACTACAAGAAATTACACAACAATCCTTTCATCAAGTAGAACCTTGGCTTTCCAAAGCTAACCTTATACTGAATCCAAACAAGACCAAGTTGATGCTTTTTCACCACACTAAATTATCTATACCAGCAACCTCTTTCTAAATACTTTCCTCTAATAATACAATCATAACCACCACTTCACAAACTAAGTTACTAGGTGTTATCATTGATAACAAATTGAAATTCAATATTCATCTACAGTATCTCAATCTATCAAAACTGCCCATACCAAACTTGGATCACTCTACCCGCATTAAACCATTTCTTGAAAATCAATCCAGATTAAACATTTCTAGGACTCATCTTATATCTACTCTGTTTTATGCCTCTCCCATCTTTACTACACTTAGCAAAACTGAACTTTCCAAACTTAAATCCTGTTATAATAAAATAGCCAAATTCACCACTGACTCCCCTAACAAGTTGCACCACTGCTCTTCCCTACAACAATTAAACTAGTTAGAACTCCCCCATTACCTAATCTATACTCAACTCATTTTTACCTATCACTTAGTAAATCAGTCTGACAGAATCCCAGCATTACAACACTTACTCAAGCCATATAATAATACTTGTTACCTCCGATCTACAGATAAAACTCTCCTGCAAGTCTCCAAAAGTAACAACAGGGCTGGAGATTCCCTTTGTTCCCATTATATCTCTAAAATCTGGAACTCTATTCCCCAACATATATTAAATATCACTGACATAACTCAATTCAAGAAACAACTAAAATATGACTTATATAACCACTGGATCTGCTCCTGTATCGACCCGTGCTAATCTCGTCCCTACATAACTATTCCTTATGTTGAACTCCCTATTTAAATATCTGATATATATTCCTCTTCCAATCCCCTTCTCTTTCTCTTTCTTTTTCATTTTCTCAATCAACCTGACTCATAACCTAACTTTCTCTCAATTTACCCTCTATGAAATAACTCTTTTTCCTAACATTTTGAGGCTTCTCTTGTATCAGTGTATAATATTTGTATCAATTGATTTGATGTGCCACTTAATGACACTAATGCAACATTTTGCATTGTGATAGTAACAGAATACAAAGTACAAAAGTGTGAAATGTTTGTAAAAGAGAACTTATGTTGCTGTTCCTGCACAAGGGGTGAGGAAATGGGGTCTACTTCACCCTGTTGAAGGACGACAACATCGAAGCTGATACTGTCGGCACCAAAATGTCGAAAGCGAAAGTCATCGCGCATGTGAATGGAAATCTCTGTAAGGGGAGATTCTGTTTACTGCAATTAGTGCAATCTCGGAGTTGGTATATTTAAGTAGCAGGAGGTGTGGGTGGTGCAGGGGGGCTTTTCCCCCTGTATAGAGCAATTTGTGTTGTGTTTGGGTGTTTTTTTTTTTTTTTTGTGTGTGTTCGATGTTCGGGGGTTTCGACATTTTTGTGTCGATTATTACGCTGCCGACAGTTTGAGTTTTCGACAGCATAATATAAACACGAGGAAATGTAGTGCAGATGCTAGGGAAAAGAAAGTATGTATGCTATGGCCTTAGCTAAAGATTGGTACAAAACTGAGCAGATTTTTAGCTTGAAACAAATGCACAGAGCCATTTGCTTTGAAAGGCATGATGGGTGCTCCCTAATTCACTTTGACAATGGGTACTTTCACAGTGTCATTTCTGAAAACCTATTTTTTGGACAGATTTATGGTAAGTACAGAACTGTCCATAGACTGAGTACATTTTTGAAATGTGAATATATTAAACACGCATGAAGTGACTGCATAGCTCAGAAAGGATGCAGTAGGAGAAGAGATGAAAGAATATTTTGGAACTGCGTGTCTGTCTTTTTTTTTTTCCAGTGCAAAAGATGACCGATGAAAGGAACGGATGGACTGTGGCTTGGAAGATGTGGATTGCATGCATATTAGGGATAGAAATATTAGCATTTAAAATCAAAAGCACAGACCAACCTCAGGAACCACATAAGATTTTAATTAAAGGGGCTCCATTAAGCAAAAAAGAAAAATACATACAAATGACATCAATATTTAAGTATCAGTGATATGATACTAATCATCAAATCACATCACTTAGCAACATGATAAAAAGTAGCCAGATAAAAACTCCACAAATGCTTAAACTTACCAACAGATGTTCTAGCAGTGGGAATACTTTAAATCATAATAGCATGAGAAGTAAAGCCTGACCATAATGGTGTACATACAGCAGAAGGTTTGCGGGTTGATTGAAGATAAAGCATTTGCCAAGTAAAATAAGGATTAATGGAAAAAGGAGTAGTGTGTATGTGGAAAAGCCTGAGCTATGTTATCTCTGTGGAGTGAATACTCAGTTAGTTAACGCATCGACTGAATGGCATTGTTCGCTGTGTGGAGTAATAGGATAATCAGTCAGCAACTATAGATTATTTTGCAGACAGCGTCAGAAAGATTGATGTATGTGGTTTGTCTGCTCTGGTGAATGTCAGCCTGTAATTGAAGAAAAAATGATATAGAACAGATTAATGATAATGAGAGTGAGGTTGCAGACAACCTTAGACACCCCTATAATTAATATGGAACAAGTCTCTCAGCCCTTTCAAAAACTAAGAATACTTTATCCATGGGCCCTGACAACATTCCAGGTTGCCTGATTATCAGTGCCAAATATGGTCTTTATGAACCCCAAGTTAACCTTTTTAACCTAAGCATCTGCACTGGTTACATTCCAGAAGCCTGGAAAGCAGTCATTGCAATGCCATTGCACAAGGGTGACCCAACCATGGACCCTATTAACTACATGCTCATTAGTCTCACTAGCCTCTTGTGTAATGTTATGGAGCACATTATCTTACACTTCATTAATCTGAACATTGGAAATCTCTTAACTTTAGACACTCATCAGTTTGGCTTTGTCAAAAGAAGGTCATGCTGCTTTAATCTCAATTTCTTTGAAAAAGTAACCGGACAGTGGATAGTGGTTATGCAGTGCATACAACATATCTACACCTAGCCAGGGTCTTTGACAGTTATCCCCATGCAGTCATTATTGAGAGACTTGTAATCTGAATATAAATCCTTGTATTGTGCAATGGATAGTTAAGTGGTTGCCTGCCAGAACCCATGTAGTTTGAGTAGTAGGTGACTTTTCTTTAAGCAAAAAGTTAACCAGTGGTGAACTAGAAGGCCCTGTTTTAGGTCATCACCTTTATGACATATATTCCACAGACTTTCAGGCCAGCAGTGCTGATTTATGTTAACTAAATTTGCAGATGACTGTAAACTGGGTGTTGTTATTTTATCTTCAGTTGACTCACAATTGAGCCAACATGGGTTTGACCTTGTTAACAATTGGTGCAGTGACAATGGTCTCAAATTCAGTGTTAGAAATGTAGCATAGTTCATTTTGGTAAAGAAAACAGTTTCATTTACCACTTAGGAGATGCACTCCTCCAATCAGACACTGTTGCAAGGGATCAGGATGCTCCTGCTAATAATTCCTTGTCATTTCACCATCATATCTCCACAGTAGTTCAGAAAGCCTCTTATCTGGCTCATCTAATTTCCTATGAACATACAAACCACAAGAATTATGTTAATGTTGTAGAAAACAATGACAATCAAGTGACCTTCATGCATGAATCTATACAATAAAATGAAAATATACAAGTACATATTAGTAACAGTTATGATGTGCTACTCTCTTAAGGAGGGTGATGATACTCTGGTGAAAAGCAGGGGAAACATGGGATCTATTGGGATAGATCACCTCTATAAAGGCTGATAAAAAGATAAAAGACTGTGTTTTTATTATGTATATAAAATAGTGATAATATAAAATGTGTTGAATAATTTGTTGTACATAGTTGGCACAAACTATTATAATTTGACATCATGTGCTTCACAGATTTATTTCTGATTAGTATTCAAGGAGAACAGTTTCAAATGATATAGAATAACAAATGTTTGGTCTTCTGTGAGAGTGATAGCTATTCATTTTAAATTAGCAATGGAGACTTAAAAATATTTGATGCTATTACTGACATTCCAGTGATACAATATTAGTTGTTGATGTTAAACTAAAAGGCAGATTATCATTGATTATTTTGTGTGTGTGTGTGTGTGTGTGTGTGTGTGTGTGTGTGTGTGTGTGTGTGTGTGTGTGCGTGTGTGTGTGTGTGTGTGTCTATATATACATACGTATATATAGTTAAAAGAAAAACTATGTTTCAAGAATAAAAGCAATTTATTTTGCCAAATATGAATATGATTATTTTTTTTTTCAAATATAATTTTTAGTGCATTTCACTTCTATTTAAATATAAGAAAAGAATGACACAGAAAATACACATACAAGCTACTTGGAATATCAAGTTTCAGTCATCCAAATACGATATAATGGTTAAGGTGTTCACCTTACAAACACAAGGTCCAGGGTTTGATTCTCAGATGGGGTAAATGGCTAGGCTTAAAATGGCCCACAAAGGTAGTTAGCCTAGTACTAACCTATGAACCTATGAACCTATAAATCATCAATGTTAGGGTAACAACTATACAGAATTGTAACCAAGCTGCTCTTAATGAGCTGTAAAACAGACATTTACATAAAGATAGTATACAACATATTGAAAATGTGACATTAAAACATTGCAACCAGATATTCTATTCTACCTAAATTAATTCCGTCTTGCACTATGTACAGTATATACATTGATGTCACCTTAATGTTCACCTTATATGTGTTTGCCATGACCTGTACACTGTTATTGTGGGTATTTCTATAATAATTGCCTTTAGTTTCCCTTAATTATGTAAAGTAATATTGATGGTGAAGTCCCTTGTCATAAATCAATTTTGTCCTAGGATTTCTAAAAGTGTTTTCCAATGTTTCTGATAGTAAGATAGTTTTTTTTTTTTTGGCTTCTTGTAATTAATTTCATGGCTAATAAGTATTTTATAGCCATTCCTTTAAATTCTTCCCATGTGATTTTACTTCTATCTAACCAATTTTGGGCAATATATGATTTGATCATTGCACACAATGTGACTATGATGTGTTTATTTTCATATGAGAAATTATTAGGGAATATATGTAAAATTGCCATTTCCCATGACAGGGTAGATTTGGTGTATCCCTTTTTTTCTAACTTGGTTCTTAGCTATCACCACAGCTTGTAAACATTTTTACAGCTCCAAAAAATATGAAGGGTGTCAGCAACACTGTTTTGGCATATGGTACAATAAGGGGAGTGGGAGGGATTAATTTTGCTAAGAAAAAGTGGTGTGTGATAAGCATTGTTATTGATCATAATTTGGGTATAAATTCATTTTTTAAGGGGAGTTAATTTCAAAGTAAGTTCAATAGCATCAGAGTTTTGTTCATCAGTGATCTTATTATTTTTCTCTTCCCAAAATTTGGAATATAGAATTGCATATTGATATCTAATTTGTGTTATTAATCTATATGTATTTGATAACATTTTAGATCTCGACAGTAGCAGGTTAATAATTTGTTGATATACCTGCATGTCTTGGTTGTCTATTTTGACATTCATAGTAATTGTGTTAATCAGGTATATTAATTGGTTGATTATGGTATTATAGCTTTTATTTACTTCAGATTTTTGTCTAATATTATCAACTGAGAAACTTTTGATTTGGTATAGGTCCCATACAGTGATATTTTTAATTTTTGGATACTGATTCAGGTTTAATATAGTATTGTTTAATTTAATATTAGGATCAAGGTGTACTGGCTGTCCCAATACCAAAGTATCTTTAAGATTTAGGGAGGCTACCAGCTTTTGAAATATTACTGTGTTTCTTATTATTATGGGATGAACCTTAAAATGCTTTAAAGTTTTAGAATTTAGAAAGGGTACTGCTCTAGGGTTTAAATTGCATGAAATTAGATGATTGTAATATATTTTAATCCATAGTGGATACCATACTTTGTTGGATGGTTGAAAATTTGCTATTTGTTTAATTCGACTAGCGTTTAATATGTTGTAGTATGTTTGGAATTCAGGTAGGCCTAGCCCCCCTTTTTGTTTGGGTAATATTAATTTAGTCTATTTTATTCTTGTACTTTTTGGATGCCAAATAAACTTTCCTAGTAGTGTTTCAAGTTTGGAGAAGAAGTTTTTTGGCATATTTTGGTTAATAGCATTAAAATGAAACAATAGTCTTGGAAGAATATTCATTTTAACTATGGCCGCCTTAGCTAGTGGAGATAGATTGAGGTTAAACCATCTCTTAGTGTCTTCAGTGATGTTAGACCAGGTTTTAAACAAGTTGTTTTTAGTCATGTCAGATTTGGGGTGAGTGAACATAATACCCAGATATTAGAGATTATAATTGACTTTAATTTCAGTTTCAGGGAAATAGAATTCTTTATGTCCTAGAGTATTCATAGGGCATATGATGGATTTATTAGGGTTAATCGCATAATTAGATATTTTTGAGAATTTTTTAATGGAGTTTAGTATCTTATTCAAATCAGTATTAGGGAATTCAAAATAAATGTTAAGATTATCAGCAAAAGCTGTATACTTTATTGGGACTTTGGAAATATTCATAATATGGTGGTAAGTTCTTTGCGATATTTTAAGCAGCAGAGGTTCTATGTATATACTGAACAGGTAAGGTGATAGTGGGCATCCTTGCCTTGTACCGTTCACTATTTCAATAGGCTTTGATTGCTTTTTATGTACAGATAGTGTTGTTGTGGCATTTTTGTATAAATCCCTAACCATGTTTATACAGCCCTCAGGAATACTAAATTTCTTGAGTATATTTAATAAAAATCAAAATTTACTCTATCAAAAGCTTTGGTTGCATCTACTGACAGTGTATAGCTAGGGCATTTATCATTCGCTTTTAAATTAATGATTGACTCAATAGTAAGTGTGTTGTCATATATTTGTCTGTTGTTCATAAACCCTAGTTGCTCAGAAGATATAATGTGGGGTAGAATTTGTTTGATTCTACTAGCTAGTATTGTAGAAAGAATTTTAATATCAATATTTATGAGTGCTATCAGCCTGTAGTTATTTGGGTTTGATGCATCAGATTTGGATTTTGGTATAAATATAGTTTTTGAGTTATTGATATACAGGTCTTTGGTACCATACTTTATTATGTATCTGTATACTTTCAGTAGTATAGTTGCTAACTGTTTCTTGAAAGTCTTGTAAAATTCCACCACGTAACCATCAGGCCCTGATGATTTACCTGGTTTCAACTTATTTACAGCAGCAATGATTTCTTCTACACTTAAGGGAGCTTTAAGATTATTTATTTGTGTCTCATTCAGTACTGGAAATTTTAACTCTTCGGTAAATTGATGAAATAATGACTCATTAAACTGGTCTTGGGGGCCATATAGTTTTTGGTATATCTCTTCAAAAGCTGCAATGATCTCTTCATCTGTCTCTAAAGGTTTGTTGTAATTTAGTTGCTTTATTTTGGTAGGAGGATTCTTAATGTTTATGATTCTTGCCAGTGCTTTTGAGGGCGATTGAGCCCATTCAGCATATTTGTGGAGGAGTTTAATTTCAGTGATTGAGTACTGTTGTGTTTGAATTTCACGTAGTTGTCCTTATAGTGTAACCATTTGACTTTCAAGTAATGGTGAATAATTTATTTGCAGTTCTGACTCTATATATTTTTATTTTGATTTTATTAATACGACTTTTTCTCTGTTTAATGTTTTATAGAAAGCAGCTTTTTTAATTAATGTACCCCTAATAGTGGCTTTTGTAGCTTGCCATTGAATGCTGTATGGTATATCTACTACTTCTAGGTTGTTGTAAGTTTGGGTAAGAATGTCTATGATATTTTGTGAAACATCTTTAAGCTTTAGTAAGTTAGTATTTAATGTCCAGTTCATAACTGTTTGGGGTCCTTGCACTGAGCTCCCCAACTTTAGTGTAATATTTATCTTTGCATGATCCGATATTGTCCTAGGTTCACTATTGTATGTGACTGTATTATTTAATAAGATTTCAGATATTAAAGATACATCTATCCTAGACCAAGAGTTGTGATATGGTGAATAATAAGTGAATTTACTAGTAGTTATACTATTTCTATAGTTTTCAAATGGGTCAGCTAACTTAAAATCTTCCATTATTTCAGCTATTAGTGTAGTAACCTGAACTGATTGCTTGTTATTCTTATTTGTCCTATCAAGTTCTGGATTAATTAACATATTCCAGTCACCTCCTATGATATAGAAGTAATTAGGATAGTTCTCTAAGATTCTGTATATCTCGTATAGATAAGTTATTTGATGCAAACATGGGGCATAAACATTCAGGACTAAGAAAGGTTTTTTAAACGGTGGCAGTTCACAAGTAAAATAACACCATCTACCATTTGGGTCACAGCTACCTTTCCATATATTATTATCAAAAGATTTTTTAACTACTATGGCAACTCCCCTAAAAGCCGTACTGTCACCAGCAGCAACAATATATTTCACCCATTTTTTTTTGTATCTTCCTCCCATTGCTCTTTCAACATATGCGTTTCCTGTATGAAAGTTATATCTGCCTTAGATTTAAAAATTAAGTGCATTAATAGATTCTTTTTTTTCTTATCTTGTAAGCCCTTTACATTCCATGAATCCACAGAGATTATCTAAAGGGTATAAACCACAGATTGCTGGCTTTCAGAATAAGTGGATATATATAGGGACAAAATAACATTTCAAAATTATTAGACTTTTTTGTACATATCAATGGTGTGGATATAAGTGCGACATTACTCCCTTTCAGAACCCCCCATGCATACCCACGCTAGCCTACTACCTGAAAGAGAGGTAAAAGGAATATTAACAACTATAATACAAAAGGTTTTTGTAATTCTAAGTCCCAGCAATAAAACATCACACATAACAGCATGCCCACACAAATCATGTATAAAAGAGATGCATTCTAACCCTTTGTTCATTTGAAAATAATTAAGCTGAGCATATTTTAACTGAAATGTATATATCTAGCTTAATAAGCAAATAGCAATCTAATCAAAATATTGTACAAAGCAAACTATCGTGTTTTAATTGTGTTCACACATAGAAGAGTAACAACATACACAACTGATTTTACCTTAATATAGTTTTGTCAAACAGTGTTTTCATGTTCCTTGTTATGCTGGTCATATGTACATTCCTTTTATATATATAGCAGTTCTTTTACTTGTTGGGTCTGCATTTACTGCTACAGTTATATCCCTGGGTGTCCATTTATCATGTAAGAATCGAGCATATATACAAAAAAAAAAGCATTGTGATCATAAAAAGAAAGAAAATATGAGACAGAAAAACAAAGAATCCCTATCTATTCTCTGCTGTACAAGATTGGTATGCTTACACTTGATGCATACTTATTTTAAAGCTTAAGAAAGCATATTTTAACACTTTGTAAAACAACACAAACCTAACTACAATGGTTTGCTTTTCCTAGTATGGGCTGAGTATTTATTGCTGCTGCAACAGCTGCTACAGTTTCTAACCCAGAAGATTTTATTAGTCCAGTTTGTATATATTCAAGAAAGAACAAGAAAAAAAGCAGCACCTATATATTACCATTTGTATATAATCAATTAACCTGTGGTACTATTTCTAGGCTAGATTTACCTTCCATACACCATATACACGAGAATCTTTACTTTTTGAGTCAGGAAAAAAGTAAATCCACAGGTATTCTGTTATGTGAGAGCTTTACTTTTGTTTTAATTTGCAAATGCTGGTTTTCTGGGATGTTTTGGGCTTGAATGGATACCATAGTTTTTCCTTTGTCTTCAGCTATGCTTAATTTTCCTGATTCGTGATAGCAAAGGGTTCTGTGTAATGTAGTTCATCCGCGACAATGTGGAGATGCTCCCTAAGCTGTAGTTGGAGTGTCCAAATGAAAAACAATGAATCCAAGCAGAAAACAGGTATTTTAGGTATTTTACCTTGTCATTGAGAGAATTAGTATGCCAAAAATGCACAGAAGCATATAGTCTTTGTATTAGGAGCCTGATTGTGTAAAAAAAAAAAAAAAAATACTTCATGGCAGTTCTTTAAAGGCTTTGAGAAAAGCTGTTTTTGCTTCTTCTTTATTTGTAACTGCATAATTTAAGCCATTGTATTGAAATTGCAGAGTTACTGGATATTTCATTTGGAATCTAATGTTTTTGCTTACTAAGTGCAGTATGGTGAAAGAGCTTGTCTTAACTGTTTTATCTGTAGAGGCAGATCCTGAGCAAAGGTTATCCTGCAGCCATTCCATAGAATATGTTTCCTTTTTTTGCAGCTTGAATTATTTCTTGAGCATGTGCAGCATTTAGAATTCTTACATATATTTGCCTGGGGGCATCCAGGGTCTGTGGTTTTCTCAGAGCACGGTGTATTCTTTCAATAACAATTTTTTGGGATAGTTCTTTGTTTTCAAGAAGGAGACTGAAGATTTCCTTTGCTAGATTAGCTAGCTGTGACTGTTCATATTTTTCTGCGATGCCTCTGATCAATACATTATTTCTCCTTGCTCTAGCTTCCAGATCAATCAGTTTTTGTTGTATTTCTTTGACTGAATTTTCAGTGATGGAAGAAGCTTTCTGTATTTCTTCTATCTTTGTCTCATTACTCAGTATTCTAGCCTCATTTTTGTCCAGTCTGGTTATTTATTTGATCCAAGTCATTGCCAAACGCTGTAAATTTTGAAGAGAAAGATTTTATTTCTGTTTGCAGAGGCATTAAAGCTGCTTTTAGTTCTTCCATGTCAAAAGATTGATCAGTTTTTGGTTTCATTTGGTTCTTTGACACTTTGGCTTGAGATTTGGTAGTTTTCTGCCTCTTAGTAATAACTTCCTTATCTGGAGAAGCAATTTGAGATAGTGTTGTTTTAGATGTGTGTGTTTCCATTTGGTCCATTTTTCTTTGTTGTGTGAAAGCTTGCTTCTTTTCTTATTTTTTGTAGCTGCTACTTACTGCTTGCAGGCCCAGGCACATGTACAGGAGTCACTGCTTAGTCATCACCCAAATTTCTTATTTTTACACTCAGAAGATAAAAATAAGCTTCACTCGGGTAGCAACTTAGGTTTAATTATGCAGGAGTTGCTTTTTTGTAGATTTATACTGTAGTAGTAGCATTAAATGAGGTTTGATTTGAATTTAGTAGTTGGAGCAAGCTGAAGTGTGTGCAGTCTAGCTGGCGGCCAACTTAGAATCACCAAATATGAATATGATTATAATAGCAACAATAGTTGTAATTTAAGATTTACGGGGAAAAAAGCTATCATGAACTGCCAAAACATGTAACGATATATTCAACTTAGCAAGTTAAAGTTGATATGAGAGGTGTGCATAAATTAGAAATATAATATATACATTTTTTAGAGAGTTTAAAGGAATCCAGTAGTGGAGAAATTCAAATTCTGGTGAGATTTTAAAATGATTTAGCAGTACTGGGGCAATATGGCAACAATAAGAACCATACTTCAAGCAGAAAATGATGAGATTTGATAGAAATATGAAGTGAACTGGGGTTTCCCTACATATCTACAAGCCCCAACTCCTTAGTCATTCATTTCCTGTGTCCCAGCTTCACTATATTAAACTCGTGTATTGTTTATTATGCAATGACTGGCCATTAACATCCAAAAACAAGCACACTGATTGGTTAGCCCAACCAGCATGCCTGTTGTAAATCAATCATTTACCAATGGAAAAAGAATCAGTTACATACCAATGGAAAAGGGTCTGGTCAGGCTGACTTTCTTCCATTAATATAAACAATGAAAATTGTACTTTTCTTTCATTTCAAAAATAAATAAAAAAAAAGCTTACAAACCGGAGACTTCAAATCAATGAAAGAGACCGGGCAGAGAAAAATAAAAGGATAATCAGGCATGTTATGCAAAATTAGAAAAACATACCTGATTACCCTTTTATTTTCTCTGTCCAATCTCTCCCATATGTTGAAAGTCTCCTGGTTTCTTTTTTTTTAATTAAAAATGTGATGCATTACTGGTCTGTAATAGGTCTGTACCAACTTTAAAACCAATGGTCCTTGGCTCCTCTTCTCCAGTAGAAGCCTGTTAACATATTCTCCAACATCAATGAAACAGATGTTACTCCAATAACCATTCCCCAGCATAAAAAGTGTCAAAGATGGTGAACTTCCAGTAATCCCTACTTAGTGAGGCTGTTCAATGTAAAGCATTATTCAGATTACTTCTAACAAACAAACCCGTTCACAATTTAAAACAAGATCGTCTCAATGTTATAGAGTTCATTGAGTGCAAAATAAATACTACTCCTTTCTGTTTCAGTTGAATGCCTCACAAGTCCTTCACCGCTAGGGTTGTGGAGAAGTGGAATGAAGACAACAGTAGTGTCTTTATTTAGACATTGGGTTACAGTGATAACCAGACAAAAGGATGGACAGTTTGCTCAAGGACTGTGGCAGTATTTCTTCTTAATTCTTAATGTCATTTTTTCATGTATTTATTTTGCACCCAATGAACTCTGGAAAGTTGGGACTGTCTCTTTTTAAAGTTACTGGAGAAAAGGGACTGAGGACCATTGCTTTAAAAGTTGGTATGGACTCTTAATTACACACACACACACACACACACACACACACACACACACACACACACACACACACACACACACACAACACATTTACACAGCACTTATGTACTGCATAAGCATGGGAACAAAAGTCCCATATGCATGTGCAGTACATCAGGAAATTCCCAAGACATTGTGGGGAAAATGTGGAAGAGCAGCAAGGTGCCCTTATACAAGGACATTATTTAAGAAAAGTAACCAACTATTTTCTTAAATAATGTCATTGTATAATATCAATAGCAAGGTGTGGGTAATGTTGGATTTAGCCATGGGTGGCTTTGTTTGGTAACTTGGACAAACCATGCCAACCATGGGTAAATTCAACATTACCCACACCTAGCCATGGGTTATTGCTAAATTATAAAATGTCTGGCCACTAACATTCAAAAAAAACAAAAGACAGAAAAAACAAATCTGTACAATCAATGAGCAATATAATAAGCCAGTATCTGTGTGCTACCAACTGATAAGTATCCCTTCCTAGCACAAGAACTTTTGGACCCACACTGTGAAAAGACAACTCTGTACAACCAACAAGCAATGTATGTGAATCCCTGCTCTACACTGTTTATTATTTCTCTTATTTCACTAGTTGTTTCCTTGCTCTATACTCTATCCTACCTTAACAAATACCTCTGTCTCCAAACTGTCATTAGTAACCTCCGACGTCCCCTACAGTCACCACTGGCATTAGTGGGGGGCATACACTGCAAGGATGACAGGTATACACACAGTATTTCCAGATGCAGCTGTCTCCATCAAGTGCAATTTCCCTTAAGAGTACACAGAGACCACAGTCAGTCTAGGGCTGGTTTTGCACTCTTTCTCCAGATCCCCAGTAAGACTCCCCACTGGTACAAATATAGAGATGAGGTCTCAGCAGAGTGACCAACCCAAGTCCTCCAGCACCTTCCCTGTCCTCCTGAAGGATGGTATAAACAGCTTCACAGCCCAGTCCCCCTCTGTTGGAACTGGCACCAATGTCCAAATCTACAACCAAGTACTATACGGGCATTTATATAGATGCATGGAATCAGGAATAATTGACAGGACAAAATCATCCTCCGCAAGGAAGACTAATCCTGTCTGGTGGACATCTGCAATAAATAAACTATATAAAAAAGGAAATAAATTGCTGTCCAGGCCCAAGAGGGAGCAGGTGCCTAATTGGAATCAATCTCTCCCTAGCCTGAACAAGCAAATACGAGCACTAGTGAAATCCTCTAAAGCCAATTTCAAGTCCAAATTGGCCACGTCTATTAGAGACAATCATAAAGCCTTCTCCGCATTTGTCCGCAATCTCAAAGGCTTTTCAGAACTGGTGGTCCAGGACATCACATACACAAATGCTGTAGATAGAACCAACCTACTGGCTGACAGATTCAGTGAAAACTTCACCCCTCTGTCCCCCCATCAGTAAATCAGGACATCCCCAGTTCCTGACCACTCCCCTTATCTCTAGGGAGCAGATCATCACTGCCTTCTCAAAGGCAAAAAATACAGCCTCCATGGGACCAGATAACATCCCAGGCTGCATCCTACATGAACTCAGGCATGAACTTGCAGCACCATTAGGCACCCTATTCAACCAAAGCCTGAGTACTGGCTTTGACCCAGCCGAGTGGAGGACAGCCATTGTCATCCCTTTACATAGAGGTGGAGCATTCACTGATCCAGGAAATTATAAACCCATCAACTTAACTAGCCTGATCTGCAAGGCCATGGAATGGATTATCATGTACCTAATTAACAGGAACATTGGCAACCTCCAAATAGTTGATCCCACACAGTTTGGCTTTGTCAAGGGGAGGTCATGTCTGTTAAATCTGGTAGACATCTTTGAGAGAGTCAACAAAGCCATGGGCAAGGGGAAGATGGTGCACACTGCCTACCTTGACTTGGCCAAGGTCTTCAACCCTATTCCCCACTCAGCCATAGTAGACAAACTCTCTCAACTAAGTATCAATCCATATCTTATCATATTGGTAGCAAACTGGCTCACTGATAGACCCCACCTAATCAAAATAGCGTAAGCCACCTCAAGCAGTAGACCCGTAATGAGCGGTGTACTCCAGGGACTGGTCTTGAGGCCTCTGTAATTCAGGATATACTTCTCTGAGGTGCAGGCCAAAACCAGTGGGCTATGGCTGACCAAGTTTACAGATGACTGAAAGCTGGGCATGGTCATCAGGTCCCCAAATGATGTGGACATCCTTCAAGAGGGTCTTACCCAAAATAAAGGACTGGTGTCAGAAACATGACCTCAAGCCAAATGCCAAAAAATGCATCATCATCCCCATTGGGGAGAGTGACATCCCCACATATTATCACATTAATAACAATGTCTTAAGCATGCATTCAGTCATGTGAGCTTTGAGTACCTAGGTTGATAGCAACCTGACTTTTGACAACCCTGTTCCTTCTGTTGTATGGAAAGATTTCTCTGTGGTGCACCTCATAAGCACGGGTATCTCATCCAGGGCAAGGAGGTCATAACATCCCTATATTCTTCCCTTATAAGGCCAATTATTGACTACAATGCCCCCTTCAGCTTGTACCTTGCAAAACACATGCAGCAGCTGGAGAGACCACAGAGGTTCTTCATCCGAAGAACCCAGGGCCTCAAACATCTACCCTGCACAGATAGGCTAAAAGTCCTGGTCCTCTACTCAGTTTCATATAGACTTCTCAGAGGTGGCTTCTGTCTGGCATACAAAGCAATCTCAGACCCTGCCTTTATGGGCTGTTGCATATCTGCAAGTCAAGCTCCACTCGAGTAACCCACATGCGTGACCTCACCCTGGTCTGTGACATCAATAGGACTTGCTGGCAGGACAGATTTGTGTCCCAGAGACTCCCCCATCTGTGGAATAGACTCCCTCTCCACGTCAAGCAGAGTACCTCGTTATCCTTTTTCAAGTGCAACCTAGATAACTGGATGGGAAACAGAAAATACACCCCTGGGATTGTACCTGTGTCCCTGCTGGACAGGGGCTTTGGGTGCTGACTTGTCTAAACATGGGCTAAACTTTTAGCTAGGCTTATAAGGGCATCAGGCACACTTCTATCCAACCCCAATCTAATTAATCTGTCTTACAATTAGCGTTGTCATACTAACAAATAGCACATCTTTCACTACCCAAAATATCAATACAAACATTTATACTCTCCTGTCCAATACTAGCCTCAAAACACATATACATAGCTATTCTAATATATCTGCCAGCCTACTACACATAAGCATTCTCCATTTCTCAGCACCTCCATTTCTCAAAGTATACAATTTTACATTCCTCCACTAGCTATAAAATAAACCATACCTTAAAACTAAAACAAAAACTAATACCTTACTTTATAAACTGTCTTACATACCATTGGTTTATCCCAATATGACAATATTTATCCAAACCTTGGTTCCATTTCAACATCTGCTATCCACAGCACTTTCTCTTCCAGTACTCTACATCTGGTCACTTTAAATCACATAGCATGTGTAATAAACTAACAGACCTGCATGCATGGTTATCCCAATACATAACAGATATACTTGCAGCAACAGAGACATGGCTCAAACCATGCATCCAATGCACAGAAATATGTCTCCCCAGGTTATAGTATAATAAGATCAGCTAGAACCCACGATAAAGCTGGAGAGGTGGCCCTAATTTTCCCCTCCACCAATACAGTTATACCCTATTCCAAACCCATTCTTAAGTTCAATAGTGTAGACATTCTCATATCCTTCCTAAAACTTAATAAAACCAAACAACTTTTTATAACAGTTATACACATACCACCTGGTCATAACTATCCCATATTAGAAGACATATTATCTTGGATGCCTCATAACATCCTTAATGAAACTCATCACATCTCCCACTAGGATTTACAAAAACAACAACTACAGTTCCATTCTAGATTGGATCCTAGTCAGAGAACAAACTAAATATTCTAACTCAGGTACCAACCCAGATACTTTAAGTGGCAACCTACCTGCTCATACCTACAGGACTATATCCCACTCACACAGAACCCACAGCTACAAATCTCTTCACTGAAATTTCAAAATCACTGAACTGGTCCATCCTAAAAACACCTAGATGAGACAGTCAACCATTTCAACAAACTATTTTAGATACCCTTAACAGTCTACCTCCACTTCGTATAAAAAGAATCGGACTCAATCATGCACTTTGTTTTACAAAGTCAACTAAACATTCACTGAATAATATAGACAAAGCCTGGAAGGAATGGCTATAAAACAAAAGTGACTAAACCCTACACATCTATAGATAATTGTGCAATCAGGCTAAGAAACTTATTACCACTGACAAAAAAAAACAGTACATCACACAGCAACTATCTGATCATAAAAACAACCCCAAACAATTTTGGACCACAGTTTCACCACTGCTTATCCCAGGTGCTAAACAAAATCCATCCCCTTTCATTGACAAAATCTCATCTCAAATAGCAGAAATATTTAATACACACTTTATAGAAAGTATCGCTAACATAATCAATAGTCTATACAAACCTCCCAGTACAAATTCTACAACTAATAACCCATTTTCTAATAATTCATCCAATTCTTCCACTCTTACTCCCCCCTGTTCTCAAAACACCCAATCTACACCCTCACCATCAATCCTAAAATTAAAGCCTGTACCCATAAATTATATACAGCACCTACTACATAAAATTAAACCATGCTGTCTTTCATCTGACAACCTCCCATCCGAGTACCTAAAACTTGCCACTGACACTATTGTCTACTCTATTAGTATCCTCATAAATTGATACATCTCTGAATGCTACATTCCAGCCCTTTGGAAAAAATAAATCATAACCCCTCTGCTTAAAGGAGATAAACCCAATGACATATCTAACTATCATCCTATTTCCATTCTGTCTTCACTCTCCAAAATCCTAGAAGAATGCATACATAAACAAATACTTGACTACCTTAATCACAAGCAACTACTCACCTCAACCCAACATGGCTTCATTCCAGGACATAGCACAACAACTGCTCTAGTATCTTTTACTGATACCATTAACAAAGCTAGAGACTCCAGCCAACTAACCTCCTCAATATTTCTGGACCTATCAAAAGTATTTGACATGGTTTCAGATCCAAAACTGTTACAGGAACTTGCTTTCCTTGGTCTAACTCGTACTTCTCAAGCATTGTCAAGCTATTTAGCTCAAAGACAATAATGTGTAAAATGGCAAATAGCTCTCTCAAAATATCAAATAAATAAAACATGAGTAACATAATGGTCCATCCTTAGTCCTCTTCTATTTAACATCTTTATAAACAACCTGTATGCCTCTTTCTGTCAAAGTACTGCCATTTAATATGACAATGATTCAACCCTTATTTCTTCCTCCTATAATATTATCCATCTTAAGGAAATAACCCAATCTGCTTCTCATCCATTGAATCCTGGCTTAACAATGCAAAACTTTTACTTAACCGTAATAACACCAAATTACTTCTTTTCACACTGAAAACTCAAGGAAACAAACTTTAAAATATAGTCGCTAAATAATACAGAAATAGAAGTGGTCTTACACACTAAACTGTTAGGTGTAACCATAGATGACAAACTTTCTTTTGATCTTCAAATGCACAATACTATTAAAAAAACCCATCTTATTCTTGGAATGCTTTATAGACAAAAATATTTTATGGTTTCAGCCATTAAAATAAAGCTATCCTCAATATACTTACTCCCCTCCTTACTGTTTGGTGACCCTGTACTAACCAACCTTCAATCTACACTAAAAAGTAAGCTTGAATCATGCTACAATAGAACTGCAAAACACAACAGGATCCTCATTCGATAAACACTGTTGTACTGCTCTTACATTCCTTATCTGGCTAAAACTCTCCCAAAAACTCAACTACCTACAACTGACAATGGCCCATAAAATTATCTACAGCTCTGAATCCAGTCCTGTCATAAATTCCTTACTCCTAACATATATACCAAATTGAGCTCTACGATCTGAGAGCAAACAACTCCTAACTCTTTACAAACCAAACAAAACGGCCGGGCAATCTTTATACTATCACTCAGTTACCAAATTATGGAATGCACTACCAATTAGACATTAGAACTACCCTAAAACTCAAAAAGTTCAAATTCAAACTACAGGAGCAATTATCAAGAGCAAGTACTTGTCCCTGTTTACAGTCTAGCTAACCTTCCTCTCACTCTGCACCCGATCTACCAGGCCAATCTCCCTATCCATATCCTTCTTTCTCTTCCTCTGTTTATCCCAACTGCCCTTCCTCCTTCCCCACCACTTCTCTTTCTTCCTTAATGCCGTCGTTGTCTCTTCAGTCAGCAGCATCCATCTTATACCATTCTTACCAAGTGCGTACCCTTATATTACATACTTAACTATGAAATCTTTCTTACTTTACTCCTACACTCCTGCTTTCTCCCCATACTAATACTCTCTACAATTTGACTACTGACACTATCACTTTTCACATTATCTTTTCTCACTAAAGCTTCCACTATGCAAACCCTAAATGATCCTTGGCACCTTTCTTACTACAACAAATCTCTTTTCAAACTCTGTTTTTATTGTACAAAATAAGTCTGTTCACATATATGAAAACTGCAGCGTAAGATAAATACATACATCTCAAGCAGTCATGACAAAGTTTGTACAAAATGTTCCCTATATGTTCCTTTCAAATATAAAGCTTGAATCCTCTTTTCCACTTCACTATGTAAATGAGAATATTATATGTACTTTATAAATCTTTGCACCTTTCTTATCACTATGTAAATGGGAATATTTTTGTATACTTTAGGTATTTTATATACTCCTGTTATTACACAGAAGTTTATCTCAAGCAAACTTTACTCCACTAATGCAACTCAATGTATGTATACATCAATGAGAACTATATTACAATATAAACCTATACATCTCAGGTATTCTTGTAAAAGTCTGTAAGAACTGAACATATGCGCATAAATTAGATGTATATTTTGTATATTTCTCCTCATGTTATTACGTCAATGAAAATATTTTAAGCTCATAGGTTCATAGGTAGGTACTAGGCTATCTGCCCGAAGGCATTTATAAGCCTAGCCGGAATGTGTTGGCTTTCGCCACCCCCTTAGTTTAGTTCCCTGTGCCTCTGTCCAGCAGAGCCATTGAAGTGATCCCTGGGGTAAACTTTCTGTTTCCCATCCACTCGTCAAGGTTTCTCTTGAAGAGGGTTAGTGAGGAGCTTTGCCTAATGTAGATTGGAATCTTGTTCCAGAGCATGGGAAGTCTCTGGGACAGGAATCTATCCCTCCAGCACATCCTATTTATTGTTGTGGTGAGGTTTAGATCCCTGGAGCATGTGGCTCAAGGGGATATGATTTTCTTTAGGTGGAGCATATCCATCAATTCTGGGTTGGACATGGCCTTGTATGTCAGGCAGAGATCACCTCTGAGTAGGCAGTATGCAACCGAGTACAGCTGAAGTTTCTTCAGTCGAGTTGAATAGGGCATCTGCTTGAGGCCAGTGATCCTCTTAGTGAGGTACTTCTGTGGTCTTTCCAGTTGTTGTAGGTGTCTTGTAAGGTGCATCCCAAACTGGGCATTGTACTCTATGATGGGTCTGATGAGTGATGTGTAGAGGGGCCCAATGGCCTCTTTTGATCTAAATACAGACCCTTTTGTGATTAGGTGGGCCACATGGGAGGATTTTCTAACCACTTTGGCAATGTGATTATCAAAGGAGAGGTTACTATCTACTTGGGTCCCCAGATCCCTTATTTTCCAAAGGGGATGACTATGCACATTTTGGCATTTAGCTTGAGGCCATGGTTTTGACACCAGGTATCTGTCTCAGTGACACCCTTTTGTAAGATGTCTGTGTCAGCTGGACTGTCAATTATAGCCCCTAGTTTGCAGTTGTCTGTGAACTTGGTCAGCCATAGTCCTCCTGTGCTTGCATGTACCTCTGAGAAGTATATGCTGAACAGGAGGTGTGCTAGGACTGAGCCCTGGGGAATGTAACTTGTAACCAGTTTAGAGTCAAACCTAGCTCCAGCAACTCTTACCATGGTGGGTTCTGTCCATGCATCAGCTGGCAACCCATCTCATGACTTAGGGGTTTATTTTCAGGCTGGTGAGCTTGTCTATAATACCTAAGTGGGGAATGGTGTCGAAGGCCTTTGCGAGGTCTAGGTAGGCTGTGTGGACCACATTTCCTTTGTCTATAGCCTTGGTAACTGTCTCAAAGAAGTCCACCAGGTTTAGGAGGCATGATCTGCCCTTAGCAAAGCTGAACTGGGTAGGGTACAGTGTTTGGATGTTCCCAATGTCTCTGTTAATGAGATCCATGATGATGCGCTCCATAGCTTTGCAGACCAAGCTAGTCAGGCTTATAGGGCGATAGTTCCAGGGGTCCGTTGTGGCTCCACCTTTGTGGAGCGGAATAACCGTTGCTGTGCACCACTCTGTGGGCATGTAGCCTGTGGAGAGGCTGAGTTTAAACAGTGTGTTTAGGTGAGGGGTTAGTTCATCTTTGAGCTTGTGTAGGACGTAGCCTGGGACACCATCCAGTCCCATTGATGTTGTGTTTTTGGCTTTGGATATTGTTGTTTTAACCTGTGTCTGTGATTTCAGGGGCACTACATTCTTCTGGTATAGATATGGGCCCTTTTGGGGGTTAGAGGGGGTGAAGTTTGCACTGAACCTGTCTGCCAGGATGTTGGCTATATCGGTCATTTCAGTGTATTTTGTGCCAATCTGCACTGACTCAGAGCAAATCTGAGAATTGGCAATTAGATTCTTGACATAGCTAAAGAATGCCTTGTGGTTATATTTGGAGTTCATGGCAATTTTTCTTTCGAAGCTAGCCTTGGATGATTTTATGAGGGAATGTAGTTTCTTGCTGATACTGATCAGGGATGTCTTCCCTTTCTCGGATTTTACTCTTTTCTGTACTAGTTTCCTCCTTCTATTGTATAGCTTGTTTATGGCAGGGGTACATCAGACTGGTTTCCTTTTCTTGGAGGAGTGAGTCTTGGTTTTGTTTGGGATAGCACAATCCATGCATTCTTGTAGGTACATGTAGAATGCTTTAGTTAAGGATTTTGCAGCTTGGACATCATTGTCCTTTAGCATAGGGGCTTTGAAACTTCCCACCTCGGGCTTAAGTAACAATAAGTTTGCTTTTGAAAAGTTATTCACGGTGGTTTATTTGACTGGGGGTGGTGGTGGAATGTGGATATCCAGAGTGATTAGTTTATGATCAGATCTAAACAGCGAGGGGTTGACCTCCAGTGTGGAACACCAGTCGCCCATATTGGTGATGACCAGGTCCAATATGTTGTCACCTCTGGTGGGGGTGTTGACCAGTTGATCCAGGGCATTTGAGTTTATAAATTCTAAGAAATGTTGGGCAAGGGAGGTTGTACTTGAGTAGTTCTCCCAGTTAATGTTTGGGTAATTGAAATCACCCAATATCAGGGTGTTTGGTAAGACCTTTATATTTCCCAGTGTTTCCAGGAATGTGGAGTGGGGGTCCTGGGACATGGTGGGGGATCTGTAGCAAGCTATAATTTGAATAGAAGTTTTTCTCATTGTTAGTTGCACTTGGATGATCTCTGAAGTGTCGTGCTGTGCCACTAACCTGCAGGTGTGGGTATCCTTGATGAATATGGATACTCCCCTGCCTTTTGTATTTCGGTCCGGGTATTGTGGTTGAAATGTATGGTATGAGTTGTAGCCTGGTAGTGCTGGGGTGCTCTCTGGAGCCTTAAACCGGGTTTCTGTTACTGCACATATATCGATTTTCTCTATACTGAGGAGTGTCTCGAGTGCATGCATTTTTAAATTTAGACTTCTGGCATTGATTAGCATTACCCTCAGTTTTTTGTTACTTGTGCTATTTATGGCAGTGAGTTTACCTTTTGAGCCTTGCCTAAAAAAGGCACTATGGGGGTGGCAAGAGCCTTGGCCAGTATTTGAAAGCCTAAGGGTGACAGGTGCAAGCTGTCTGTAGGGAAGCAGCATGGCTTGTCGAGCATGCCATCCCAGGCTGACAGACACTGGCTCCCCTTTGAATGACACCAAAAGCTTAGCCAATTATTGAAATTGATAATTTTTTCTCTATACTGTGGCATCATTCTTGGTGAGGGCAGGATGCTACTCAGGGTCAGGGTCACACCTGCCTGGGCTACGTGATTAGAGAGCTTCTCCATATCTCTTTTCATGTAGTCCAGGGAGGTACAGCTCAGGTTATTCACACCAACATGGACAATGACAGAGTCATATTTGTACTTGTTCTGGAGTGACATGAGTGCTTGTGTTATGTGGCAGATTCTGGCACCTGACAGGCAGCTAACAGTAACCTTCTCCGTGTTCAGCCTAGTGAGTGGGACGTCAGTGTGCCTGACTATAGAGTCACCTATTACTAGTGTGTTGGGTATGTTATTTTGCCTTAAGGACTGTGATTGCATGGCACACTGGTTTTGTAAAGTATGTGTTTCATGGTTTGTGTTGGGGGGTGGAGGTTGCTCAGATGTCTGCTTTGGAGGTCTCTGTTGCTTTTGCAGATTTTTATTTAGAACCTCCGAGTATGTTTTCATGTATTTACGTGTGTTTTTTGCCGGTGCTGGTTTCATAGGTCTATGTGAGACTGGTGGTGTGATGCAAGTAATACCCTTTTCCTCTTGACTGCCTGGTCCAGTCTTGGGTTGAGAGAGCCTAACCTCTACGACCAACCAACTTGTGTAAACCAAGAAACTACAAAAAGTGCCGACTGCACACAAGAAAGAACACTGGTAAAAACCACAATCAACTTTATTACAAGCTGTAGACACAAAAGTACCAATGAAGGTAAGCGCTTTCGGCAAGTACCAATGACCCGCCTTCTTCAGACAGTGAGTAAGCAAGGGCAAAATCAATTTATACTAGGCTTTAAGACAATGCACCAATGATATAAAAGGCGCGTAAAAAAATGATGACATCAGTTACTTATTTATATCGCTATGAATTAAAAACAAACCACATTCTTAAATAGCATAAAATATGCATTAACAGTTTTTACTGTGATAACTTAAAATAAATTAAACTAAATTGACCATCCAAAAACAAACATTATTGTTATATTAAAAAACACAGGTAAAAACCTTAAAGATAAACTGGAATATAAATGGCTCCAAAAAAATTCTAAAACCAGTAGTTTTAGGACCTTGAAATTAATTAAGATTTGGACCTAAAAAGTTAATATTTTATTTTATTGGCTATGTTGAGATGATCCCTGTCGTGAGAACTAATGAAAAAGAGGAAGAGGGAAGGGTAGGGAGGAAAGAGAAGAAGAAGAGGGGGGGGAGGGAAGGAAGGGACGGAGAAAAGGGAAAAAGGAAAAAGAAAAAAAGAAAAAAGAAAAAGGGAGATAGAAGAAAGAAAACACTGTAAGTAAAAAGAAGATACTTAACATGATTGTCTCCTGGACATTGGTAAAAATTATTTTAAATTACCAAAATTACCTAATATAGGACAACCATTTGAGGACACATTTGATTGTTAAGGCCTCATTAATGCCAGGGAAGATGTGAGCCCTAGTCCTAATCTGCCAGAGCAACTCATCAATTTCTAACCTGAGTTGCCATGGTCCACCTCTGATATCAATGTCCCTTTGTTGTACTACACAAAAATGAAAAATGTGCCCTGGGTACTCTAAACAATGCCGAGCTAGGGCGTTAGTGACATCTTCCTTAAAAATGGCATGCTGGTGTTCATATATTCTGCATCTAATCTTTCTTTCGGTTTTTCTGATGTAAAACACGTTACAAGAATTACAAAGTGCGACATAAATCACAGCCTTGGACTCACAGTTATAATGCCCGATAACCTTATACTCCTTACTGTTGATGCTAAAATTATATCCCACCTTAATATGCTTACATTGGGAGCATGCACCACATCTAAACATGCCACTAGGTCTATTAGATTTAAGCCGTGGCTTTCTCTCAAAAATACTTTTCAGGTTCTCACCTCTTCTATAAGTGATCTTAGGTGATACACCCAGAATAGTGCACAATGCTTTGTCCTGTTTAATGATTTCCCAATTTTTATTGATAATTTCCTTAATTTTCAAAGCATCAAAGCAATAGGTGTATAAAAAGCTGGTTTTGGGAAACATCACATCATGGTGATTATCATGAGCAACAACTGGCATATCATGTACAGATGTAGAATCATTGAGAATTATGGATAAAGAGTGATTTGGACCTGAAAGTAATGGAACAAAGTGACCGGAGTCACGTTTGCGATTGACTTCCTCCACTATTTCGCCAACTAAGGACCTTGGGTAACCTCTTGCCAAAAACATTTTAGTTAAGTTGTTACATTCTGCTTGAAAGTCATCCTGATCTGTAACCATCCGGGCTGCTCTAACTATTTGCCCCTTAACAACAGCTTTCTTCTGATGGTATGGATGGTTACTGGTGAAATGCAAGAAAGCGTTGGAATATGTCAGTTTTCTATATATGCGACTTATAAGCCTTTGGTTAACCCTGTCCTTGATTAGTGAAATATCCAAATAGTTGATCTCACAATCTTGGATGTTATAAGTAAATTCCAAGAAATCAGTTGTTTTTGTAATACTATCTATAAATGTTGGAACCAACCCTTTGTCCCCATTCCAGATACAAAGGATATCATCCTGGTAACGGGTATACCAGGAAATATGTTGTTTAAACAACGGATCATTGAAAAGAAACATGGATTCCCAATGGGCAAGTACTGCGTTAGCAAAAGTACAGCCACAAGGGGAGCCCATGGCTACCCCTGAAGTTTGTAAGTAAAATTGTCCTTCAAAAGTAAAAAAATTGTTCGTTAACACAATTTCCAACAAAACTTCAATAAGATTAATGGTATCATGTTTAACCTGTTTAGCCAACATGAACTCCCTCACCCACTCTATACCAGTCTGTTGGGGAATGACAGTGTAAAGGTCTCTGACATCTATTGTAAGAAAAAACATAGTGTCATTATATGGAAGCTTGTTAATATCAGTAAGACAAGACCATGAATCTTTGCAGATATGTTTCTCGCTAGCAATCAAAGGTTTTAGAACACTGTCAACATATTTCGCACATGCCTGGGTGATTGAACCTCTCCCATCTACAATGGGTCTAAATGGGGGGGTCTCCAAACTTTTATGAAGTTTGGGAGAACCAAAAAGGGCGGGAATGCGAGGGGCTGCCATAGTCAAATATTGAAAATTGATGAGTTGCTCTGGCAGATTAGGACTAGGGCTCACATCTTCCCTGGCATTAATGAGGCCTTAACAATCAAATGTGTCCTCAAATGGTTGTCCTATATTAGGTAATTTTGGTAATTTAAAATAATTTTTACCAATGTCCAGGAGACAATCATGTTAAGTATCTTCTTTTTACTTACAGTGGTTTCTTTCTTCTATCTCCCTTTTTCTTTTTTCTTTTTTCTTTTTTCTTTTTCCTTTTTCCCTTTTCTCCGTCCCTTCCTTCCCTCCCCCTCCCCCCCTCCCTCCCCCCCCCTCTTCTTCTTCTCTTTCCTCCCTACCCTTCCCTCTTCCTCTTTTTCATTAGTTCTCACGACAGGGATCATCTCAACATAGCCAATAAAATAAAATATTAACTTTTTAGGTCCAAATCTTAATTAATTTCAAGGTCCTAAAACTACTGGTTTTAGAATTTTTTTGGAGCCATTTATATTCCAGTTTATCTTTAAGGTTTTTACCTGTGTTTTTTAATATAACAATAATGTTTGTTTTTGGATGGTCAATTTAGTTTAATTTATTTTAAGTTATCACAGTAAAAACTGTTAATGCATATTTTATGCTATTTAAGAATGTGGTTTGTTTTTAATTCATAGCGATATAAATAAGTAACTGATGTCATCATTTTTTACGCGCCTTTTATATCATTGGTGCATTGTCTTAAAGCCTAGTATAAATTGATTTTGCCCTTGCTTACTCACTGTCTGAAGAAGGCGGGTCATTGGTACTTGCCGAAAGCGCTTACCTTCATTGGTACTTTTGTGTCTACAGCTTGTAATAAAGTTGATTGTGGTTTTTACCAGTGTTCTTTCTTGTGTGCAGTCGGCACTTTTTGTAGTTTCTTGGTTTACATAAGTTGGTTGGTCGTATTTGTTTGTCTATGGCAGACGCGACAAGAGACACTGGCTCACCACATACTTTTTTTCAACATGACTTGGGCAATAATCATTTGGATTCCCAATCGGGGAATCTCACTCAACTAATTGAAGTTTTACTTCACCGGGTGGATGTGCTTACTCAGAAGGTGGAAGCATTCTCCGCTCCTACAGTAACAACGGGTGCCTCGTTAAGGGGAAGTACTTCTGCTGTTTCCGAATTCGACGAAACTCCTATTCCTAATGGTCAACGTTCACCACGTTTGCCGACCGATAGCGTTCCTTCCCTAGAGGCGAGTGGAGTTTCAATTCCTAACGGACAAAGGACACCCCGGCAGTTGGATGTTAACGCTAGTCCTTCTGAAGCAAGTGGATTAAATTCAACTAACACAGGTACTCAGCAACTTCTATTGGCTCCTAATCATTCCCTTTCGAGGGTTGTATCTGATTCTCTAAACATGAATACGGCGAATGCTAATAACATTCGCGGTAATAACGGCATTCCTGTTATACAAAGTTTTTTGAACAATTACTGTTTTTTCTCTGATAATTACAATACTCAGTATAATAATCATGATTCTGTTATGGACAACCATCAGAATTTGGACACCAAAATAGACGATTTTGATGTCAAACTATTCAAGTATAAAAAATTACAATTAGAAATAGCCTATTTACAGGAATGCATAAAAATCAAAGTCATTCCTAAAGGCTTACGTCAATGGCGTTTTCCAGCGGGTTTGACAGAGGCTTCACCTTTTTATAAAGAGTTGATTGAACTTTTCGATAGACAAGGTTTTCAATTTCTATCAGCATTAATTGAATATTATTCTGCTGACATTTTAAAGTTAAAATCCGAAATTGAAACCTTGGAAGCAGACATCAAATCGGATGCCGAGTTTCCACGTTACAAGTATGAATTTTGTAGAATCTATTCAAGTATTGACGCTACTCTAGCCAAGCTAACTTGTAATAAGAAGAAGAAACTGGCTAGAGTCTTGAAGGATTATGCAAATAATTCTGCCTATCCTAGGCTCACAAAAGGTCCGATTAATAACCAGGGAGAATTTATACCAGTTGGTTCCAGCTTACAACAGGCACCACACTTTAACATTGAAAATACTACTTTGAACACTAATTCTAACATGGGTCCTAGTAGACCAGTTAGAAGAAGTCCTAGGCTTAATAATAACACAAATGGAAATTCAACAATCCCTCCTGGTGTGGTGGCTGAAGCTATTCCTTCTGGTAATGTTCAGCCTGACTTTCATAATAACATTAATGATCAGGATTTTCAGGTGGTCAACAACAACCAGAGGAACAACTATCCACGTGCCCAAGCCCAGTCCAATTCCAGGAACAGGAAGCGTGGACGCAGGAGGTGATGGACTTAACTAACATGGGAGTTCGTCCCATTTTGTGTTTAAGCTCTAAAGGGGACTTCACTGTATATAATTACACTTCTTTAGTCATACCACAGGACATTGTTGACTTTCTAGCTAAAGACTTTTCATTTGTTCCAGGGCGGTCCCTAGATATAGGGAAGTTGATTATTGATCTCAAAGTTTTTATTCGTAAACTTAATTTGAATTGTATTATGGGCAATGATTCTTCAGTAGTTAGTTTACTAAGGGTTGCCAGTTCTTATAACCCTCCACTACATCCCATTTTGCAAACATTTGAAAAAATGTGCGAAATGGACATATGGGCCATTAAGAATCATGTCATGTATAACAGTCAAAAAAATACATGTAACATTACCCCCTTAGAAAGGGACTTTATCCAGTTAATCAAAGATTGTCAAATAAGAGCTATGAAACCAGATAAAGGTGGGGGAATTGTGTTTATGGATCATTATAGATACGTTGAATGCATGACGCAACATCTTGATTCTTCAGCTTATACAGTGGCATCTCTTAATGAGATTCATGGCTCATATAAGAAAATCAATAACATGCTTAATGACCTGTTTTTGGAGGGTTATATTGATACAAATACTTTTCAATATTTGACTATGGCAGCCCCTCGCATTCCCGCCCTTTTTGGTTCTCCCAAACTTCATAAAAGTTTGGAGACCCCCCCATTTAGACCCATTGTAGATGGGAGAGGTTCAATCACCCAGGCATGTGCGAAATATGTAGACAGTGTTCTAAAACCTTTGATTGCTAGCGAGAAACATATCTGCAAAGATTCATGGTCTTGTCTTACTGATATTAACAAGCTTCCATATAATGACACTATGTTTTTTCTTACAATAGATGTCAGAGACCTTTACACTGTCATTCCCCAACAGACTGGTATAGAGTGGGTGAGGGAGTTCATGTTGGCTAAACAGATTAAACATGATACCATTAATCTTATTGAAGTTTTGTTGGAAATTGTGTTAACGAACAATTTTTTTACTTTTGAAGGACAATTTTACTTACAAACTTCAGGGTAGCCATGGGCTCCCCTTGTGGCTGTACTTTTGCTAACGCAGTACTTGCCCATTGGGAATCCATGTTTCTTTTCAATGATCCGTTGTTTAAACAACATATTTCCTGGTATACCCGTTACCAGGATGATATCCTTTGTATCTGGAATGGGGACAAAGGGTTGGTTCCAACATTTATAGATAGTATTACAAAAACAACTGATTTCTTGGAATTTACTTATAACATCCAAGATTGTGAGATCAACTATTTGGATATTTCACTAATCAAGGACAGGGTTAACCAAAGGCTTATAAGTCGCATATATAGAAAACCGACATATTCCAACGCTTTCTTGCATTTCACCAGTAACCATCCATACCATCAGAAGAAAGCTGTTGTTAAGGGGCAAATAGTTAGAGCAGCCCGGATGGTTACAGATCAGGATTACTTTCAAGCAGAATGTAACAACTTAACTAAAATGTTTTTGGCAAGAGGTTACCCAAGGTCCTTAGTTGGCGAAATAGTGGAGGAAGTCAATCGCAAACGTGACTCCGGTCACTTTGTTCCATTACTTTCAGGTCCAAATCACTCTTTATCCATAATTCTCAATGATTCTACATCTGTACATGATATGCCAGTTGTTGCTCATGATAATCACCATGATGTGACGTTTCCCAAAACCAGCTTTTTATACACCTATTGCTTTGATGCTTCGAAAATTAAGGAAATTATCAATAAAAATTGGGAAATCATTAAACAGGACAAAGCATTGTGCACTATTCTGGGTGTATCACCTAAGATCACTTATAGAAGAGGTGAGAACCTGAAAAGTATTTTTGAGAGAAAGCCACGGCTTAAATCTAATAGACCTAGTGGCATGTTTAGATGTGGTGCATGCTCCCAATGTAAGCATATTAAGGTGGGATATAATTTTAGCATCAACAGTAAGGAGTATAAGGTTATCGGGCATTATAACTGTGAGTCCAAGGCTGTGATTTATGTCGCACTTTGTAATTCTTGTAACGTGTTTTACATCGGAAAAACCGAAAGAAAGATTAGATGCAGAATATATGAACACCAGCATGCCATTTTTAAGGAAGATGTCACTAACGCCCTAGCTCGGCATTGTTTAGAGTACCCAGGGCACATTTTTCATTTTGTGTAGTACAACAAAGGGACATTGATATCAGAGGTGGACCATGGCAACTCAGGTTAGAAATTGATGAGTTGCTCTGGCAGATTAGGACTAGGGCTCACATCTTCCCTGGCATTAATGAGGCCTTAACAATCAAATGTGTCCTCAAATGGTTGTCCTATATTAGGTAATTTTGGTAATTTAAAATAATTTTTACCAATGTCCAGGAGACAATCATGTTAAGTATCTTCTTTTACTTACAGTGTTTTCTTTCTTCTATCTCCCTTTTCTTTTTCTTTTCCTTTTCCCTTTTCTCCATCCCTTCCTTCCTTCCCTCCACCCTCCCTCCCTCCCCACCCCTCCCCACCCCACCCCCCACCCCCCCTCTTCCTCTTCTCTTTCCTCCCTACCCTTCCCTCTTCCTCTTTTTCATTAGTTCTCACGACAGGGATCATCTCAACATAGCCAATAAAATAAAATATTAACTTTTTAGGTCCAAATCTTAATTTTATTTATTTTATTTTACATTTGTTAACCGGGCTAGTCTGTCTGCATACATGTCCATTTTCAGCAGAGGCCCGAGGAGAAAACTAATACACATAGACAGACTACGACAATATGAAAAGACTAGTAGACTAACTAGAAAAAACAAAAAACAGAAAACAAAAACACACAAACAAAAAATGTCCCAACAACAGAATACAGATTTTCTTAACTAAAGTAAGTTACAGTAAGATTAAGATCAAAGTTCACGTTATGTGGTTGAGGGAGATAATTCAGGCACAAGAAAATACAGTTGAGTAAGGGATAGAATGAAGTGTATGTATGTAAAAATTAATCATCAATCAGAGAGGAGGAGGAGATGGTATTACACAGAGTGAAAAAAAAGAAGGTTAGTAGTAAGGCAAAAAAAAGCAGGTTAGAGAAGGTAAAGAGAAAGAGTAGTAAAAAAGGGAAGGAAGGGATATAAGGAAAAGAAAAGTGTGGGTAGAGTATGTTTAGATAGGGTAATGGTATTTAATCAAGTTAACTGTTAAGAAAGTTAATTAATTTCAAGGTCCTAAAACTACTGGTTTTAGAATTTTTTTGGAGCCATTTATATTCCAGTTTATCTTTAAGGTTTTTACCTGTGTTTTTTAATATAACAATAATGTTTGTTTTTGGATGGTCAATTTAGTTTAATTTATTTTAAGTTATCACAGTAAAAACTGTTAATGCATATTTTATGCTATTTAAGAATGTGGTTTGTTTTTAATTCATAGCGATATAAATAAGTAACTGATGTCATCATTTTTTTACGCGCCTTTTATATCATTGGTGCATTGTCTTAAAGCCTAGTATAAATTGATTTTGCCCTTGCTTACTCACTGTCTGAAGAAGGCGGGTCATTGGTACTTGCCGAAAGCGCTTACCTTCATTGGTACTTTTGTGTCTACAGCTTGTAATAAAGTTGATTGTGGTTTTTACCAGTGTTCTTTCTTGTGTGCAGTCGGCACTTTTTGTAGTTTCAGAGCCTAACCTCTAGTTTGGCTGTATAATTGCATCTCTCACATGTATTAGTGTTTGGTGGAAGGAGGAGAGGGTTGTCTGTGTACATGAGGCAATTGTAACATTGCCTCAAAATGCACAGATTCACCAGATGGACCAGAGAGTACACATGAAACTGCCCTTTGGACATGCCTTGATAGGTACAGTGAATTGCTTTACTGATTGGCTGGTAAGGTTGAATAGAGGGTCTTGTCCATCTGTACAATATAGGGGGGTCTAGTGCTAAGGTTTATTAGTGCTTGCTATGAGTTTTGAGCAAGTGCTGGGATGAGAAGTGAAAGGTTTGAGTGCTTAAGCTGAAAGTTTGTCTAGTTCCATGGGAAAAATTGAAGAGTACATTTTGTGGAGCCGGGAATAGTTATACACTAGCTAGCTGGTGCTGTCCGGCACAGAAAACTGCGCTAATGCAGGTTTTAGTACAGGGAAATGAAAGAGATTGAAATTAGTCCAAAATGGCCAATAAACTACTAATTTATGGGCTGAAACCACTCCTCCAGGGACAGATAGGCTGCTCAAAGCTCCCTCTCTCACAGTGAACAGAGAAACTTCCTACTATCCAAGTAAGGTATGGGCAAACACAGAAACATGTAACACAGCCCTGAATTCACCACTAACCTGAAAACTGGACTATACTAGCTTAGAAAGGTGGGAAAACAGGTTTTTTTTTTTTCCCAGAAAATAAAGCAGATACAATAAAAAAAAAACACTTTAAATGCACAGAAATGGCTATCACACTTGAATGTGTAGCCTACAACAGATAAACAGATAATTTAAACACTAAAATGACTTTGTTAAAGTGCAGGCAGTAAAATAAGTACAATATGTAGCTGAAACAAGCTTTCTAAATGACAGAAACTCTAGAAAATAGGCATTGTAGGTGAAATTAGCTAAAGGCAGCAAGCAAATGCAGAAAAATGATACTTAATCACTCCAAAGTCTCTCTTTTGTCTCTCTGCTGATGTAGAACTCTGCAGGGCACCAGGCAGGAGCTTGCTGAACTGTATACTAGCGCAAAAACCTTGCAAATGCAGGTTTTATAACAGGGAAATGAAAGTGATAGAAATTAGCCCAAAATGGCCAATAAACTACTAATTTCTGGGCTGAAACCACTCCTCCAGGGACAGATAGGCTGCTAAAAGCTCCCTCTCTGACAGTGAACAGAGAAACTTCCTTCTGTCCATGTAAAGTATGGGCAAACACAGAAACTTGTAACACAGCCCTGAATTCAGCACTAACCTGAAAACTGAACTATACTAGCTTAGAAAGACGGGAAAACAAGTTTTTTTTTTTTTTTATTATTTTTTCAGAAAATAAAGCAGATACAATAAAAAAAACACTTTAAATACACAGAAATGGCTATCACACTTGAGTGTGTAGCCTACAACAGTTAAACAGGTATTTTAAATGCAAAAACAACTTTGTTAAAGTGCAGACAGTAAAATAAGTACAATATGTAGCTGAATTAAATCACAGAAACTCTAGAAAACTGGCTTTTTAGGTGAAATTAGCTAAAGGCAGCAAGAAAATGCAGAAAAATGATACTTAATCACTCCAAAGTCTCTCTTTTGTCTCTCTGCTTCTGTAGAACTCTGCAGGGCACTAGGTAGGAGCTTGCTGAGGTGTATACTAGCACAAAAACCTCACAGATGCAGGTTTTTATAGCAGGGAAATGAAAGAGATAGAAATTAGCCCAAAATGGCCAGTAAATTACTAATTTCTGGACTGAAACCACTCCTTCAGGGACATATAGGTGGCTCAAAGCTCCCTCTCTCACAGTGAACAGAGAAACTTCCTTCTATCCCAGTAAGATATGAGCAAACACAGAAACTTGTAACACAGCCCTGAATTCAACACTAACCTGAAAACTGGTCTATACTAACTTAGAAAGGCAGGAAAACAAGGATATTTTTTGTTTTTTTGTTTTCAGAAAATAAAGCAGATACAATGTATTATCTTCTTTCATCTTATCAATATTGTTTATTCATACCACTGTTGTTAATTTTTTTCCTTTTGTTAAATATTATTTTTTCTTATCTGTATTTTTGTAGCTTTTCTACCCGGGCCTCCACTGAAAATGCATTTCCTACCCAGTCAGACTTTCCCGGTAACAAATGTCAAATAAATGAATAAAAATAAAATAAATTAAAAAATAAGCACGCTGATTGGTCAGCCCAACCAGCATGCCCATTGTAAATAGAACATAAACCAATGGAAAAAAGTCTGGTCTCTTGGACTTTCTTCCATTACTATATGCTTTAACTAAGTTTTCTTCACCATTAAAAAAAAATTTAGAAGTCCGGACTGTCTGGAGGTAAGAGAGAGACAGTACAAAGAAAAAAACTAGGAAAATGTGGTATGCTATTCAAGGAAAGTAAATAATGTGGGAAGAAATAGCCAGGGAATTGTTATGGCTAGGCTTGTATAGGCCCTAGGGCTGATAGCCTAGTACCAACCTATGAACCTATGAACTAAAGAAACATAACTGATTTTCCATGAATTTTCTCCATCTTTTCTCTCTGTTTTATTATTAAAGCCTCACATCCCTCCTGCCACACATATAAATGCAGAATACCTGCATAATATGTAAAAAAGGAACAAAGTGAGCAAAGTTTTTTTTTTTTTCAAAAAGTAATTAAGGACAAATTTGCACCATGTCTTTCAGATTTTGAAGCAACGCTAGACTGTGATGGCTCACTTAACAGGTGTAGCTAGAAATTCAAACAGTTTTCTCCACTACAGGAAATGAATACAATGGGATTCCACAATTTGGGCAATGTCTTGCTGGTGTTTAAAATACTTTGTCTGCAATTATTAGAACAACTGGACTTTTGAAACTTAAAAAACAAGAATACTTCAAGAACAATCTGCCTAGGTGACAGGGCAAATGTAAGATGAAGAGGCGTACCCACAAGAAGTAGCAGCATTACCGTAATTCTTTTCTATGTAGTTGTTTACTATTAGACTCTGCTGTACCTCTTTAGTGTCTGGAACAAAAAAGAGCAATAGTGATATTCCTTTCTCAATTACTTCCTATACACAGCACTGATGTGAGAGTGGAAATGAAAGTCCCATACACATTCGCAGGACATCAAGAAAGCTCCAGGATACTGGGAAAAATGTGGAAGAGTAGCACATTACCCTTATACAAGGACATTATTTAAGCAAAGTAAGTAACATTTTTCTTAATGTCATTGTATAACAGTAATAACTAATGGCTGGGTGTGGGTAATGCTGGATTTACCCACACATAGCTGTGGGTTATAGAACATGAATGCTGTTGCAGTTTCTACTGTGTGCCAGATGTAATACCTTTGTGTTCCTCTTTTGTTCTTGCGAGTGCTAGCATGTAGTTTGTAAATAAAAGTTTAGGGGTGGTGGAGAGTTTGATCCCTGCTTTGGCAGTCTTCTAATGTTGAGTTTCTGTGGTGGGATGGATTGCAAGCAGTTTAACTGACAGACTTGAGACATTAATGAGTTAAATAACTATCCTTAGGGTTAGAATGTGATACAGTAAGTTGACATCTTATTTAAATAATGAAAAAAGTGATGAAAAGAGCATTAGATCATGATGCCTGTTTATGATTCTTGGACAAGCTGATGGGTATGGTGTAAAAAGAAATATAAGAATGTATATATCAGTACTAAGAAACAATGGAAATGTCAAGTTACACAGCAATATAAGGCATAACTGAAAAAAATGAGCAAGCTATGACAGATAAGAATTTAGTTTATTTAAGAATAATAAATATGACTGTAATAGAAAAAACATTTTAAATATGTCATGGATGCAGAAATATATGTTGTAAGAAATGAAGAAAGACATAAACCCTTTTGGGGAAAAAAAATTACAGCAAAAAGACAGTAAAATGGATTTTTATAAATAAAACGGGAGTATGATAATTAAATGGAATAAAGATGATATAGGAAAATTGTCTGACAGATATATTCAAAAGAAGGGCTGGAAGAGTACAGCATGTTGAATAGAAGGCAAATTACAGGAGATAGTCAAAATTGTTTGGAGAAGTCAATAAGCATAGAAGACTTACACTGTATGATGAAAGAAGGTAATGAAAAGAGGGCACCGGGGTGAAATAGAGTGGCTTACATTTTTGTAGGAAAATGACAGTTGAAGATAAATTAATATTTTTTGTAAATTTTAAAAACAGAGATTGATCATTTAATGTATTTAATTGTATGACTTCACATGAGTAAGAGGTATTAATCAATGACTAGCCATTAACATTCAAAAACAAATACGCTGATTGGTCAACCCAACAGGCATGCCAGTCGTAAATCGAAAATATAACAATGCTAAAAGTCCAGCTGCTAAAGTATCACTGAACGGCCAGACTATTTATCTATAGGTATATATAGATATACATTAGTCTAAAAGAAACAAAGTCTGGAAGTGAAATGCGTGTCATTATTTAGTGACTTCGTTCCTCATAAAATTTGTGTTTTTCTGACAAATCACTGAAGAACAAAGTCTCTGAATATTGACATAAATTTCAGTTTCAGACTTTCTTTCCTTCAGACAATACAAAAGAGCAAAATTACTCATCCCCTCCTTTTAGTCCACATTTCTTAAAATAAGAAGAAAAAGCTGTAACCTCTAGACAGATACTTACGAGAGCAGAGAAAATACAAGAAAAATCAGGTATGTTCTGCAAAACAGAAGAAACATACCTGATTTTCCCTGTATTTTCCCCATCTCTCATAACTCTAAACTTTCCATAGGTTACAGCTTTCTTTACTTTTCCCAAAAAATAAATAAATAAATAAATAAGCAACAGAGATCTTCCTATCTCTGTTGCTTGCTTTCCACAGCACTGATGTACTGTGTAAGTGTGGGAACAGAAGACCCATAAGCATGCACAGTGCATCAATAAAGCAGTGGACTCTGGAAGAACTTCACGGCACCATTAGATAAAGACATTATTTAAGGAAAAATAAGTAATTTTTTTCTTAAATAATGTCATTGTATAATAGCAAAAACTGACTCAGTGGTGTGGTATATTGAAGATTTATCCATGGTTGACTTTCTTTAATCATGTGGGCTTCACCCTCATGATTAAACCACACCAATATTGGGTAAATCTTCAATATACCACACTTGCGTCATTGGTTACTGCTATATTAAATGCTAAACTATGGAAATTAAGGGAATATATGGGTAATGAAAGGGTGCTTATTCAGTGGGATATTATTTACATTGTTAACAAATGCAGTTTCTAAACATTTAAATAATGAAACTATCTGGTGTTCCATTTAAGAATGTAAAAAAGAAAAGGTTTCTTTGGTTATATGTTACACAGATGACAAGGTATTAATTGTAAGAATAGAATCTGGATAAAGAAAGCAGTATGAAACTTGCAAAATAGTTTAAAATATTAGGATTACAAAAAATTAAGGAGAAAAGTAAAAACTTTTGGGATACAGTTAAATTGCGAGGGATGAATCTCTCTCAGGCCCAGATTTTAGTTTCAGAAATTATCTTTCATGGAAAATGAGGCTGTTATGCTGCAATGTTATAAAATAATTTGCAAGATGAAATAGTCTGTTCATTTTAAAAAAACATTTCAGCTTAAGTTAAGATTTCAAAACAGTTTATCTGATACATTCCCCCGGATTTACTAATCTTCCATGCAGGACTAATTTAGTCATGCATGGAAGCAGCAGTTTAAGAGGAGGATGGCAGTGTGCAATGAATATTAATTAAGGCGTGCTGCCTTAACTCCTAATGCTACATGGAGCATGGATGAGTGCAGGGGGTGTGTCTGAGAGCAGAGCTCTTAGAATAAACATGCCTCTGCAAAGTAGAACTGACCCTGGAAATTACCGGCCCATTAGCTTGACAAGCCTTATCTGCAAAGCCATGGAGGGGATCATAATGGACCTCATAAATAAAGACATAGGGAATTTGCAGACTTTGGATCCATCCCAGTTTGGCTTTGTCAAAGGCAGATCATGCCTTCTAAACTTGGTTGACTTTTTCGAAACAGTCACCAAAGCCATTGATGAGGGAAAGGCAGTCCATACAGCCTACCTCAATCTGGCGAAGGCCTTCGATACAATACCCCACTCGGGTATCATTGAAAAACTCATCAGCTTAAATGTTAACCCATACATCACAAGATGGGTTGCAAACTGGCTGAGTGACAGAACCCACAGGGTCAGAGTTGCTGGCGCCATGTCAGACTCAAAGCCTGTCACAAGTGGTGTACCTCAGGGCTCAGTCCTGGGCTCACTCTTGTTTGGCATCTACTTTTCCGAAGTACAAGCAAACACAGGAGGGTTATGGCTGACAAAGTTTGCAGATGACTGCAAACTGGGCGCCATAGTAGAAAACACATCTGACACAGATATCCTTCAGAAAGGTCTCACAGAAACGGATAACTGGTGCCAGAGCCATGGCCTAAAGTTAAATGCCAAAAAATGCATAGTCATACCCTTCGGGAAAAACAAGGTTACCCCTAGCTACCAAATAGGTGGTAATCCACTGAGCACAGAAGAAGTTATCAGGGACCTGGGGACCCAGGTTGATAGTAGTCTGTCATTCGACACCCATGTAGCTAAAGTAGTTAGGAAGACCTTCTACATTGCCCACCTTATCATGAAGGGATTCTCATCTAGATCAAGGGAGGTCATAGTCTCCCTATACTCATCACTCATCAGACCAATGATTGAGTACAATGCCCCATTCAGAATGTATCTGACCCGACACTTGCAGCAGCTGGAGAGGCCACAAAAAGTTCCTCACCAAAAGGATAAAGGGTCTCAAACATCTGTCCTATGCTGCCCGACTGAAAGAACTCCAGCTCTATTCAGTCGCCACTGCTTGCTCAGAGGTGACCTTTGCCTAACATACAAGGCCATGTCAAATCCAGATTTAATGAATATGCTGCACCTCAAAAAATCTAGATCCGTCAGAGCCACAAGGGCGGGAGACTTAAACCTCGACACGGCTATTAATAGGATGTGCTGGAGGGATAGATTCATCACCCAAAGACTCCCTATGCTGTGGAATAAAATCCCGGTATATGTGAGGCAGAGCACCTCGCTGGCCTTGTTCAAGAGAAATCTTGACCAATGGATGGGAGATCGCAGATATACCCCAGGGATTACCTCAGTGTCACTGCTCGACAGAGGCACAGCAAAATAATGGGTATAGTTCCCCATACTAAAGGGGTGGCGTAAGCCACAAAACTATGGGCTAGGCTTGTAAATGCCCTCGGGCAGATAGCCTAGTATGAAACTATGAAACTATGAACTATGAACTATAAATGAGCAAGACTGCTCATAAGTGTCTGCATATCCCCACCAACAGTCCCCATGTGTTCAGCAGCAACAGTACACTTAAATAAAACGAAGAAGCCCTTGTAGTTATTTTTTTTAAAACCCCGAGTACAGCTAACCATAAGTGCGCAGGTTTGCCCATAGCTTAGATACAGTTAAAGCAGCTGAAAAGGCTGAAGAGGATAACAAGGAATATATATGCAAAAGAAACAGCACAGCAATAGTGTAGTGATTAGAGCATTTGCCTAATGAACAGGCAGTCCCAGTTCAAGTCCCACTGCAACACATATCATTATCCATGTGAAATCTGTATATGAACATATTTGCACATCTTTTTGCTGTATAACTTACATAATAACATTTAAATGTGAACTGGAGTACTGCATTAAATGCACATGTGAAGTGTCAGTGTCATAATGAATAAAGCACTAGTAAGCAGGTATAAGCAAAAATAAGCATTAGTAAGTCTGGGGGTAAGCATTGCCTACATAGATTAAGCAAAGTGGAAGCTAATTCAGTGTAAGAAACTGTAACCAGAGGTTAGCAGTGCTTACCATCGCGCAAACTCGCGCAAACCCACTCACAACTACTTTAAAGTGCTTTAATCACTCTGTATCCAACGGCCCATGTTCTGCCCAGCAACAAAATACACTGCCTCTGCAAGGTTCAAACTCAGGACCCTGTACACTATAATCACAGTAGTTAACCACTAAGCCATCATAGCAATAGATATGAATGAGTTATCAGCAAACTAATCCTCACTACAGGAAAACCAAACCAAACATGTGAACTGAATCTATGTACAGTGTGAAGTGGTATAACCTTCTACATAACATAAATATGTGAACTGGAGTACTGCAGTAAGCATAGATCTGAGGTGTGATTGTTATAAAGTGTATATGTCCCCAGGTCCCCATACAGTGTATGTACACATGACTCACAGATGCCAGACACATATACAACCTGTAATGAAAAATAAATCATCACCAAATGACAAATATAGTGATAATTAACTATTAGGTAATGCTAACCACAGCACAGCTCAAGTTAGTAAGTGTAAGCAATGTGTAGGGGAACCAATTCAATCTGCCTAGTGGTATACCTCTTTAAGCAGTGCCAACCTTATGTAAGCAGGTGTGCCCATAACTTAGCTTTTTCAAAACTGGCCAATCACGGGAAAGTGCAGGAAAATAGCCGTATTTAAACCTCACAGGCGGGAATACTTCTCATAACTGATTGTAGCTTCTACTGCAGGCAGAATGACTGGTGAGGGTGAAGGCACTCTATTTAGAACCCAGCGCTGGGTCATCCAGATGTCAAAAATCATTGTATGGCTCCTGGTAAAACACCATGATCAGACTACTGCAGGGCCAGTACCAGGGCTCGCAGTATAAAAGGGAGGCCTGGGACAGTCTTGCCCGTGACCTCACCATTGCAACAGGTATCCCCCAGACTGGTGAGCAGGTCAGGCACACCATGCTGACCTTAAGAGGTGGAGGGGGGTATACTGGAACAGTGGATTAAGGAGTCTTGGCAGATGCCCAATGCCCCAGTAATGAGTAAGTACTCATTCTACTAAGTAGTAAATAATTGCCTAGTTTGTGTATACTATGGATAGGTATGGCTAAATATCACTGCATTTTTCTGACAGCTGCAGCTGAGTGGGCTGCGAACCAGCAAGCCCATGATGCTAGACTGCAAAGGCTGCATCGCAAGGCAGGTTAGTAATCAGTCTGCATGTACTGTCATAACAAATAAATATAAGAGCCTTATAAAGTGTTGTACCAGTAGAAATAAATGTGTAGTAGTCTGTGAATAAAGGTATAATCCCTGGAGTGTTTATGTTTACTCTTCTCTCATATGTTGGTGATCTGTTCCATACTATAAATAGTACTGTTGTATCTTAAGCAGTGTCACCCACACCATGGTTGTTGCTGTTGTTGGGTCTTTCAGCTTATCCCGGTTAGGGGTCGCCACAGCAGAACTCCGGTCCGCTAATGATTGGTAGTGGATTTTTATGTGCCGAGTTACCGGCCCTGATGCACAACCTTCAACGAAGGCACGCCCATTCACACATGCCTCCACACAGAAGACGCTCTAGCTGAGAATCAAACGCGACAACGGTGTGCAGATAAAATGAGTATGAAGTCCTGCATAGCAATGTTGGAAGTGCCAAGAGGCCAGTCATATCATAAAAGTCAGGGGGACTTAGAAAACAGTCGAAAGCTTAACATCAATTCCCTGATAGCACAGTGTACTGTGATGTTAGCTATAATATTTTGTCACACACAGCAAGGGTTTGAATCCTGGGAGTGCTACTAAGTTGAATGCATAATCATACCCCACAACTGTACTGATTTGATACTCTGTTCAGATAGAAAGCTGTATGCATAATTACACCCAATAACAGTACATAATTTGCTAGAATGTTCAAATTGTAACTTTTATGCATATTCATACCCCACAACTGTTCCAATCTGTCCAGCATGTCCAGATAAATGGCCCATATCACCAGCTTGGTACACTGTTCTCCTGAAAATCCAGTGTGATGATCCATGAAATGTAGGCAGCTGTCAATGACATATAACTGATAGTCAAACGTGTACATAGTCAGAGAATGTATATGGAAACAAACCTGTCATTCTAGCACCTCACCCAAAGTGTATGACAGCAATTCTCAACATATTTTGCATTAACACTTGCAGCCTGTCACGCCTGTATATAAGACACAGGTCACATATATAATAATTTATAAACATACCAGTGTACAATATAAGGCCATTGTGTAGTGTAATAATACATGTAAGGGAAAGATCACTACAACGACTAAGAATGTTGTGAAAACTACAAGGATATATTAGTTGTTAATTGAACTCTCTCACCCCTACCATATGTGCATAATAACCCAATGACACTCCTCAACTGGTATGTGTACACTCCAAACTTTTGTTGGGACATATGTTGGTTTATAAATATTCACATTTGTTTCTATGCATGTGCCATGTTAAAATACACCCATATCGGTGCCTATTGCCATCAATGAAACCTGCATGCTCCTATAATGGCCACTGTTGTTCCATACATGCATGTGTTCTGCTTGCTCTGCAACTGTGTTAAATCTGGTGTGTTGGGTTAATGGGAATACATATGCATGCTGTTATAAATAATCCTGAATGCTGTTGACTGTTACTAACCTATATCTGTCATAAACATGTGACGACACAGCTCGTATGGGAAGGCCAGTCCCAGCAGACCCACCTGTCCCACCTCAGCTGGTCATGGCACCAGCACATCTGGGGCCCAGCCTGAGACCTCCTCCTCTGTGGGCCCCATGCCACCTTCAGGTGGAACTGCTGTAGGGGATGGGGCTCGCCCCCTCCTTGGAGTGGGTACATAGGGGAACCTGTCATCCATCAACAGGTCCAGGCTGTGGTGCATAGGGAGCTTGATCTGGAGTATTGAGAGCGGCTATGCCAGCTTGAGGGTCGATTGGCACTATTAGAGGGTGAGCTTGCCCATCCTACACAGCCGACAGCACAGCCACCTTCAGGGCCATGAAGGTGCAGTGGTCCCACTGTTTTCAGTTGGGGGCTCATGGGCTTGTGACATTCAATCACCCCTCCCCCTCCAAGGTGTTTACCCCCCACTGGCCCTGTATGCGTCTTGTGTGTCTTGTCTGTTAATCTACCCAACCTACCTCCCCAAATATACCTACTACCCCTCCCCAACATCCCACTCTCACCTGAAAAAAGGGCAATCTGTTCCCACAAAAAAAATTTCACCCCATACATAGCTGTCAATTTCGCACGTGTCCACTGGACACATGTAATCTGGTCTAATTGGCATCACAATGAATATATGTTGCCCTCGCCCCTCTCCCAGGGGTTTGAAGGTCCAAATGTACCTGCAAATATAGTGTATATGCACAGCTGTTGCTGTAGAGGAAATGGGCAGCTATAGACCTTTCCTATACCCTTCCTGCACATGCCTAGCTATTTTCCCTACTGTCTTTCCCTCTTTGTGCCCCATTTTTCACCACTTTCCTATCAACCCCCTTTTCTTTTCTTTTAAAGGAATTAGCATGGGGGTAAGTGGCAGTAAGTACTGTGAAGCAGCAGTAAGCTGGTTTGCATGGGTTTGCACGGGGGTAAGCTATAAAAGCTCTAAAATCTACAGACGAGGAAACCGAAATCAGTAGATAAACTTTAAATGGCCACAGACACAGTACAACAAGTGCTTTCACTCGGTTACTATCGAGCTTTCTCAAGATAAAAAATCATTCAAATAATGTTCATATATAGGCAGTGTTGAGTCACATGATCCAATAATTAACGTAATTAATAAAATCAACTCTATTACACAAAATGAACCATAAATTAAATTTTTGTACAAAGAAATTAAATAAAACAACATCACCTGTGTTTAGAATAGCAAAAAATAATAAATAATAAATAAATAAATAAAATGTTCCTTCTGGGAATAACTACAAAGCATGAAAAGCCTATTAGTCACTTGAAAATAGATAAAAAATCCCTGAAAAAGGGGAATAAATGTAATAATTGTAAAAGTACTAACTGAATAAATCAAAAACAATCTAAAACATGACCAATAGGACTGAATACGTTTTAAAAACACAATAAATTATTTATCTGCAAGTCAAAGAAAACAAAAAAAAATGGGGATAAGCTATGCCTACACAGGTTGAGAAATTCGAAGCTCACTGACTGTAAGAAAACATAAGCAGAGGTTGGCAGTGCTTACCGTCATGCAAACTCATGCAAACCCGCTTACAACTGCTTAAAAGTGCCTTAATCACTCTGTAGCCAATGTCCCTTGTTCTGCCCAGCAACAAAATAAATTGCCTCTCCAAGGCTCAAACCCAGGACCCTGCACACAAGGTGATTTACCAATAAACCATGACAGATACACATAACCAGAAGTTTTTACAAACATATCATCCAGCACAATCAGTCAACAGTACATGAAATGTATTAATATCATACCAGGTAACCTGTTAATGCAAGAATTCTGGACAAAGTATGCCACACTGTGGGTACAAATAGGGATATCTGTCAACTAATGCTCTAATACACTTAAAATGTTGCTAGTTACACAGATATGTATTAGAACACATATGTAGAAGGAGATGAAGTCTGAAACACAAACATGTTGGCAGTAGTTACTGACTTCAATCCTGTGATCATCCATGACAATTGCCAAGTGAATGAGGAACAGGCCAAAATTGAGCTGAACATGCATGGACATATGGACAGATATATATCTGTAAATGTAGACAGCCAGCTGTATGTAGATATATATATATATATATATATATATATATATATATATATATATATATTAATGTATGGCACACAAATAATCATATAACATAAATTGTATATAGATACATGCATATTTGCAAGAGATGGCTTGCACCTGTCACCCTTAGGCTTTCAAATATTGGCCAAGGCTCTTGCTGCCCCAATAGTGCCTTTTTTAGGCAAGGCTCAAAAGACAAACCCATCACCATAAATAGCACAAGTAACCAAAAACTGAGGGTAATGCTACTCAATGCCAGAAGTCTAAACCTCAAAATGCACGCACTCGAGGCACTCCTCAGTATTGAGAACATCGACATCTGTGCAGTAACAGAAACCTGCCTTAAGGCTCCTGAGAGCACCCCAGCACTACTAGGCTATAACTCATACCATACCTTTCGGCCACAGAACCATGACTAAATACAAAAGGTGGGGGTGTATCCATATTCATCAAGGATACCCACACCTCCAGGTTAGTGGCACAGCACAGTGCATCAGAGATCATCCATGTGCAACTAACAATGGGCAAAACTGCAGTCCAAATTGTAGCTTGCTACAGATCACCCACCATGGCCCAGGACCCATTCCACATTTCTGGAGACACTGGGAAATATGAAGGTCCTACCAAACACCCTAATACTGGGTGATTTAAATTACCCAAATATAAACTGGGAGAACTACTAAAGTACTAACTCCCTTACCCACCACTTCCTAGAATTTATAAACTCGAATGCCCTGGATCAACTGGTCAACACCCCCACCAGAGGGAACAACATATTGGACCTGGTCATCACCAACATGGGTGACCGGTGTTCCACACCGGAGGTCAACCCCTCTCTGGTAAGATCAGACCATAGACTAATCACTCTGGATATCCACATTCTGCCCCCACCCCCAATCTAGGAAACCACCATGAACAACTTTTCAAAGCAAACTTCACGTTACTTAAGTCTGAGGTGGAAAGGTTCACAGCCCCCATGCTAAAGGACAATACTGTCTAAGCTGCTGAAACCTTTACAAAGGCACTCTATGAGCATCTACAGGAATACATGTATCATGCTTTCCCAAGTAAAACCAAGACTCACACCTCCAAGAAAAGGAACCCAGTCTGGTGGACCCCTGCCATAAACAAGCTATACAACAAAAGGAGGAAACTAGTACAGAAAAGAGTAAAATCCCAAGAAGGAAAGACATCCCAGATCAGTATCAGCAAGAAACTACAATCCCTCATTAAATCATCCAAGGCTAGTTTCGAAAGAAAAATTGCCAATGACTCCAAAGATAACCACAAAGCGTTCTTTAGCTATGTCAAGAACCTAAGTGGAAACTCTCAGATCTGCTCTGAGTTAGTGCAAAATGGCACAGAATACACTGAACCGACTGATATTGCCAACATTCTGGCAGACAGGTTTAGTGCAAACTTCACCCCCTTCTCATCCTCTAAAGGGCACATAACCATACCAGAAGAATGTAGGGCCCCATCAATCACCAATACACAGGTTAAAACAGCCCTATCCAAAGGCAAAAACACAGCTTCAATGGGACCGGGTGGTGTCCCAGGCTGTGTCTTACAAGAGCTCCTAAAAGAACTAACCCCTCACCTAAACACACTGTTCAAACTCAGCCTCTCTACAGGCTACATACCCACAGAGTGGCGCACAGCAACAGTCATCCTGCTCCACAAAGGTGGAGCCACAACGGACCCCGGGAACTATAACCCTATAAGCCTGACTAGCCTGGTCTGCAAGGCTATGGAATGCATCATCATGGAAGTCATTAACAGAGACATTGGGAACCTCCAAACCTTGGACCCTACCCAGTCTGGCTTTGTTAAGGACAGATCATGCCTCCTAAACTTGGTGGACTTCTTTGAGATGGTTACCAAGACATTAGGCGAGGGAAAGGAGGTCCACACAACCTACCTAGACCTTGCAAAGGCTTTCAACACCATTCCCCATTCTAGTATTATAGACAAGCTCACCAGCTTGAACATAAACCCCTACATCACGAGATGGGTTGCCAACTGGCTCATGGATAGAACCCACATGGTGAGAGTTGCAGGCTCTATGTCTGACTCTAAACCAGTTACAAGTGACGTCCCCCAGGGATCAGTCCTAGGACCCCTCCTGTTCAGTATATACTTCTAAGAGGTACAGGCAAGCATAGGAGGACTATGGCTAACCAAGTTCACTGACAACTGCATACTAGGGGCCATAATTGATTCTCCGGCTGATACAGACACCCTCCAGATGGGTCTCACTGATACGGATACCTGGTGTCAAAATCATGGCCTCAAGCTAAATGCCAAAATGTGCATAGTCATCCCCTTTGGAAAAAAAACAAACTACCCACGAATTACCACATAGGTAGTAGTCCCCTAAATACAGAAAATGTAATAAGGGATCTGGGGACCCAAGAGATAGTAATCTCTCCTTTGATAATCATATTGCCAAGGTGGTTAGAAAATCCTTCTATGTGGCCCACCTAATCACAAAAGGGTTCACATCTAGAACAAAAGAGGTTATTGTGCCTCTCTTCTCATCACTCATTAGACCCATTATAGAATACAATGCCCCATTTGGGATGTACCTTACAAGATACCTGCAACAGCTGGAAAGACCACAAAAGTACCTCACCAAGAGGATTACTGGCCTCAAACAGATGCCCTATATAGCCCGACTCAAGAAACTCCAGCTGCACTCGGTTGCATACCGCTTAACCAGAGGTGATATCTGCCTGACATACAAGGCCATGTCCAACCCAGAATTGATGGACATGCTCCACGTAAAAAAAAAAAAAGCAAATCCCGGAGAGCCACACAATCTAGAGATATAAACCTCACCACAATGATAAACAGGGCATGCTGAAGGGATAGATTCCTACCGCAGTGACTTCCCATGCTTTGGAACAGGATTCCAATATACATCAGGCAGAGCTCCTCACTAACACTCTTCAAGAAAAACCTTGATGGGTGGATGGGAAACAGAAAATGTACCCTGGGAATCACTGCAGTGGCTCTGCTGGACAGTGGTGCAGGAAACTAATGGCTCTGCTGGACAGAGGCACAGGAAACTAATCTAAGGGGGTGGTGAAAGCCAACACATTCTGGCTAGGCTTATAAATGCCCTTGGGCAGAAAGCCTAGTACTTACCTATGAACCTATGAACCTATATATATATATATATATATATATATATATATATATAGAGAGAGAGAGAGAGAGAGAGATAGCCATATGATATATATATATATATATATATATATATATATATACACACATATATATATATATATATATATATATATATATATATATATATATATATATAGGTACATACACATATACACACACAAAAGGTATCAGTAGCCATACATGTGTAGAAGTAGTGTGGAAGTACTGGGTGCAAAGTATATCCCTCAGCCACAAGCCCTTTAACTGCCACCTGTGAAATGTGTAGTGTGGCAACCATTCCCACAAATGAGAATACTGATATTAAACATATACCCACCCACAATTCAAACGGCATGACATGACACACAGGTATGCATACACAGATATCCTTTATTTGTGTACTATACAATAATGTATGCCAGTACTTACACCTCATAAGGCTTGAAATATGTAATCAGTGATGAATGCAAGGCCCACATAAAAACAGTAGATGCAAGCAATGTGTATATATACCATACTATGCTGTCAGGCCAGGGCCTTCAATTAGTACAACAGTAGAAACAGGATTTGCCTTCAGGATACATCACAATCAACAATTACAGATGTAGTTCAGTGGCCTCCAATTACACCCTGTAGTCAAGCCCTAGGGGGAAGGTAGCACTTGTTTTAATGTCATGATATCATGTACATAACATTGCTTAAACTAACATCTCACTATCACACTGAATGACCCTCGTCTTAACAGTTATATCCCTGAAAAGGTGTCATAACCTACGTTAATGGCATTGAACCCTCTTTATAAAAGGCTGTACAAGAGCAAGGAACACAGTGTACCAGACACTTACCTCTGTAATGTACAAGGGCACATATGTGTTCTCCAGCTGTTGCCCCCATATATATGGACTTGGCCCAACAGTTGGTGTGGGAGTCCATGACATGACTGGGATGATAGCAGTAATGCTAGTGGTAAATAATGATAGGCCATTACCTAACAACCCTTCCTGTATCACAGCAGGACAAAGACTGGCACATATATGGAGGACAGAGGCAGGAACATATGGCCATATTTGCATTATTGCTGTTACACACCCTGGAAATTGCTGGTGTTACAGGATTCGTTGCAGCATACCCTTATGCAGGAATACAACATTGAAATACAAATGGATGTAGCCATGTACTGATAGCACTCAACAGACAGAATGCCACAGATATATCTGAGACAATACCTGTGTGGTGCACAGACAAAACCTAACAGCCAATCCTCCTGGTATCATATGGATAGGCCCACAGTTGAGAGCTATGCAGACAGGCAACATTCCATGAAAAGGTACCATGTACACAAAAACCCTGTGAGAACAGCAAGATACAATGCACACAACACTACTCATGCTGTCTGTAGGTCTGAAACCTTACCCAAATGTGGATTTGGCATGTGTATGCAGGTTCTGCTGTAAGAGGTATTGCTACCTGCTGTCTGTAACACTGATGTCCACAGACAGGAAGGATGTCATCCATACTGGAAAGGTGAAGGGACAATGCCCACAGAAGGCAGCATGTTAAAGTACAGGGTTGCAATGACAGTGGTTATCTGAAGTACTACACAGCAGGCTGCATGCAATTAGCAACTGGTGGACACTGACTGGTGCAGAGGCCACCACCTGATCATGTGCAATACCAACAAAAGCATGCTGCAATCTATTCAAACCAGCTCAATCACTCTACTGGAGAGACTGAGAGAGAGAGAGGGAGAGAGAGAAAAAAATACTTCAAGAAAGGTCACAAAGCTCAGGGTTGTGTTACAACAGAAAAAAAAACATAACAGGTGTGTGAAACAGATATGCATTTACTTGCATGTACTATATGGCATAGAATAATAGGATGTATAATGTGAAAGGATGTATATGTGCCATCAGTACTTGTTCTTGTAATGATGTTCTGCACAGCAACTGCACTGGACAATAGTGTCAGTCCCTCTGGGCAGTGGGACATACCTGTGAAATGTGCAGATCAGCAGTGAATGGCAAAGATGTGACCCATGATATCTGTGTTCCGTAAATTACCGTGGCCAACGGCTGGTGGGGGTATTATTACTGCCATGATAGACACATGGGTGAGAGACCACAACACCTGCAGGACAGTCATGTTAAAGTGTAGCATAGCATGCCCAACTGCCATAGCAGTATAATATGCTTATCTAAAGTTTGTCACCCTATATACCCCCCTAATGTTAGTCTGGGTTCATATATGATATCTGTGTGTGTTGCAGCAAGGAAGAACAGTTTAGCTGTGAAGTAAAGGGAGTTACATGAGTGTGGTCCAGATGGTTGTATGCACCCCCACATACAGATACATATATGTGTGATACATATTCACAGCTGTGTATGTCTACTGAACCTCAGACAGTTATACATTTATATAGGTATATAAACAACACATAATGATATCTACACATATATACATATATATATATATATATATATATATATATATATATATATATATATATATATATATATATATATATATATATACATACATACATATATATATATATATATATATATATATATATATATATGTGTGTGTGTGTGTGTGTGTGTGTGTGTGTGTGTGTGTGTGTGTGTGTGTGTGTGTATGTATATATATATATATATATATATATATATATATATATATATATATATATATATATATATATATATATATATATATATATATATATATATATATATTTATGTCAATACATGACCCCTGCCATGACATGTCTGAGAGAACATCACACATCAAAACACAACATACCTACACACCAGTACATGGCTGCAAGATGGAGTGTGCTGTGTGGTGTGTAACCCATGTTGGGAACACATCGCAATTGTTTGAGAAGGTGGGATATATATGTTGGTGAAGGGTATTAGGCACATATTGCTATGTAAGTTTGGTTGGGTGACAAACAAGACAGCATACATGGCTGGTATATGACACATGTGATGGTTAAACACTGTGGATGGGTAGTTACATTTGGAATGTGGAGGCCATTGAGCCTCCACATGGGAACAAAGGGAACATGATGCCCACCCATGGACAGTCACAACAGCATCTACATGGTCATATAGGTGCCTGGGCTGTGGGCTGATCAGGAGGAACATGCATGTCGAACCTTGTGGTATGTGTACTGCATGCCTCCTGATGATATAGCACATACCCCATGTCTCTGTGGAGCTCCCTGTGCACAACACCCTGGACCTAACTGGGTGACAGACATATGTCTGTGTGTGCTCCATGGGGCGACACTATCCCTGAGGTGGTTCCACATGAAGGTAGTGCCGGAACAGTAGATAATGAAGTTCCATGGTGGGTCACAGATGTGATGTGGACTGGTAACATGTGCACATTAGGTGGGAGTGGTTTTCCTGCTGGCAAATAACCCCTACACATACTGGTGTGTAACTGTCATGGAACATATGTGGCTTGTAATAGTCCACACAATCCCAGAACATGTCCAACAGCATGCATAGATATCCCCTATATCACAGAATGGCAGATGTGTAGCAATCACATAGCAGGCATACCACATGCATATGTGGAAACATAGTGGCAGTGACAATGGCATGCAGGTGAAATACTCTGTAACAGCCCTGCAACTCTAGTGTCCCCACAGGGAGCATGTCTATAAACACATAGCAGAAAGTTTGTACAATACAATATATGACCCAATGGGACATATACCAGAGACGTACGACTAGCGTTGTGTGAACATTAAGTTGGAGCTGATATGGTGGCGGGAGACTGATATGTGTATTGTATTATGGTAAACTTGCCATATGAGTTGCTCAGACATATTTCCATCATTATATCTTTCAGGGAGTATGGCACACCTAAGGAATCCCACCTACAGTGCCGCTGAGGATGACATTATAATCACCAGCATCATCCAGAACTGCCAGCTGTTGTTCTCACGGACAAGCCAGGACCAGCATGAGTGAATAGCCATGTGGAACAATGTGGTCTGCAGGGTGAATGAGGTGGGCATTCACAGCTGTACGTATGAGCAGGTCCACCACCATTATAGTGACCTGCTCCGCCATGTATGTCGCCATGCCGCTGCCATGCGGAGTGATCACCTTGCAATGGGGAGAGGCCATAACATCCATCCCTCCTCACCAGAGTGGAGGAGCTGCTCATGAGTCTGGTAGCACCTGTCCACCCACAAGAGCTACAGACATATACAGTCATGGAAGTGGGTGCTACACACAAACACCAGACATGGAGCATGCAGGTAAGGTTCCAGGGCATATCAGTAGACTACTGTAGTGTATGCATCTATACATGTAGATCATGCATATGTGAGAAGTGGAGTCTGTTGCTGTGTAGTACTGATAAGCAGTAATGCATAATCTGTAGTACTGTGCACTTCAGCTGTTGTTGTACTGTAATATTGCAGGCACCCTGTAGCAATGCCACAACTGTGGCCACTGACATCAACTCTATCTCATCTCACTGTAGGTACCTCTGGGATACCAGCTAGGCAGCGGTCGGATGCCAGTGAGTAGGGTTTAAAGTTTTACTTGGCAATTAACTGTGCATGTCATAGCTAAGGTGTAGGCCATGTGCACATCTAACACACCTACCCATAATGCGTGCTGTACATGTGAACTGACAAAGCACACACCTCACTAATGGGATTACCAGCCTCAAACACATGCAATGCACAGACCATCTCAGACAACTGTGGCTACACTCCAGTGCACATTGCCCAGGCACAGCTGATGTCTGCTTAACATACACAGCTATGTCATACACAGAGCTGTTGAGCATGCTACACAAACAGACATCCCACTCCCTCTGCAAACACATGCTCCAGGGTCCTAAACCTCCTAAAACACATTACTGGAGGGATAGGGCCCTGTCCTGGGGAATTCCCAAACTCTGGAACAGACAACCAAATGTGTCAAACAATGCTACTCATTGGCCCTCTTTACAAAAACAGTTGACAACTGGATGGGAAATGGGGAATTCACGCTGGGTAGGATGTCTGTGCCACAGCCTGACAGGGGCACAGAGGAATAACATTAGTGGGTGGTGCATGGCTAGGACCCCCTTTGGCTAGGCCTATGTAGACCCCAGGACCAATAGACTAGTACTCACCTATGAACCTAAATGTACCACAGGCAACATCATCTAGGGCTCAATAATGGTCAGTAATGGTCTCTACACTCACCATAGGTACAGTACATTGTGTCTGTGGTTGGTTTAATGGCAGTCTATCACTCATACATGCACCACTGATGATGACATCTGAATACACATCAAGCATTCACTAAACACGTGTCCACATGTAATCCAGAAACACACAGAGGCTGTAAGCAGCAGCAGAAACACAACTGACACACAGATACACATCCTACAATGGTGTGTACACCTATGAGGTATGGTGCACAGTACCTGCCAGGGTGCTGGACAGATGCACAGCAATGCTATGGACATGGGTGCTGTGAGTTCCAGGGGGAGGGCCATCACCTACTGACAGAAGCCATGCATCACAGCCATGTATAATGTTGGTAACGGGGATTGACTACAGTTGCACTGCATGCTGTTGAGCACCACATGTCCTGCATGCTGACGTGTGTAATTACAGGTTTGTGTGTGATACTGTTCTGCACCATCACCTGCTATTTTGTGTTATGGGGGTATGGGATCTGTCTTTAGGTGCTCTGGTGGAGTGTATGGGTTGCCATGTATGTCGACTGCATGTGTGTATGCCTGTGCGTGTGGCCATGTCTGCACACGTGTGTGTGTGTGTGTGTGTGTGTGTGTGTGTGTGTGTGTGTGTGTGTGTGTGTGTGTGTGTGTGTGTGTGTGTGTACTGTTTAGTGGTGATGTACAGGTCTTACAGTCTGTTCCCTGTTTTCCCCTCACAGGTGGCAAGGTGGGGCTGTGTCCCCCCCCTGCAGGGAATCTGATGTTACTGATAAAGACAGTGACCATGAGGATAGGTGTGTTGAGGCACAGGCAGGATCATCAGGGGCTACCGCTGGGCCATCAATTGACATCCCGCACATATCCACCCCATCCACCCACACAGTCACACTGCCTCTGCATACCTCATCACCATTGGCCTTAGCTGAGGGACAGTCTATGGGTGGCATTGGCCAGGACAGTGTGGTATATATGGCATGTGTGTCAGGACACAGCAGCCACAGCCAGATGTCTGGTGGGTTATCACATAGGCAGATGTTCAGGGATGCTCGTTGGAGCACTGCTGGTCATCATGCCCCTGGCAGATATGCCACATCTATATCAACCACACGCATGCTCCAGGCTGTCATGGAGGCACAGGCATGAATGGAACCATACACCAGGCAAGGTCTAAGGGCACAGAGGGCTCATCACACCTCTGTAACAGACAGCATCCATGACCTAGCAGGTGCCATCCATAATTACACCGAGGTCATGGATAGATGGTGGGTGAGACATTGGATCTCATCCACAATGTCATGTCAATGTGTCAGGACAGGCAGGATGGTTGCGACAGCCACGTGATGTATGCCAGCAACACCAGCAGCTGGAGGTTGCTGTGGACGTCCCACCAGTCACAGCCACTCCCATAGTGGTAGTACCAGCCCCAGCACTGTGGACGGGGTGCTCTCCATAGACCGTCATAGCAGGCTACTTGCAAGTGGACCTGGCCAGTCCCAGGATGGACCTGGATCCAGCGGATGTCTGTCAACCTCAGGGGACATTACTCCATCTGGCTTTTACCTGATACTGCCTGTAGCACCCCTGCCAGGCACAGATCCTGTGTCCATGGCCGGAGATGGTGAAATGCAAACTCTGCCAGGTACAGTCTGAAGCTGTCTCACAAATCCCTGTATAGGGCAGCCACATGGTGGAACTGTGTGCATGCAGACATACACACATAAACAGCAAACCTAGGGCAACCACATAAATGCACACACAACATCACCAGTGGCCCATAACAGTACTCAACTCCCTCAAACACACACACACACACACACACACACACACACACACACACACACACACACACACACACACACACACATGTTGTCAATTGTATTGCTCAGCCTAGGCCTGTGCTAAACCAACAACACTCCCTGTGCATATGATGAAACCTGTGCCACTCCATGACATCTGTAACAATGATGCAGTGACAGGCTAACATGGTGCTGATGCACATGGTGACTGTACAACAGTGTAGCAATGGAATGATGTGTAGCATGTTTTCAACAGTAAAGTGAAATGCTAATATCTTGGAAGGTGTAGCTGTGCAGCCATGATGCATCATAGCTGTAATTAACAATGTTGTATTGTTGTCACCATTATCTATTCTGATTGTGTCGTGTTTGTCCATGTGCCACATGGCTGATGGGTGTAGTGGTGTCAGCAGGCCTTCTACAGTGGACACCAGTAAGTGTAGTGGGTGGTACACATGACATGGCTGGGTTCAATACACAGAGCCTTTGGTTTGGATGCAGTACAGGTACAAGACTGTACACATGGAGGTATGTCCCCATGCAGGTAACACATCTGTTGCACATGTAATCCCACAAAGACAGGATAGGCACAACCACACATTGCTATATACGCATTCTGTAATGTGGATGACATTGAACATGCTAACAGCAGGGTGTATGTCCCTCTCTCCACTCTACTGCAATTCTCACCTCAGTAACATGTGTGTGCCAATGCCGGTGGCATAGCCCTACCTTTAGGAGGGTGTGAGGTGCTCAACTACTGTGAATGGTGTAAACAATAACTAACAACCTGATTACATACAATGTACAGTATTACAAACAGCTATGTGGGGGGTTAGGTGCAACAGTAATTGCAATAATGGCGGATGTGTCCACAACAGCCACACCCAGTGAGTTATAGCAACCTCAGTAGTGCCGCACACCTCTACAGTGTGGAGGAGGGCATTAACACATCTATTACCTGTGAAGGACTGCATGTCCACGGGATGACACCTGTGGAATTTTGGTATTTGCCAAGCAGTCCTGGTGGAGAAATATTCTGTGAACGGAGGTAGATCCCTTAACAACGACACACATTCCTACATGTGGGATGGTGTACAAAAGCCTGCAATGATCTACATAGGCATTGTGCACCTCCTAACCCTCATCTACACCTGTCATAATTGGGTCAAGGAGGTATACCAGGTTCAGGTTGTATTCTCTGCCATTGACAAGTCCAACATTGGCAGGGTCCCATGTGTTAAGATTACCAGTGACATTGACCATGGGTTCATTGTTGATATGTTCCATGTCCCTGCAGACCAGGGTCATCAGGCTACTGGATGGTAGTTGCTAGCTGACATGGTGGATTTGTGGTTGTCCTTGCCAGCATTGGTGAATCCATTGTCAGGTGTAGGCCTATTGGATCATATGAGGGATCCCAGCTACTTACTGCACCTGCCAAGAGGGTTCCTCCAAGCATAACACTTCCCTTGACTGTACTGCATGATATGTTAGTAATGGCAGCCTGACATCCTACAGGTGGAATGGAGTACTATTAACATGTACTACTCTTTTAGTGTAGTGTTCTACACTGCCAAGTACAGTCTGCCTCCCATAGGACATGTAATATGTGGAAGCCATCGACATCCCCAGGATACAGATGCACAAATATGCAGATACAGATATACATATATATATATATATATATATATATATATATATATATATATATATATATATATATATGTGTGTGTGTCTATATATATATATATATATATATATATATATATATATATGTATAGGTATATATATATATGTATATATACATATATAGACATGTGACTATACATACACACCCAGATATATGTACAGTAAGATACATACGTAGAAGGTGCACACAATATGGAACAGCCACTATGCCTACAGTTAACACCTGAACAACTGGACACTGTATGGGCTACACATACTAATGTCAATCATTGCCTGCAACATATACCCATAGAATGTTCATAGGAAAGACACCACACACAGGTTTGCAGAAATGGGAATCCTTTAATTGTGTACTATAGCAGTTCTATATGCCATGTCATATAGCTGTTCAAATACTGACAACTATGTAAACAGAGTACTGCAACTGTGAAACAGTTACACTAATACAGTAGTCTGGAAAGGTTCACAACTGTTGCTGTCCAGGCCAAGCCTTTCAGAATGTAAAATAGTGAAGACAGACTGAGCCACAGGGTACCACACAATCAACAGTATGTACTGCAGGTGTGTAGTTCAGCAGCATCTATCTACACTCTGTACAAACTCTGTAGGAGGTAAAGATGTTTTGTGATCAAATAGGTTGTAAACAGTACATATCAAGGCATAACAAACAGAACAGTCTGTATGGCAGGAGGCAGTAGGCTTGCATTACCCCAAGTCATGTAAGTAATGTCAATAAAGGTGAAGTATACGGTACTTTGTGATAGCTCACCCCTGATATCTCCACATTTTGTAACAGCCTAGGTCATTTATGGTGCTCCACACCTAGACTCAATAATACAGGCCCATATACCACTGTTACATACACTGGCCTCTGCAGTGCATAAGGGCGCACATGTGTTAGGTGATGCCCACACATATATGGCCCCAGCCCCACTGTATGTGTGGGGGATACAACAGCAATGGACTAATGGCAGCAATGGCAGTGTCATATCCTCACAGCCCACCACAGAACAACCCCCAACAGCATGACATATGTGCAAAGCTTGGTATGTAGATGGAGGTCAGAGGCTGGAACACAGGCACATATGTGGAACACTGTTGCCATACACTAAGCAAGTTGCTGCTGTTACAGGATAGTCTGCAACATACCCTTAGTCAGGGAATTGAGGATAGAAATAGAAATGGATGTAGCCATGTACTGATAGCATGCAACACACACACTGCCAGTGTAATATCTGACACAGGACCTGTGTGGTGGATGGACAACACATGATAGTCATACCTTTGTCCAGCAAGAGAATAGGCCCACAGTAGTGAGCTATGCAGACAGACTGCATTCCAAAGTACACTAGTATGTACACACACACACCCTGTAACACCAGTACTATGCAAAGCATAACACAACTCTACTCACAGTCTGTCTGTAGTTCCTGATCCTCCTACAAATATGTGGCCGCTTTGAGTGTGCAGGTTCTCATGTAAGAGGTATTGCTACCTGCTGTCTGTATCACTGATGCCCACACACAGAATGGGTGTCCATCACACAGGAAATGTAAAGGGACCACGCCCACATGCTGTAGGGATTTATAGTGGGTGGTTGCCATGACAGTGGTAAGTGAATGTAGTACACATGTGTAATTATATATATATGGCTGTCTGGATAAGTATATGTATGTATATTTCCACCATATGTCCTGGACATGGAGTGTAGCCATACCCCAGGCCCTACAGTCCCAAAGTCGTAGTGCAAGGGTGTGTCAGGTATGTATAGCATGTATATTACTAGACTGTTGCTACTGTCATTGGGATTGTCTTCACATACATGGTGTGTGTGGATGTTGACATCTGCTTATAACATGTGTGCCATTGGCTACTGACAGACATACAAAGGAAATCATTGTAAAGTACCGTCGGTAGCATGTAATGCCCCTATGGTGTGCAGCAGAGATATTGGCCACTATATGTGGAACTTCGGACACACCCTGTACAGTCCAAAAGTATACACATAATCCCTTAGTGCATAACATGTGTACCAGGCCTGACAATATGGATGTAGACAGCCATGTAGATGGGTATAACACATAATGACTGGTATACATTTGGCACCATAGGTGTTGGACTCACACACTCCTGTCTGGCCTGACACATAATCACTGCTGGTACAGGGGTTCCATGGACACATACTACCCACTAGATATTGACATACATCTGTACAGCATCCCACTGCTCTGTCTGACATACATGACTTTTAAGGGAGGCCTGGCAGCAGTACATCTGGCAAGTATCTGCACATGACACCCCACTCGTTAAGTACACTAAGCTGCTACTCATGAACAATGCACTGTGCAGGCTACAGCAGACTGGTTCAACACTGGCCTACATCTCGTATGGGGGAATGCACATGTACCTGCATATATAGCAGGCTCAACAGCCATGTCACAGCACAGGGTAAGATACACATGTGTGACAGTGCATAACCACAACCAATGTGAACACAGCCACAGCCACATATGGTAAGCTAGCATGATATTACAGTATATGGACTATCTGTTCTACACCATCCTCATATGTGCCACTCACAGAATGACCCTACATATATTGGGCTGCAACACAGTTTGGTCTGATGGCTGTCTGTGGTATGGGACATGTGTGTATGGCCCTACAAACATGTACGGCAAAACGGTACCATACAGTGGGGCAGCATGTAACATCTGATAGAAGGGAAGCTAGAACAATGACATCTACCACAGTCTGTACACAGGCTAAAGTACATATTAACAATACACACCCTGCTGACATTCACCATCACTACACAGATCTCAGTATTGTACAAACATCCACAAAATGTCCAGCTTATGTCATGAAATATAACCCCTACTGTACATGACATGTGTAGCAATCTGATATATCACCGGCTTGTTATCAGATATGATGACAGTATTTATGGTGTACAGCACATATGAACCCCTTCATGCATGCCATATGTACAAAGGGTGACAGAGGTGTGGCTGACAGCACATACACAGGGCCAGTATAGACATGTTGCTGTGATAACCTCATATATTTTCCATTGTAATGGGGTTTGTTGCAACATATGTCCTATGAGGGATATGAAGTCAGTAACTGTCATGGCATTCACCATCTACAGACTGCAATCCTCACAGTACCTTCTGCATTCCACAGATAGATGCACTGTGGCTAACATATGAAACCATAGGCACAACACTGCCCAGTCTGCAGATGACCCTGCAGATGGTGATTCCTCATATACATGGAACTGTTATGGCAAGTATTGCGAAATGTACGACAGGCATATCCAGACAAACACTGTTAAACCAACATCACTCCAAATGCAGTATAGCAGCACTTACAGTCTGTAGTCAGGTCAGGCACATCCCCCTCCTGTTTGTTGCCCTATTTCCACAGTGTATGTTGTTATAGGTAAATCCCCAATCCATCTGAGATGCTGTTTGCCAAACAACAAATCTAGTTCCTGCTCACAGTGACTGAAAAGGGCCAACACCACCATGCTGTTCCTAGGTATTTGAGTGTGTTTCCATGAAATTAGCTATGGGAATGTCACTACAGCTGGTCCACATGCAATCAGCTAGGGGAGGACTGCAATTCATGCAGAGGCCATCAGCTGATCTTGAGCATCCTGTAAAATACACATGCTGCTGCTTAAGCAAGGCAGGTGTGGGTCTCCACATCCACCAGAGATGTAGTGGGGGAGGCAGGCAGAGGCAAATACATGTCAGGGAGATGTGGGAGTAAAACTGAAGCATGTTTGTGTCACACACCTACCAGCACAGGGTATCAAATCCCCAACAACTATGTAGTGCTATCACAGTTTGATGCAGTTATTGGATGCACCACATGGGTTACCTGATGTGGAGCACTCAGAACATATATGTGAGGGTGAGTGACATCTACAACAGGGATACGGTAGATATACGGTAGATGTTGTACACATGCCTGTCTGCATGAACAGGTTCCAGCGTCAACACAGGCACACTCAAACAGGGACGCACACACATTGACACACTTGGCAGGGTTGGGAGTGCAACTCATCACTAGTGGGATTGCCACAACACATCAATGTGCAGGTATCACATGCACCACACGGGTCATACAGAGGCTGTATGGGCAAAGTGTATGAGGAGGTGTCAGACATCAGACAGCATGCTTCAGTATGCCCTGGGGGGTTGTAGTGAGTGTGGATGTGGACATACGCACCATACAACTCACACACACATGAACACACAGTGTGCCTGTTCTGACATGCATGGTTGCATGTCTACATGGGTGTGTGGTGGTCAACTGTGCCAGCAGGCTGTACAAGGGTAGGCAATGGGTATACCTTGGCATCAGGCCACATGACAATGGTCTGCATTGTGGTTCAGGCCTGTAGTTACTGCATTTGCCCACACAGGTGGGTACTGCATCCCCCATCCAGTCACCTGGGTGATTATGGTGTGTGTCCAGTGCTGTACATCACATGCCATGTATGTGTTCCTTAGTCCATGACATGGATGGAGTCTGGGATGTGCACATCTCCCACATGTATGTACAGTGACAAGTGGAACTGTACCTGGGGTGTCTGGCCCATGTTGTGAACACAGATTATCATCAGATGTGCCAGTCTTGCCTACATATGGCAGGAACTGTTAATGGGTAGCAGGTTTACCCTGCACCTACATTGATAGCATGCCAACATCATTCCCTGATGTCAGTATCATCTGTCCATACAGGGCATGTTGTCAGGCATGGTATGTCCGTTGTGAGTCACATGTGAAGGCACCACAGGTGGTGCAGGTGTCCATTGGGGAACATGGTGGAGGTGCACTGTCTGCATGTACGTGCATATTGAACAGATGGGCAGGGTGACATGCCCTCTGTAGCCCACTGCTATCATTGCATAGTTACTATTAGTGGCCAATATGCAGTATACTACCCACATATTGGCTGTTGCCTAGGCATGTGTGTGCATATGACACATGAGTTGAGTGTGTGCTCTGGGTAATAGTGGGGTTGCAAACTTGGATTGGCTGACCTTGATGTCAGATGTATGGGTATAGCTTTGCAACCCAGCCTCCCAGCTAATTTACATCTGTTATCCCTGTATGGTTGACATTGTAATATATAGTAGGGCCACCATAAAAGAAATAAGAAAACCCCCCTCCACACAGGATACGAGTTACAAGCACACACACGCCTGTCAGGTCTGGGAGTAGAATCCCTACCTAAGTAGTTTATTACACTACAGCACTACAGAGATTAGTGTGCTATGATTTTCCCAGAGGTATATTTCTAGGTGAGTGACATCAGCAGCCTTACCAAAGTTGAGTATATGAATTGTACGGAGTGTGAGTAACCTAAAAAGCATTTCTCTCTACACAGTCAGAGACAGAGATACACGCACAAAAGCACACACTCACACAGTTGTCATGTCTGGGGTTAGAACTCCTACCTAACTAGTTTATCATTACTGCAGTACGCAGTTATGGGATGTGCCATGGGGAATACTGAGCTACAGCTCTCCTAAAGGTGTATTTCACATTGGATGACCTCAGCAGGCTTGTCATGATACTGCTATGGGGAGGGCGGTGAGTGCATGGGCTGTAACCCATTCATGTAGGGGTTGACATGCTACATGCGGGCATACACGGGATCATATGCCACAGGTACTTGTATACAGCTACTAGGTGACTACTTCCTTGTACAGTCATGTTGCACAGCTGGCATGTGCACCACATAGTCTGTCATGCTGACAGATACTGGTGGCTAGTATCTGCAGTGAGTGACACCTGCACCTCATGTGTTTGGGGCCCTTTGACTGTGTGATGGGTGCGAAGGCCTAGATGGCTCCTTGTCACGGTCACCCTCTTCCACACATCTATGTCCATCTACCTTTGGCTTATTATAATGTGTTGTCCTTACATATATGTCTGTATTCCTATCCACTGTGTGTGCAAGGCAGGAGTGGTGCATACTGACATGTGTCTGCACTAAGAACTGCAACTGCTGGATATGTCTAGTCCACTGGTGTTTGTAGACATGGCCTTCATGTGTTCAAGTGTGTGAGCATGCCCAGTATGACCTTTCAGTATGTTGTTGACTGACATTGCCTTCATTCTTTAAAGTGTGTGAGCATGCCCAGTATGGCCATCTATATTGCATGTGTAGATCAAGTCCAGATAGTTTGTACTGCGGTGCTGACCTTTGTGTTGTACATTGACAAGTAGCATGCTGTGTCTGTAGGGTATACATCAGTTATTTGGCATTGTCTATTGCTACATTTCTGCATAGTGGGGGGGGCACCTGACTGTTTCTACATTTCTACACAGGAGTGGAGGGGCATGCCTGACTGTTACTATAAGTGTAAGTAGGATGGTGGGGCACACCTGACACTTTTACACATTTGCTAGGACTGTACTGATATGTCAGGTACACCATTTCGGTCTGTAGTCTTACCTATCATGCTGGCTAGAGGCATACCAGTGTACTGCAGATCTTAGCTTTAACTACCTACATATTAGTTTCTGACTTCCTAGGGTTCACAACTTACATCCAACTGCCTGGCCTGCTGTAGTCTGTCTGTGTAGGCCTGGGGGAGGGTTTACCCATAGGGCTCATTCAGAGGCCACAGTACAGCATTGGTTTGTGTTTGTCTACACCTATCCTGCTGGCTGTGACTGTTGTTGGGTATGTGCCCCCCGAGCTGGCATGTGTGAGTCACTTACCTTGTGGGTGTCCCAGTATTGAGGGTGGTGCTGCAGGGCTGCCTATGTCGGATGCACATAGTACACTCCCTGTACATGGTTGAGCACAGGTAGTGTCATGTTTGGCATCCTTTTTACTGTATGTGTGAGTCAGAGAGAGAGGTGTCTTTCCATGGTCCCTACTGTGTCAGTGCATGTGTTATGCATTGTCTCTTTGCCAAGGCCAGGGCATACTGGGCACGCCTCCTTCTGCCTACTGGGACAGGCTCAGATTGTTCCTCCTCCAAGTCACTCTGTGCCTGTGCAGGCCTTGGCAATGGTGGAGGGCTGTGTGGCCCTGCCCCATGTTGTTCCTGATGCAGCTGTTTTTGCTGGATCATATTGTGTAGCATAGCACATACAAGGACAATTTGGGCACATGTAGTTAGTGAGTACTGCAAGGCTCCATCAGATGTGTCCAGGCACCGGAAACATGACTTGAGCATCCCAAACACATGCTCTATTATGATTCGTGTTTGTGCGTGTGCCTCGTTATGTAGGTCTTGTTCGGGTGTGTGTGCATTTCTGATGGGTGTCATCAGCCATGGCTCCAGTGTGTATCCAGCATCCCCCACTAGGTGACCGTGTGGGATGTCCCCACTGGCAAATGTCTGGCACAGCTGCATCAGATGCCAGATGTGGGAATCCTGGTAGCTTCCAGGGCAGCGAACATACGCATTCATTATTATGCCCTGGGTATTGCACATGACCTGGAAGTTGATGGAGGGGAAGCCCTTGCGTTTGATGTAGACCCTACTCTGCAGACCTGGTGGTACTTTAATAAGTGTGTGTGTGCAGTTTATTGCTACCACTACCTCAGGGTATTCTGCTATTTGGTGGAAGAGACGCATATTGATGGCCAACGCCTCACGGGTGATGGGGAAATATACGTGCTCACCGACGTGTACTGACATGGCATCCAGGAACTGGTGGAGTACCCTGGATGCTGATGCCTGTGAAATTCCCATCATATCCCCAGTTGGCCTTTGGAAGGTACCTGTAGCTAGTATTCTTAGGCCTACACATACCTTGGTATCCACTGGGATGGGTTCCTCTCTGTTAGTTCTGTGTGTGAGGTGTGGCCGGCACAGCTCAACAATTTGTTGTAGGAGGTCCCTGTCCACCCTAAAGTGCTCCACTATCTCCAGCTCATGTAGCCCTTGGTAGGTTACCCTGGGTCTGTACACTCTTCTCCATCTCCTCACTGTGGGTTGCTCAGCAGCACTCACATCCTCACCACCCTCATCCTCTTGCACATTCTGGTTTATGATAGCAAAAGCAGCCCCTAACATGTTTTCTCTTACTTTCGTTTTGTAAAATTTCCCCGTCTGTATGCACCGGTGGTGCAGAGGTTTTGGGAAAAACAAGGGGGAAAGGTGTTTGCCTAGTTTATAGTGGTGTGCTGGGCTGGGCTGCTGCCTCAGTAATTGGATGTTTCTGGTACATTTCACCTGTCTGCTAAGCTAGTTCTCCTTGATTACTTCCTACTGCTGTTTTCCCTTCTCATTGCCTCCCTGTTTAAGCCTGTGTGCGCGCCACGCAAATGGATTGCTCAAATGTGTACAGACCTACTATTTCCTGGTTTAACTTCCTTTTTCTTCCTGTAAAACCCAGTGTGTGGTGCGCACACTCACTTACACTTTGTAAAGAGTGCTAGGCAGTTTGGACACACCTCTAGATTAGCTGTGCTAAGCTAGGAGGAGTTCCGAGCCACATGGCTCCAATCCACTTACAGTATGCCTGACACCCCCCCATGATGTCACCTAAATCCTAGTCTTGCACCCAGCTATTTATACTCTTACACTCTTGGGACCTGCCTCACACCCTGGGGAAATCTGGGATTCACTATTCTTCCCCTCATTTGCATAAGATTGCCTGCTAATGCATAGTTACATGTCCCACTCTGAGCCTCCCCCCTTTGCAACCATTACTCACTGACCAGGTTGTCTTATGCCTGCCATTGACTTGCATGGCAGAATACTGCTTTTAGTTAGAATGCTCATTTTAAGTTTACTGTTTTTATTTTCCCCCCGATCCCATTTGCATGCCGCTGCCCTATGCTTAAATAGCAGAGATCAGCAAAAAAAAAATAAAAGTTATTTTTTTTTTTATTTTTGAAACAATTTGCAGTGCCAATGGCCTTATACTTGGCCATTGGCATGCTTCCTCCATGATATGCAGCCTTTATTTGGAGCTGTCATAGCTCCGTTTTGTAGTTTGCAGAAATGTACTCTGTTACTGATACATTTCTGCAGACTGCACTTGTTCTGCACTAACAGCTGACAGCTTCCTGGATCACAAATTACTCTCATTTGCATGGTTTTCACCTGCAAATGAGGATAATTTGCATGCAAGAGCTTGGTCTGTGCAGGATTAGCCTAAGAGCTCACGTGCATGTCCCGGGAGCTCGTTCCTGGATCGCACGTCGGCCATATTGCCGAAAATAGCTTTTAGACTAATCCTGCATGCTATAAAGGGCTTCATAAATCCAGGGGATTATGTTCTTCTGGGGGAAATACAACTTATTTAGGAGTTTTTTTAATTAAATTTGTGTTTGGTTGTATCAGAGTATCATGGATAAATCTGATAAAGAACAGAATAGAAAACAAATGTGATTTAAAGTTAGTAGTAAATATGAAAGGAAAGCAGTGAATGAGAACAAGAGGGTTAGAGTAAAAGTAATAAATCAAATAATGAAATGGAATAGAGGGAATAGCTTATACCTTAGGTTATATTAACAATTGTGTGAGCTTCTTGTTTTAAGCACATTAACACAGTGAGCAGCAATGTTCACTGAATATGCATGCTGTTCATAGCATAGCACTTACACATTTACAAGCACCATTCTGTGGCCAACAGCAGTGCTGGCAGCCAAGAAACATTGCAGGGAAATGTGCATAATGTAAAAAAAAACTGCTTCCCTGTAGGCAAACTTAGTATGTGAGAACATGTGGAGAGACTATAAGAAGTAATGGTGAGTTGATTATAAGAAGAAACATGTAGCTGACTTTAAATGAGGAGAATACAATGTTAATAGTACACATATATCTATTATGGGAGGGCAAATGAAGAAAATGTACTGAGTTAATGCAATCAAATGTGATTATGTCACAAAGAGACATTTTAAACAGAAAAACATCCATATTGCTGGAATAATAATTAATCCTGTTCCCAGTGCTTCACCCATGTACATAACTAAAAATGGACATGCTAACAATGGATGTGAGAAGGACACAATGCAACTTTGTAACAAAGGGGAGTAAATGTGATATTAATTTTGATAATATGCCAATGTCTGATAACAATTAGCAAAGGCAGTGGATACATGAGAAGCTATTCACATAGATTGCAGTTATTGAATTTGATTTGTATATACAGGGAATGTGTGCATGATGACAGACAGTAGTGTTGTATTTTCCACTTTATCATGAATAAACAAGAAGAAATAAAGCCTACACCTGTTTTTTCATGCACTTCAGAAAGGGACATGTTTTACCATTTGTTGTCATTTGATAACCATAGACAGGGGTACATTACCTTAGACAACCATGTGTTATATATTCATGTACATCCTAGACAGTAATATAATGCCACTCAAAATACACAAGTGACAAATGGCAAAACAGATCTGATGGCATTGGAGTACTTCAAGATCTTGATGTTTGTAAATGGAGTGCATCTACTTGTTTAAACCTAGATCCCTGAGTCAGACAATGAGCCAGTACTCTGCTATATGCATCTGAGTCATCGGAAGCTTACAAGTAAAGATAAGACCATTATTGCTTATATTTCTGCACTTGTTAACTATCGCTGTTTTTGCTGATTATTTCTGCATTTTTACTGTAATATCTGCCCGTTTTTCAACCTCTGCATTTAACTTGTGTTATGGACACTTGTATTGTATACCATAGGCTAACCACAGATTCTGCTGTGACTAGTTCTGCTTGAATTTGAATTGAGCACTAACCCCCAGCAAACTTTTTCTGCAGAGAGCCCTCTGCACCCTTATGGCAGGAGGCATGTGGCTAAAGGCCATCCATTGTAGCTTGTTAGTCTAGGGCTCTGTTCTGAGCTTTTAATTGGCTATTCTGCCCACCAGTACGTTTTTTCATTTATTTTAAAAGCCTCACACTTGCATGGATTTACGTTTGTTTAAACTAAGCCCCGTTGAGTCGGGCAACCAACCAGTACTGTGTTTCCTGCATTTGAGCCATCCATGGCTTACAACTAAAGATAAGACCAGTATTGCTTATATTTCTGCACTTGCTGTTATCACTGTATTTGCTGATTATATCTGCATTTTTGCTGTAATTTTTGCCTGTTTTTCAACCTCTGCATTTAACTTATGTTCTAGGAACTTGAGTTGTGTAGCATAGACTAGCCACAGATTCTGCTTTGTCTAGTTCTGCTTGCATTTAAATTGAGCACTAACCCCCAGCAAACTTTTTTTTGGAGAGGGCTCTCAGCACCCTTGTGGAAGGAGGTGTGTGGCCAGAGACACATCCATTGAAGCTCATTTGTCTAAGGCTCTGTTCTGAGCTTTTGATTGGCTATTTTGCCCACCAGCAAGGTTTTTTCATTTATTTTAAAAGCCCCACAGTTTTGTGGGTTTGTACGACATGCACTGCCAAGCACTAATGTGCAGTCACAATTGCTGTTGGCGGTTATAGGAGCATTACATTTTCCCTTAGCTGTTGTCTGTTCTCCAATGGGGCATTTTTATGGTTGTGCTTCCCTATAGATCTACAGAGCAGTACAGCCTCTGAACTACCCACTCTTGTTCTTCGCATCTATACTAGTGGACTACCCTCTCACAGCATCCCCATATGGTTATTTCTGGTCAACCCTTGTTGCCAACCACACCTTTTACCTACTACTACATTAGGACAATACCCCCCCATTTATCCTGCCTACCTGGTGGAATTAGGCATCCTGAGACAATGTAGCAATTGCTTCATTTACACTGATAACCCACTTTTTATGATGCTCCAACTCAACATGTGAGAGGTGCATCTACATGAAAAACATAGAATCAAAGCTCCCTTGCTCACCAGTCAGTATATCTGACCCTAAGCAGGTTGTCAGCACTCACATTTCACCAGCCTCACCTACCATGTAGCCAACACATGAATCCACATATGAGGAGGTCCTCTCTAAAAATGTACCCAAAGCACAGAGACCTCTGAAACACAAGAATATCATACATAGTTCACTTGTAGATAAACACAATACATATAAAAAACACACACACCAGTGTCTCACCAAGTGAGCCATTAAGGCGTAACATCAAACCAAATATACTAGTCACAGGTGATTCTATCGTGAGACTCTCTGATGTGCCACTCACAGGGTTGGATAAGGAGAAAGTCATAGATAGCCGTCTGTCGATGCCAGGATCCAGAATATCACTCATGCACTCATGCAAGTACTGTTATGACTCTGTTATAGTAGATGTTAGTGTGAATGACTTGTGATGTACCTCTCTGGACTATATGAGGAGAGACATGACTGAGCTCTCTGATTATGTGTCCCAGGCAGGTATGTCCCTAGCCTTAAGCAGCATACTATGCTCACCTAGGATGATGCCACAATACAAGCAAAAGATGATTGACTTCAACAATTGTATTAGTTTCTGGTGTCATTCTAAGGGGATCCAGTTCCTGTTAGGCTGGGATTATATGGTTGATAAACTTTGATGCTTTTCCAGAGATGGTCTTCACACCTGTCACCCCTAGGATTTTGGTTTCTGACAAAGGCTCTTTCCTCCCCCCCAATGCCTTTTAGGCAATGTCACAAGTACAAAATTCCAATGCAAATTGTTCCTCAAAAACCAACATTAGGGTCATGCTGCTAAATGATAGGAATCAAAATCTAGTCAGAATGTGACAAGGAAGTGATTATATCAATGTTCACACAACTGTGAGCATTGAGGTATCAATGTCTCTTGGCCAAGGTAGCTGCTCCTGTTGTTTTGTACAACGTTGTCCAAGAAATTACCCACACTCTTATCTGTGTATATATGCTATATATGCTATACACATCATTACTTGGTGCATGTGCTGCAGGAACAGTCACACCATCAAATTCACATTGGCAGGAAATTATAAAATAACTTTTATTTTTCTTTCTCCAAAGAAGAAAATGAGAATAACTTCATGAAGTGCTGTTTGTGCAATGATAGTACACTCACATAATCCTGCCCTTTGGTTGCACTGAACAGAAAATGATGGAAGTCCACCAGCTAACAATGTGTGTTTAAATCACGTGCACCACAGTGGAAGTCTTAAAACAGCTCTGAGACTCCACCTATGTGAAGTCATTACATCACATGATTGTGTTGTAATCAATTTCTATGAGACAAAAGAGATGAGGAAGCATCTCTCACTGTAGTTGTAGACAGCTGTGGATGTCGCTCATGCATAACAGCATTACTACACCCAATGCTTACAGTCAATGAAGGCTTTGAACACCTGACTATGTGACGACAGAAGCAACATGATATTATGAAGACTGAATATGTCACAGCTAGTTTTGCTACAATTGTGAAATATGTGGATATTTGAATCTATGGCATCATGTTATTGTTGCAAGGGATATATGTGCCTGTAATTTCTTTAAAAGACATTGTTATATGTCTCTTTCTCACACAACACTATTGCTATATGTCTCTTTCTCACACAACATTGCCTGCTGCTAGGTATACGCAAATACATGTAATGTGTAATGCAGTCATCACTGTGCTGGGAGAATGGCAATCATATACAATGTGTGGATAATCACATATTGGAACATATACCTTACTAAGGCAACAGCATATAGGACATCATCTGATGCCCTCATGACACAAGAAAAGGCTTAGTAGTTCTCACAGGAAAGTCAACTGTCATCCCATAGCATCATCATTATCCAATAAAGCATTTCTGATTTAAAATCAGCAGAAATTATTCTAATAGGAATCTTCAGCCATATATGTACACTGCAGATAGCTGGGTGACAACATTGCTACCTACATCCACATTCACAGACATATTGACACAAGCCAACCTAAGGAGTAATGGCTGGATTTGAACAGACTACTTAAGATCTCAATATACACAGCACTGTCTGAATCACATGCAGCACATGAGATGTTACTTTACAGTTGTGACAATGCACATTTGAATGGCTATCACCATTTTTAATACATTCATATTCTTCTAAAAAGGTATGCAGGTGGTTGAAGTGCACAGTAGCACTACACATATGCAGATATTACATGTATTAGAAGCCTTCTCTACACAGCATGATAGACAAACATACATGTATAGTAGTCAGTCATTGCTGGATTCAAACATCCTCTCTCTGTACTTAGACAGGCTAGAGATCACAGTATCTACAGCCAGTATCACAGAATAACTCATACTACAACTGTGATGTAGTTAATCTGTCATAGTATGATGTAACCTTTGTGTTTCCAAAACTAGGTATTGCCTGGAGGTAATGCAAATTTACAGGGAAGCCCACTGCTAGTGAACATATATCGCCTATGTGGAAGTTTGCTAAAGGGGTATTGTCATGGACACAATTGTACATGACAGTGCACACATCACATGAGTTAACCAATATTGGATTCAACCCCCTACCTATCTAATTGCACAATCTACCGAATACAGAATTATCCACAAGTGCCACAGAAAAAGTGTGACTTGGAAGAACAGCGAGTACACATTTGACATGATAACCTCATCAGTGTGATGCACAGAAGATGTTTCTGGTAAAAGTGGGATAATGGTATGGAGATATCCAGCCCCATGTTAGAATCCTCCCTTGACTGAAAGTTGATACAGAATGTCTGTTCAGGAAGCGATACATACCTGACATTTAAGCCTTACACACAAATTCATTACTGTGAGATGTGATTCTCCTACCTGTATAGTTATATAATCTAGAGAACTCAATATTAGCAACTAGCATCACAGAAGAAGCCTGGCTCTTAAGGGGAGAGAGTACATTACAACAGGATGAAGTGGACACAGAACATCTGTTGTTGAGGTTTTGCTTACTTACCATTAGAAGCACACACATACATACACACACACACACACACGCACACGCACACGCACGCACACACACACACACACACACACACACACACACACACACACACACACACACACACACACATTCAACACTGTGAGATATGAGCCTCCTATCTATCTAGTTATACAGTATAGAAAACATAGTATTAGATGCACGCATCACAGAAAAAGTCTGACTTTTATAGTGACAGACTTCAGAGAAAATGTTTGCCATAAAAGTGTGATATTTGGAATTTTTCTCATGACTAGAAGTTAATACAGGACAACTATTCATAAAGCTATATGTACCTGTCATTGTAACCACACAAACAAGCTCACCACTGTGAGATTTGAACTGCCTACCTATTCAGTTAGATAATCTAGAGATCCTAATAGTAGCTGCAAGCACAGAAAAGAAGTCTGGCACCTAAGGCAAGAGAGTGCACTTTTGACAGGATGACTTCATCATTGTGTTGCAGAGAGGATGTTTGTTTTAAAAGTGGGATAAAGTAGAGAGGGAATGATGTTGTTGTTTGTCTTTTCGGCTTTTCCCAGTTAGGGGTCGCCACAGCGGAACTCCGGTCTGCTAATGATTGGCAGTCAATTTTTTTTATAGTGCCGAGTTGCCAGCCCAACGCTCAACCTTCAGCAAAGGTACACCCATTCATGCATGTCTTTTGGAGGCCACTCGACCATGGGGAGGACATGCAGACTCCACACATAAGGCACTCCCAGCCAAGAATCGAACAGGAGAACCTCTTGCTGTGAGGCAACAATGCTACCACTGTACCACCGCGGCTTTTCCAAAGAGGGAACTATGTCCAAAGATAAATTATTCTTCTGAGTGGAAGGGGACACATTACATCTGTCACTGAGGCATTACTTATGCATCACACACACACACACACACACACACACACACACACACACACACACACACACACACACACACACACACACACCCATACACACACACACAAACACATTCACTACTGTAAGAACTGAACCTCCTACCTATCTAGTTACAATATCCAGAGAACATACTACTTGTAGCAAGAACCACAGGAGAAGATACGGAAATGCAGATTTGAACTTAGCAAAGCTTCACTTTTTGGAATATCAGTTAATGTGCATCACAGGTTTTGGGACAAATGCCTGTGTCTGGACAGGCCAGCACAACAGTATTTTGCTTCTCCCATGTAATAGCACACTTCTTTGCTAAGATTTATAAACTGTCAATCATGTATATTCTGTGAAGGACACATACCTAATTCACAGAGGGGGTGTCAATGACAATCAAAATTGTAAAACAGTGGATTGTCAAGAAAACTTTCATGATAGTTTACCCCAGTTGGGGACTGTAACTTGTCTTGTCTCATGCTTGCACAATGTGCATTGACAATACAGACACCTCCTATATATGACAGTAAACTTCTAAATAACATTGATGAATTATGTGTGAAAAGGTTACACACCATTGTAAAACAAGTGCAAGTGCTTTTTATGTCAATATCACTCTGAAATTCAGATATCTTGATTTCAAAGTTCCATGAAGACATACAGAAGTTGTACAACCTATTCAAAGAAGTATTTCTTCTAAATATTTTACCTGTTTCTCTGAAGTACACTGCTGGCAAGCTAATTTGTGCTGCTGATGGCATATTCATACCTCTGGTGTTGAACGAAGAAAGGGAATTAGCAATACTCTGTATGGTGCTTCTATGCAGACCTTCAAACAAATAATCAGTGTACACATACAGCCATGTCTGAATCTGATCAAATACAGAACAGATAGTCACAGTTCTTTAATTCATATCCGTATGAAACAAGTGAATTATGAAACACGAGTGAACAACCATTTTATTGCTGGTGGAAACATGACTTATGGAAACTGTTTTAAATCAAAGAGCTCTATTTGATGACACAAAAAGGGTTTAAGAGGTGTACAGTTGGTGACAGGAATACACATACAGGAGTACTAAGACATTCGTTTACGGTTCGTTTCTGCACATGCTTGCGTTACTCTTCATTTTATTATCATAATTATTCAGGCAAGTTCTATACGAGACAGTATTCCAATAAGGAACAAGCCCGTTAATACAGGAGCAGCATAATGTTTTGTTATTATAATGAGTAGCCAACACTTACACACAAAGGAGGCATACATAACATTCAAGTACACTTTGGCATATATCTAGATTGAGCCTTGACACTATTGCAAGAAAAATATGGAGACCTGAGTATTAGCTAACCATTAGAAATCAAAACTCCTGCTTCATACAGTTCAAATATGACAACAGATTGAAGCAAAGGAGAAAATACGCATAAATCTTCATTGCCCTTATGACTATTATACAATCACATAATGTATGCATTACATCCATTGGCCTAATAAATATGATACAGAAAAAAGTGATAATACAAACATTGGAACACGCACAGTCATGGAGACAGTGACAGAGATGTAGAAAGAATGTTATAATTTTCTTGGTCATTTTTTAACATCCTTGGGGTTTGTTAATGTTATTTTTTCCTGATAAGTACTGTTGTAATGCTATGTAAAAATCAAATGTTTTCAATAAGGAGAAAGCAGGTGTGGGAAAGTTTAACCATGACTGAGACATAAGCAGTATAAAGATGGGCTACTAAGATATGTAGACAAACCTTACACACATAGTAGCAATGTAATTAAAACAATACATATTATTTTCACATATGTATGGATTCAAGCCTTTGACACAATGCCAAAACTATTTCACAAGCATGTAAATTATGTTAACACAACAGACAGGAAATGATAATTCATAAATGTAATTTTACCGATTTGTTGGTGTAGTCACAAAACAATGACGCTGGGAGAATATAGGTATCAGGCTTCATCACAGTGATGAAAATGTATGTTACATATCCCTGGGATTCATTAACAGTTATGTAGGCTTTGCATGAAGCCTACACAAATGCAGCAAGTAACTGCAATGGGCAGCAGTGCTCATTGAATATGCATGCTGCTCATCAAACTTACACATTTCTGAACACTGATTTGTGGCCAACAGCATTGTTAGTGACCATAAAATGATGCTGGGAGCATGTGAACACAATGTAAACAAAACTGTTACTATATGTGGGTTTCTCATACAACATTGCCTGAAGCTAGGTGGACCCATACAATTGTGATGTGCAATATGGTTGACTCTGTGATGGGAGAATGGCAATCATGTACAATGTGTGAATAATTATAGATCCCAACACATGCCTTACTAATGCAACAGTACACAGAACATAGTCTCATGACCTCATGCCACAGGAAAAGCCTTATTATTTCTCATGAGAAAGACAAATGTCATCCCATGACATAATTATTATCCAATAAAGCATTACCATGTGAAAAATGAGCAGAAATCAATGTAATAGGAATCTCCAGCTATACAAAAACACAATAGATAGCAGACTGACAACATTGTTACCTACCTGTATAGTCACAGATAATGACACAAGTGATTCTAAGGTGTAACAACTGGATTTGAACAGACTACCTAAGATCATAAGGTACAGAAGACTGCTTGAATCACATGTGCCACACAAGATGTTCATTTACACTTGTGACAGTGCACATTTGAATGGATGACATCACCGTTTTTTCATACACTGATGTTCTTTTATAAATGTATGAATGTGGTTGAAATGTACAGTAACAATACACAGCTACATACATTAGAAGCCTTCTCTACACACCATGGTAAACAACTATGGACAGCTGTCAATCTGTTTTGGATTCAAACTTCCACCCTTTGTATTTATGGAGTCTAGAGTGCACAGTATCAACTCCCAGTGCACAGAGTAACTCATACAAACACTTTGATGTGATTCATTTTGATAGCATAATGTAAGCATTATATTTCACAACTTTTTATTGTCTGAAGGTAATACAAATATATAGGATAATCCTCTGCCTGTGAAATTATGTCTTCTAATTGGAAGTTTACATAAGTGCTGTTATTACAAACACACCTGTACGTGACAGTATATACATTCACATTAGTTACCTAATGTTGGATTTAAACCCTTTTCTATTAACACAGAATTAGCCACAAATGCCACAGGAATGCCACAGGAGAAGTCTGAGTTGAAAGGACACCGTGTGCAATTCTGACATGCTGATCTTATCAGTGAATGGAAAGAAGATTTCTGTGGTAAAAGTGCGATAAGAGGATGGGGAATCCTCTCCCATGTTAAAATCTTTTCTTGACTGGAAGTTGTTGCAGCACATCTGGAAATTATATGTACCTTAAATTGAAGTTACATACACAAGTTCCCCACTGTGAGAGTCTAACATCCTACTGATTGGAAGCTGATGCAGCAAGTTTATTGTGGAAGCTATATACTCTTTATATTGAATTCATATCCATATGTTTCCTACTGTGAGATTTGAACCTCCTACCTATCTATTATATAATCTCAACAACACATTATTAGCTACAAGTGCCACTTGACAAGTCTGATTCTTAAGGGAAGTGAATGCACTTTTGAGAAGATGACCTCATCATTGTGTTGTAGAGAAGGCATTTATGGTAAAACTGGAATATTCACCCAGACTGAGTTTTTCCCCTGACTGAAAGCTGATATTGCATGTCTATTTAGGAATCTATATGTACCTGATATTTCAGCCATGCATATATGCACAGACAAGTTCTCCATGTGGAGGACTGAGCCTCCAACTTACTTTTATATAATCTAGACAGCACAGTACTAGTCGCATTTGTAACAGGAGAATTCTAACTGTTAAGTGGAGATACTGATCTTTTGACAGGATGACCTGATTGATTGCTGCAGAGAACATATGTCAGTTAAAATTGGGAGAAAGCACAGAGGGAACTATGTCCGCAGTTAAATGAATTCTGCTCAGCAGATGTGGACACAGCATATTTGACAGTGAGGCATTTGTTACTAGACCTCCGTAAAACACACATGCACACACACACACACACACACACACACACACACACACACACACAAACACACACGTTCCCTACTTTGAGAATTGAATCTCGTACCTATCTGGTTATACAGTTTAGAGAGCACAGTATGAAGTCTGAGTTTAGAAATGTAAAAAGGGCATATGTAATTAGTACAACTTTACAGTTTGGAACAGTTGGTAATGCGTATCATAGACACTATGTTGGTCCCATGTAGTTGTCCTTCACGTGCATTATGTAGCTGTGAGGGACATGTACCTATTTCCCAGTATGGAATGCCAATGATGATCACAATTATAAACCACTAGATTATCAGTCAAGGATTCCTGTCACTTAATTATGAGATGATTGCATAGAGATACTAAACATTTGTAGTGTCACTGTCACCTGTTTTGTCTCATGCTTAAACAATGTGCACTGAGAATACAAACAGGCACTTACTAAGTATGACAGTGAAGCTTTTGCCATAGGACATTGAATAACATTCACCTCTACTAACCTCCACTTAGCATTGGTGTTTGATGACAATCTCTGCACAAATGCTGAGGATAAAGAGCGAGGGCTTTTCCATGAACTTTATCTGGTCTTGTGCATTGTGTGTGATTTTATATTTTGATCAGATTTAACATGTGAAAAAGGAGTTGAAAGGGCAGTGGTGAAAATGGGGTGGTAAACAGAGGGTACGGCACAGGGAAAGAATACAGGAAGGTGCAGGTGGGGGGGGTGAAACATCAACATAACTGTACACTTCTTCACAAGATAAATATAGAATTTTACAAAGAATGTTATGACTTCGGAGAGTCACCACACGATGGATGGGTAACAACAAAAGAAAAATGCTGTACAGCCAATTTTACCAAATCAAATGTGTCCAGATGACATACATGTGGAGTGGAGAGCTATATATGATTCACATGTGAAGTGGAGAGCTATGTATGGGGCATGGATAGATAAATAGATAGATAGATAGATAGATAGATAGATAGATAGATAGATAGATAGATAGATAGATAGACATATAGATAGATACACATACTTGTAGGCCAGGTACCTTTTTTGGAGAGAGAGGAATGTTTGGGAAAGTGCTTAGGAATGAGATGTCAAGTAGGTAGGTAAGTTAGGTAGCAGGCACAGGCATAAATGACACACAAGACAGACAGGGATGACAATGGACACAAAACATTGGGGGACACCATGATTGGAGATAGGTAGGGGACCTTGTAGATGCATCCTTGGCCAGCTCACGAACAGTGAGTATCTTGTCCTTACCCTCAGAACTGCCATCACTGTCTTCCTTGTCAGTTGCCAGGGTCACTCTAGGGTGTGGCATCTGTTTGGCAATGTGTTGCAGTATGTTTTCAAGCCTGCCAACTTCTGTACTGAGATCCAGCTCCACAATGCTCTCCACCAGCCCTGACATCTCCTGTCACAAGACAAAACTACCACATCCACTACTACTGTTCGTAGAAGATGCCACTGCAGTAGGAAAAAGCAGGTGGAGCAGGAAGGGCAAAGGTCACAAAGGCAATGCAGATTGTGAACCAGGTTTGCTGGGTGTCTGTGCTGCCTGTGGTGATGCTGCCACAGCCACCTGTGAAGGTATGGCAGGCTGAACAACAGTAGTCAGTCTATCTCCCTGTGCTGATTGTCAATTTGTTTTCAGCAGCAATGTATTAAAAGGATAGATAAGGTGGTTGGGACAAAAAAGGAAGAATTACATGAAGTGCATGTCACATTACTTAACTATTTCAATACGTAAAACAATATGACAAATGCATAAGTGCACCTTGGCCTCATTTAGGTATGATGGGAAGGTACCAATCTGTCATAAAATCAATCAATCACAATGGTATGATATGGCTAATAGAAATATTTATTTCACAGTGCCATATCAGATGTCTGCTTTCTAAACTAATAACTGCATTTACAAATACTGAATTGTTAATGTCATGCAGTATTAAATTTAAAATTTTATATAAATAGTTTTTAGAAAATTGAATACAACCCACACACAATTAACCTTATTCATCAATTGCCTAATGTAATAACTAAGAGATCTTAAAGCAGGCATGTAGGCTTGATATAGAAGTTTAGGTATGCCTGGTCAAGATGATATATAGATTGGGACTACTTGTGTGCCTTGTGATTGGAACAGATGCATACTTATCCCGTGCCTCTGTGGAGTGTGTTAGTCTCTCCTGTTATGCTTCAAGGTTTTCAGCCATCTCTACTGCAGCTGTACAGTAGAACAAGAAAAAAAAAGATAAATGAAAGTATAGTGAATGACTGCTTTGGCTGGCTAATTAATGATTTATGATGGTTATGGGTCAGTATACTTATGCACAACAGAGGGCTGTTTGCAGTCTTCATTTCATCCTCCTATTGGCTAAGGACACCTCTTGTGCCTCCTCATGTCACCTTATTGGAGATGACATTGTTCCCCAGTGCATGGGATCACAGTTGCAATGGAGACAGCCTTGATTAAGCTATTCCAAGCCTCAGCATTATTCTGAGACCTGGTATAATGCCCCAGCTGTAGCCCTACAGCCACCGACCATGTTTGCAGCATTGTAGCTAGAAAAATGAGGTCTGAAATAATTCCGAATTCAGATCTTGCATGTAACAGCTTGTGTGCAAAGGTGCACTGCCTTGCCAGCTGGATTTCCACAACTGAAAAAAAAACACATTGGTACTTATTACCAAGAAGTACAAAATGTGTTAAGTAAGTTAGAGAGATTTGGCAATGTATGGTGCTGAAATTATTGAAACATACTCCGATATTAAACAATGAAATGCTTTATGATGTTTGTCATGATGATGGTTGGCTGGGTGAACAATGGAATGAGTTCTGCTTTATTTATTTACTGACATTTCTTTATCGGGAAAGTCTGACTGGACACAACTGCTGTTTTTCATTGGAGGTCTTGAGGAAATGTTCCAAGGTAATAGATTTAATGTAATCAATATTTACAATAGAAAATGTATAATGCAGTTTGATTGAGTGCATGGCATAGTAGTCACTTTAATGCATTTTGTATTGATATTTACAAATATTAATATACAAGCAGTGTATTAACAAGTTACAGATTGAAGAATGGTGTATAAGATAAATATGAGTATGTTTATTACTAGATTAGAATGAGGTATTAAAGAGGATAAGCAAGTGGTAATAGAGAAGCAGCGATGGAATGGCAATTTGGTTGTGCTAATTAGAAGTACATATAGTAGTCTAAGAACTACAATAATCTGAAATATTAGAAGGGATAAGAATGTTAAGTGACATAGTGCTTTAAATGGAGGTATAAGAGGGTGATTATGGATGTTAGGAGAAGTTATGTCTCAGATGAAGAGCAGGGACAAAGCTAGGAGGCAGAATGGAAGTCTTTTTGTTGTGGTTTGAAAATGTGGAATTTGTGAGAGGGACCTAAATGATACAGAGATTTTATTCCAAGTTCTAGCTACTTTATCGGAATAGATACTAACCACAGCATCCCTTTATGATTTGTAGATAGTAAGCATTTATTATTTGACTGAAGGAGATAGTTACTGGATAGAATTGGAGTATGGGAGCTAACTGATGGGCAGGAAAATTGGGGTATAGACGATTTTGTGCGTTAAGATGAGCTGGGTATAAAACAGTTGGAGAGGAAGTTCAAGCCATTTAAGTGTTTTTAGTGCTAAACAGTCATAGGTCTAGTCAGTTTTTTTGCAAACAAATCTGGCAACTTTGTTATAGCATTGTTCAGATTTAGAATTAAGTGAGCTTTGAAAGTAGGTCATGCTAGGAGCTCCATGCTGGAGAAAAGGGTAAGAGGTAAGTGGTAGCTAAAGCTATCTTGGCAGAGGTTGTAAGGAATTTCTTTTACGCTATGAAGGGCACCTAATTCAAATGGCATTCTGACCCCCTTAGTAAAAGTATCTCTCAGCTGTCCTTTTTCTGTAAGCTCACTCTCACGGACACTTGTACCACAAAGAGAGTTACCAGACAGAAGGGATTTATTCTCTAAGTACTATTCAGGGTGCTGATAGCCACAGAATGGTGCCAGGGTTGTTTGTGATGCAGAAGGTGTCTGAAATTAAATTTCACATTTTTCCCTTAGGAAGTAATCTATGCTTGTTCTCTGCCAAGCAGAGCCCAATTGCAAAAGGCATTTAAAAAAAAATAAAACATTAAATGAAAATGAAATCAATCAAACTCTATACACAGCAATGACTACAGCAAGAAGAGCATTAGAGTATACAATCATCCTTCTCAGGTCTACCTGATAAGACCGACAAGCTAAAACAATGACAACGAGATGACCGTCACCAGAAGACCGACAAAGGAAATATCCGACAAATTGAAATCCCGACGCCGAAAATGCCGACATGCGATACACGCGTGCTTGCATTTGAGTGCGACTGTGTAAGTGTGCGATAGTGACAGACTTTAGGGTTAGGGTGCGGGTAAGGTAAGTATGTGATAGGGACGGACTTTAGGGTTAGGGTGCAGGTAAGGTAAATGTGCGATAGTGACGGATTTTAGGGTTAGGGTGCGGGTAAGGTAAGTGTGCAATAGTGACGGACTTTAGGGTTAGGGTGCGGGTAAGGTAAGTGTGCAGTAGGGTTAGGGTTTGGGTTAAGGTTAGTGCATAGATAGTTGTGTATGTAAGGTTTAGTGTAGGTTTATAAGGTTTTTGGTGTGCTTGTGTTGTGTGTGTGTGTTTTTCGGAACAGTGAATTATTTTTGTTTTGTTAACTGTCGGGATTGTACTTTGTCAGGCATGTGAACATTCATGTTTTTGCACTTTCGTTCTTGTGGAGTCAGCGATCTCGGTATCGATCTTGTGAGCTGTCAGTTTACTGTAGTAGACCCCCCCTTCTCAAATCTCCTTTCAACATGAGAAATTGGATTTCTGACACACGGTATCAAAACTGTAGTTAATTTCAAATAACGTTAATAGTTGAGTTTAAATCAATACACTGATCTAACAAAATGTGTGTCAATATATATTCAGCCCCCTATGCAAAATGATCAATTAACTGGATTTGAACACTGTATCACCTGTCTTATTTCTTTAAACTCACTTCAGTTATACCTTGTTCTACAGAGAAAGTTATCCAACAGGTGCATTTTCCTCACTCAGTACTATCTATAATGGTTATGGCCACACATCAGTTGCAGACTCATTTGTGATCCATCAGGTGGCCAAAACTAGATGCTTTACTTTTTTCCTTAGGAAATAAACCATGTTTTCACACTGTCAAGTGGACTGGAAATGCAAAAGGCATAAAACATAAAAATAAATAAACAAAACATTACCTTGTATTTCAAATTAACACATTTAATGGATATATTTAGCAGGGAACAAAGCTATTATAGCAGTAGATTGACATATTAATCTTTTTGATGTCTGCTTTTAACATCACAAGTAGCATTTAGTTTACACATCCACAATTTTACATAATGGCATTTGCTCCAAAAGGGCATACTCAGATAGTGACAGGAGGTCATTCTTGCCACAGTACATACAATTACTCAAAATGTCAATGTTTATAATTTAATGTATACGCGTCATGGTGAAACATTGTGAGATATTGATAATTCTTCCAGCATCTTTAACCTTTATTGTATTATGTATTATTCATTACTATCTATCTAAGACTAAAAATATTATACTCCCCACCCAGTATCTCAAATAACCCTTCCTATCCCCTCCTTTCTCTCACTAACTTCCCTCTTAAACTACTATATCATAAGCAAGCAAACAGCATAGGAAACTAATATGGCATAACCAATACTCAAATTGTCTAATAGGCACCCCAAGACATACTAAGTTTCGTAACAAAATGTTATGTTCTTACCTTGGTTTAAACTTAAAACATTTAATATGAAGACAGTACTACATCTCTGATTTCTATAACCGTTGTCACTACTGTTTAATACCACCTCCATTGTTAATTTTGTATAGCTGCATGTATATATGTAATTGAAGCTTTTATCCCTGGGCGTCTGCTGAAAATGGGCCACTGGTCCAGTCGGACATTCTCGGTAAATAAATGTAAAATTAAAATAAAGAAATAAAAATATATCACACATATGTCCACATTACCCATGTTGCTGTGTTTTAGTTAGTGCACTCTACAAAACTACAAAATGTTGTATGTCACAACATCCATAGCACTTATTATTAATAATTAAAAAAGTTGAATTTACAACAGTACCACCTATGTACCATACATTTACATATGATTTGTATGATGTATCAAACACTTTAGCCTGTTCATTTCATATACAACATTGGCTGTCAATATTTATTCTGAATCCAATCATAAAAAAAAATGTAAACTGGATTCAAACCCTGCATTACCTGTCTTTTTACTCTGAACTCACCTCATGTACACATCGTGCCATGGAGATAGTCATCTAACAGGTGGAATTTATGAATCCAATTCGTTGCCAGGCTAATATGCATTTCAGAAGGCAGTCCAGACTAAATGTATTGTTTTTTTTCCCTTAGGAAGTAAACTCTAATTCACTGCTATGGACTGCTGACATTCATGAGTATGCTGTGCCAATAGCCTGCAAACAATGATCAGAAAAGAAAAAACTGTTCTACTTAAATAGATGAACCATTATGTAACAGGTAGCTAAAATGGACAGTTCTGATGTTTCCTCATTTCTGTTGTCTTACAACATGAACACATGCTCCTTAAACACCATTATGTTTGCATAAACAGCACCTTCCCCTCTCTGGATTTGAACCCCCAGGATAATAGGGCATTCCAAACACACACCTGAGATTATTATCAACATATACCAAAGACAGATGCATACACTGTAAAGAAAAAAAATGAGGTTACATATACTCGACATGTGACATAGTATCAACTGACATTACAGATGCAGAAGAACCAAGTTCTAAGCTTTGTTCTGTGCAATTTACAGTTAGATGTGCCAAAGCCTTTCATAATAGCAACAGTTAACCAAATCATTCCCCATATAATATAATGTTAAAAATTGCAATATTGAACCCCTTTTCTTCTCTTTATTTTGTGAAAATCATTCCTTCTCGATGCTTCTCTAACAAGACTTTTATATGATCTGCCTTGCAGTTGATATATGTTTCAATGAGTAATGCACTTCCATAGAACTGCAAACACAAATAATTCAGAGGCACAAACTTTGGTTATAAGTAATTCATATAATTGTTAAGAATGTAGGCCTCCAAGTTCCGTCAATGTACTCACAAACTTTCTTGTAAGTCACTTCACTATGACACATCCTCTGCAAGTTTACATCAAGAAGGACTGACAGTAAAATTGTTACTTTGGTCAGACATGCAAGCCCTTAACAAGTAACACTTCTCAGTGCTTATCCTTGTACTGCTGGATATGCACACACAATGTTCTAGGTGCTTGCACCATGTTTACCATCACTGCACTTAGTGCAGATTGTAGAATTCATGAAAAGTAATGATGTCACACGTCATTTGCATACTTACATTACTGAGAGGGCTACTGCACTATTTAAAGGGGGTCTGCACTATATAAAGGGGGTCATGTGGATAAAGAACTTGTGTCATTGTAGGGGAGACTGTTTGGATCCAGAACGCTCAGTACTGCTATTTCCTTTAAAAGTTATTGCTGCATTCACAACTGACTTGCTGCAAGGTAGGTTGCTGTTTTGTACAAACTTATATATTTTCGCCTTACCTATGGATTGCATTCCACAATACATCTATTGGTTTACTGCCCACATTATTATTTTTGTGTTACATTATTCTCATTAGCTGCTGGTTTAAGCATATATAGCAGTTATTACTTGACCCTTAAGATTTTTTCTAAATAATGCTGACTGTTAATGGTAATTTTAATCTAGGAAGCTGGTCACTTAGTGCTGAAGACTATTATATTATTTATTAGCAAGGCCATTTGTTTTTTTGCATTATTTACACAGACAATTGTGTTAAGCCTGTGATGTATACCTGGCTGCCCTTCTCAAAAGTGGGTAGCACACAAAATTGCTATCCATTTTTCCTTGATAAGTATACATTATTTTTGTTAATGATGCAATGTACTGCACAGTTACAAAATAGTTATTTCTTACAATTTTTTTAGCAATTTCTTTCTTTGTTTGGTGGATGTGAGTTGGAGGGGAATTTGTATTATGTTGTGTGTACTCATATAGAGCTTTGCTTTTTCATGTATTTTGTGTACAATGGAAAGATACATTTTTAGATATTTTTGTGGTTAAAAATTATCTATTAGTAATGTATTTATTTCCTGTTGTGTATCCTCTCATATATGGCAATTGCACCCAAGACATCTGCTCCTTCTAAAACACCATATACTGATCCTAAGAATGATGTAATTATTCAGGCACTACATTGCCAAATTATGTAATTATTCAGGCACTACATTGCCATGGTTCACTACACTTAGAGAGAGGCAAGGGTGTCAAGTCCTCCTATGACCACAACTGGAAGCAGGTGGTCAGTGATATCAGTACAGTTGGAAGCCATGGACATACATATTCCAAAATAAGACATAAAGCCTGTGACATTACCACAGTACCCAGATGCTGGGCAACTTCAATTGTCCATGCATGCCTGGCTATGTGTGGCTGACCTATTACTGAACCACTGCTGACTGAAACAGAATAGTTCCTGACTACTATTAGAGATCCAGACAGCTCAGTACAAGGTTCACATAGAATCAGTAATGTTGGAGCTGACATGGAAGACAACCCAGGTGTGTCTACTTCAGAACTTCCAGGTATAAAATATAATTAAATATTTATATCCATATCATACATACATGTCATATATATGATTGGATGGGATAGAAGAGGCATTGAGGGAGATGGAGAAGGAGGGAGGAAGGGGGAAGCCAACTGGACTGGAAACTTTTGTATGAGATATATCTTATTCTGCAGTTGTAAAGGTTATTGTTTTCTGTCTCTTGTGTCCTTTGCTTTACAATATTTATCATACATGATTAATTTATTTTTTTATATCTAGGCACGTTGGGTTCCCTTTTTGCATTATCACCTGCAAATGCTACGCATACCTTCCATATTCTTATAAATGTACAGAAGGCAGGGTTATGTGTAACTGAAAGTTATTTGTTTTCATTGCATTAGCATCTGTTCATTTTTAATATATATTTTACATAGCATAAGTTTGTTCATTGCTTATTCCAGTTCTCTTTTTTGTGTTGCTTACTTGTTGTCATAGGTGATCCTAACAGTGGCACTGAAGAACTCTTATCATCTGATGTCAGGGTATTGGTAATCTCTGATGTTGAATGTGGCAATGAAGAAGCACAATTTGAGGTTCAGAGATTCATTCTTATACTGGTATTGTGGAGTTATCATTTCCTGCTCATATTTTTGACACAGTCAGTATGCCTAAGTATGCCCATTACACAGAGACCTCAAACATAGGACAGGCTGAGAGTGATAGTTGAAAAACTAGTTGATTCTCCCAGTAGCCATCGTGAGGGTGAGTGAACACACAGGAGAATGGTGGAGGTGCTCAGAGGAGACCTACTATCCACCCTCCTCTTGATGTTGGCGTGTCAGTGGATGCCACACAACATATATATAGGGCCATCACATAGGCACAGGCATGTTCCACAAGGCCTCAGAATAGATTGTGCAAGTACTAAATATTGTGCATGCTGAAGTGAGTGACTGCATGTATCATGTGGATGACTCCTTGGACAGGATGAATGACACACTGGATCAGAAAGCATCTGTAATGGAATGTCTGCTGAGGTGGGTTGGTAGCTGCGTGGTCTTAGAGTTGCTGCATTGTCCAGTGTTAGCCAACATGGCTATGAAAGATCGCACTTACATAGTGGTACTACTTCCACTGCTCGATCAGTGATTGTGGTGTCCACATACAGACATGATAGGCCATGAGGTCATGGTTCAGGATGTAATCATAATGAGGGCTTGTCCAGCAAACATGACTCAGATTCAGGTAGCACCCCCAAATTCTAGCCAGGGCCATGAAACTATCAGTGCAACTCCTGGCAGAGGTGGTTCCTATGGTCAGGGTGACAACACTGAACTGACTAGTCTACCATATACAGCTCACACATGTGTAAGATGCCAGGATGTATGGATAGCACAGTGCTTGATTGTGTTCATGCAGACAGACAGACAGACACACACACACACACACACACACACACACACACACACACACACACACACACACACACAAACTACTTAACTAAGCAGTACTGTTGACTGCCATACATATCTTGCTACTGGACCTGCAAATTGGATACTTAGATACTTAAGAAATACATTTTTGTTTTACCGGCACACACTCAATTCTTTGGCATCAGGCTTGATGACCTTGTGGAAAGTCATCCTTAGTAAACCATGTGTACAACTCACAGGTGTGTCATATGTATGAGTCATGATAACTGCCTGGAGTACCTGTACAAACATTGCAGATGATAGGCATTACAGACAACCTGACAGTTTATAGAGTGGCATCCTTTCCTGTTAATGTACCTCCTTCACTGCTCACTGGGTGAAGCTTTTATTTCTATGTGTGTGGAACCTATAGCCCCCAAAACTTAAGAAAGTGCGGTATTGCATACAATTCTAGCATGGTCCTTGCTCTCTCCTCTGGGTTGTGTGGGAAACAGATATGCTCCCTTGCATGTTGAAACATTGCATTTAGAAAATAATGTAATATTCCAGAAGCTGAGTCCTGTAATGCCCCTAATATACTCTCTGTGGTTCTCTGGAATGTACCTGTAAATAGTATATATAAAGCTCCACATGCCTTTGTTTCCAATGATATGTGTTCCCCATGATTTCCCTGGGACTTTGGGTTTGGTTGGCAGAGGTTGCATATTTCCTTTAGTGTTTCTCTGTTCACCCATTATCACACTCCAGTTTCTGTCTCATGCTTTCCATGGTAAGTCAAATGGGGTCTAAACACCTTCCTTCTTCTTGGCCGAGGTCTGGCAGCAGCACTTTGAACTAAAGCCTGTTGCACATATAGGTTAATGATAGCAGCAGCAACTTATAACGTTTCTTTTTTCAGAGTGTAATCATGGCTGTAATCCAAAGAGATTTGGATTTCAGAATAAATGGCTACACTGAGGGCACACCGTTGCTTTATAGGTTCCTGAATAACTTCAACTATGTTAGATTTGTTAATTATTGTGATTCAGCTAGTTACATTTTCCTTAGAATATTCTGCCATTTACTTTTGTTTTGAGGATCTACTCCAAGTGTAGAGCTGTTTAATGAATACTGAATAGCAGACTTTCATGTGCACAGTGCACTGTGATGTGTACATGGTAGCTGTACTTAGTGTAGCCATTCATGAATCCGGCCCCATATCTCAGTCCCAATTCAACTCTCAGAAAGAAATATTAAGGCAGACCCCCACATAATGTTCAGCTATAAAACACATCTAGGTGGCAATTCTACTGTTATGAGGTTTCAGTGCAACACTACACTGAATAGGAACATGGCACTTCAGTTGCTCTACTATACATGTTACATATGGCAGTCTCCAAATGGTACAAAATATGGTTGAGTAAAATGAACATGATTTTTGATTCTGATGTAATAACTTATAGATATTGTAGGCCATTGCTATAGTCTGCATACTAAGCAAATGTTCAACAAAAAACTCACAATGGAAATTGAGTACAATATAACATATCAGACTGTGATAGTGAATGGCTGTAAACCACTAGATCATCTGTGTATAAATTAGTGGATATAACTCTGTCATTCTTTCAGATTTCATTGTTCTAATCTTAGGAATTCACTACCCTGTATTCCTGTATTCGGCTACAGAATCCTCCAGTGATTGCTATTCTAACTCTACAGATTTCTGTTTTGCACTTTGTTACATTTGACCAGCACCACTTCATTTGCTTTAATCTACGACGTGCTGCTTTATAGCAATTTTCAAATGAAAAATTAAATAGATTTTTGTGGTAAGATATGCAGCTGTTTCTTCTGATATAATAAACATGCAACTAATAAATATTATGGGACATTATTTCTTGCAGCATACAAAGCATAAGTTCAAAACAACACCCACATTGGAAATGGGGTGCAATATGTAATATCAAACTGTGACAGTAAAACCTTTAACTGCTTATACATGAAGAGATGGATTCCAAAAGAAAGTTGCAGATAGCACAGCACCATGAAGGAACATGTCAGACAGGACCAGAAGTTATTTATTCAGTGTAGAATAATTACAGGTACTGAGCATGCCCCTGTATTCCAAAATAAATGAGACTACCCAATGCAATTTAAATGTGACAGAGTATTTTGCCAACAGTTTTCTGAAATCTCTCAGTGAGGGTCTTTGTGCTTACTTTAGCTCTACTTTATTCCTAAGCAGTCCTGCAGATTCTGCAAACATAACCTAAAGAAGCACGCAACTGCAATCGAATGCACTAAAGCAGGCTGGGATACTGAAAGCCATAACAGAGGATGATTTGCAATGGCATCCCAGAAGGCATTTAATAAGGTGCCAAGGCAGGCTACACTGAATAGAAAATAATTAATATCTACATAGTAGATAAAGAGTTAGTGCAGATTTTGTGCAGGCCATGTGCATTCCACACAGACACTTGCTCTTTATGGGGTAACTCAGTACTGGTAGAAGCAAAAGTGTGCTTGAATACTGACCTCTGGGACATTTCAGCAACATATGGGAAAAGCTCTAGGAATGCCCCAGACAGTCACCAGTTACATTCTTACACTGTTCCTGGCAGTAATGTGCATCAAGGAGGATGAATACATTCACTTCCCATCAACAGCCATGGAGTCCAGAACTGTCATAAAATAGTTCCATGCCATTTCCAACCCCCCCTGTGTCAATTGACTGTACTCATGTCCCAGTCAATCCTCCAGCAGTACCCATTGTTGAATGGTACATCAATAGACAGGGGTGGCCAGTGCTCAGTTTTCAGGTGGAGTGCTCTGTAAACTGCCTCATCATTAATATCATGGCAACAAATCCTAGGAGGGAGCATGGTGCATCAATTGGGAGTGAAAGTGCTCTAAGGGCTGCATTCCAACATGGTGAAATACTGCAACACTGCCTACTAAGTAGATGGGCATTATAATACAGTAAGCAGTAGCCAGATATTATAACAGGAAGTTTCCCAAATATTCCTTCTCATTCTCTTAAAAACAGGTGACTACAATTACTTACTGGAGTCTTGGCTTATACTCCATACAAAGCCCCATCAACACCTGCCGAGGATGCACAAAACAGAACACACACCATGACATGAATCACCATCAAGTGTGTGAATGGACACATCTGGGGTTGCAATATAATACACACTAGAAGAGGCATCACAGATGGTCACCACATGTGTCATGCTGCATAACATGATAACATCAAAATACAATGGTTTATCAGCTGCAGGTATGGGTGAACTTCCCCAAGAACCCCATATATCAGATGCGGAGCTATCAGAGTTGTCACAGGATAATCAGGAGGGTATAGAGGTGAAAATAAATAGGCTGCGGTAACACAGGATTCAGCCATGTGTCCTAGCACAGGCAACAGAGCAGTATCTTACATACACCTTTGAGTCATGAAACGTCACATGTACAGACATACACAGTCTAAACAGTGATGTTCACACAGTGTCCCCCCACAACAGCAGCACAGAGCATGACTCATGGAAAGAAACCATTAGTAGTCAACATTGAACATCATATGTTACAGAGGCATACAGTTTACCTGTAATACATTATATACACAGAATGGGAATAAGACATCTAGATGTCTACAGAGGAAACATCACCACATGAATTCTCTCTGCAAGGTACATCACCAAAGAGGACCACACTGACATATGTGTGACATTCAGGAAATGTGCACAACAGAAGGTGTCATTGTACAGGTAGGATATCATCATACAGATAACTATCATATGAAGTTATACAATAGCCAGTATCACAATAAATCTATCCCATGCAGTGTATAGGAATGTGTCAGCAGAATGACTACTGATAAACTTGTCAAGGACAGACCAAACTTAAGCATACCAAAAACAAGTATAACACCACATGCTTAACATGGAATGTCATACTTAAGGCAACACTATGATGCAAAGGTTATTGCTGCAACATGAGTCACTTAGTGGTAAGAATACATTCAATCATGCAGACCATTAATGACAGCAGTGCATGTCAGTCATGGAACATGGAGTATTGTATGGGATACAGCAAAATTGGTATATATGTATATGGAATCAAGTAGATACTGGAATATACACATGTGAAGTGCATGTCAGCAAGAGCATAACGTGTTTAGTGCTGAGGGTGAGACATGTGCAGTACTATTTTAAAATGCTATAAATAACACAGGTACAATACAGGGCCTTGCATGTGCATGTGGGAATGGCAGACAACAAGGAAATGTGTAATGTAGAAATCAATAAAGGATGACTAAGATAAGATACCATTAATCATGAAAATACTTGCTATGTGTCAATTAGCAAGAGATGCAAACATGGAAGCATGGACACTGTGACATAGAGCATTGCTGTCATCGGTATCTGAACTAACAAATAGTAATGTCAAACATGCACAGCATAACACAAATTGATGGCAGTCACTTAGGTCAGATAAGTGATCATAATAACGCTATAGCATCTGACTTTTGAGAAACCATCTACAGATGGATTAGTTGGTGGTCAGCAACACAACAGTCATTATTGCCACAGGGTCAGAATGACTCAACAGGACACATAATGGATCAAGTGTCAGTGTTACTCTAATGCAGTCTAGGTCACCCATACTGACAGCTCACACCATGGTCCTGGCTGCCCCTGCCACATTTGGAAACAATCAGGCCATGGTGCTGAAGTGAGGATCTAGATGAGGTGACACTAGCATTTTGACATACAGTGTGGGTAGGAGCAGTAGTGCAATGTGTCTGTCTGATATGACTGCTGGTTTCACAGTTGATTGACCAACAGGAGATGTGATAGCACATGGCAAAACAGACATTGATGTCCAAGGACCATCTTTGTGACTAATGAAAGGGGGCTGCCTCTCCTCACTGGAAGTAACCTGCTCAGTACAGTTAGGGCACACAACAACCCCATTCATACTGTATCACTGCTCTAGCCCCAATGTATCAAGGTTTTCAAAAGAGTGTGCAACTGATACTATACCGTCATGGTGTGCAGCCAATACTGCCATGACTTTTCCATGTCTACTGACATTCATTTAACATAAGCAGTTGGTGTGGTACACATTCAGTGGCATGGGCTAGGGCATTAAGGTCAGAGCCATGGCATTACTGTGAATTTTCTTGTGGCTATAATAGTAAGCAGATATCTTCTAACATGCATGCATGCACATCAGCTACAGTCCCATGTATAGTCCAACAGATAGTATTGATCCACCATGGGGAAGTGTCCCCATCAGTACCAAAGTCTAATGGGACAGTGGGTCACAGTCATCATCATGTACATTATCTGATGTTACCCCATCACCAGAATGTCCAACCACACTCCCTTCTTAACCTAGCTTCCACTACTCTTTCACATAACTTAATGCTGTGACTGATCAGTTTAATCCCTCTGTAGTTACTACAGCTCAGCACATCACCCTTATTCTTAAAAATTGATACCAAAACACTTTTTCTCCATTCCTCAGGCATCCTCTCACTTTCCAAGATTTCATTAAACAATCTAGTTAAAAACTCCACTGCCATTTCACCTAAACGCCTCCATGCTTCCACAGGTATGTCATCTGGACCAACAGCCTTTCCATTCTTCATCCTCTTCATAGCTATCCTTACTTCCTCCTTGCTAATCCACTGCACTTCATGATTCACTATCCGCACATCATCCAACCTTCTCTCCCTCTTGTTCTCTTCATTCATCAACCCGCAAAGTACACTTTCCATCTGCTAAACACACTCTCCTCACTTGTGAGTATGTTTCCCTCATTATCCTTTATCACCCTTACCTGCTGCACATCTTTACTAGCTCGGTCCTTCTGTCTAGCCAGTTGGTACAGGTCCTTTTCTCCCTCCTTAGTGTCCAACCTTTTATTCAACTCTTCATACGCCTTATCCTTAGCCTTCACCACCTCTCTCTTTGCCATGCACCTCATCTCTGTATACTCTTGTCTACTTTCTTCATCTCTTTGACAATCCCACTTCTTCTTCGCCAACCTCATTCTCTGTATACTCTCCTGTACTTCTTCATTCCACCACCAGGTCTCCTTGTCCTCCTTCCTCTTTCCGGATGTCACACCAAGCACCCTTCTAGCCATCTCTCTTACTAGCTCTGCTGTGGTTACCCAGCTATTCGGTAACACTTCACTGCCACCCAGTGCCTGTCTTAACTCTTCCCTGAACATCACCTCACAATTACCTTTTTTCAATTTCCACCATTTGATCATTGGTGCTGCCCTCACACTCATACTCCTCTTCTTGATCATCAATGTCATCCTACAAACCACCATCCTATGCTGCCTAACTACAGTTTCCTCTGCCACCACTTTACAGTCTCCAATCTCCTTCAGATTGGCCCTTCTACATAAGATATAATCCACCCGTGTGCATCTTCCTCCACTCTTGTATGTCACCCTATGCTCCTCCTTATTGTTAAAATACGTATTCATCACAGCCATGTCCATCTTTTTCGCAAAATCCACTGCCATCTGACCTTCTGCATTCCTTTCCTTAACACCAAACCTACCCATCACTTCCTCATCCTCTCTCTTTCCTTCACCAACATGCCCATTGAAATCTGCTCCAATCACCAGTCTCTCACCCTCAGGTACAGTCATCACCACTTCATCCAACTCACTACAAAATGTTTCTTTCTCATCCATTGCACACCCAACTTGTGGAGCATATGCACTAACAACATTCATCATTACACCATCAATTTCCAGCTTCATAAACATCACTCTATCCGACACTCTTTTCACCTCCAAAACACTCTTAGCATACTGTTCCTTCAGGATAATGCCTACGCCATTTCTCCTCCAATCCACACCATGATAAAACAATTTGAAACCACCTCCGATACACCTAGCCTTACTCCCCTTCCATCTGGTCTCTTGCGCACACAATATACCAACCGTCCTTCAGTTCATCATATCAGCTAGCTCCCTCCCTATACCAGTCATACTGCCAACATTCAAAGTTCTGACCCTCACTATCACAGTCCTAGCCTTTACCTGCCTTCAGGCATGCCTTCCACCTCTTCTCCTCCTTCGACCAACAGTAGCCCAATTTCCGCCAGCACCATGTTGGCCAACAGTATTGGTGGCGGACGTTGTTAACCTGGGCCTCAACCGATCTGGTATGAATTTCTGTACAGTTTTCTGCATGTATGATATGGCAAAATTTTATGCCGGATGCCCTTCCCGATGCAACCGTCCCTATTTATCCTGGCTTGGGACCGGCACAAAGAAATGCACTGGCTTGTGCATCCCCACATCTGACATGATAGTAATAATTAGATGTTATGATATCTGTCTGTAAAGATGATTGCATTATGTGACATGTCTATACATACTGTGAATCTGTACAGAGGTGTGGCACTGTAGGAAGACTTGCCATGTGTAATGTGGCCAAACAGTCATCACGTTGTATGAGTTATCTCCTTTCCAAGCCCTTCATAATTTTTAAATAACATTTATTGTGTATCATGTAATCTGTAGTTTATTATACTATACACATACCTATGAGTAATGGCAGGTTTTATAAGAGAACTGTCATAGCAGCACAATGTAGAGTGTCACACAACATACAAGTTGTCTGTTTATACACACAAGTACTGAATATGTATTTTAATGGATGTATGCATTTATGTGAAAGCCTTATCAATGATCATGCATCATTTCAGACATTTCTGGATAAGACTGTGATTTATGTTGCACACCATATTTTAATTTATTATGGAGTGGATATATGCCTGACTTCAAATAAGGCACTATAGTTGGATAAGGCCAGAGCATAGTGTAACCTATCATGCACAACCGTTAAAATGTAGAATTTGTCATTTATGTCAGAAATTTTTATTATTCTTTTTTTTTTTTTTTGTAAATTAATACCTATTATGTATGTACAATGCTTTTCCTGTGTTGAAATGTGACAGAGTGTGGGACCCATATTGGACAATGTTAACAACGTGCCTGACCGCTGCCAGCTGAGTCAGGCACCAAGGAGCAGGATGGCGACCATGGTGGTGAAAATGATGATTATGATGATGACAGCAACAGCTCAGGACCTGCACATACCATTGTTCCTGAAGATCTGTGTCAAAGACATCTCCCACTACTCCAGTGTGAAGACCTTTGGGACCAGGTCTAGGATATAGTGAATGATGTGTTCTAGACACAGATGAGGGGCCTGATATGAAATTTTTTTCAGGACATGGTACTGGCCATGGGCAATATCTTCTGGGCAATTCCTGGGGAGATCTTTGATGTTTGACCCATCGGGGTGGTCCCACAGGGACATAAGTATGGTGTGTGTGATCTGCTTATGTAATGCTGTTGTCACAAAAGGAGGCTGCCAGCACAGCTATTTGAAATTTTGTAAATGATTACATGTCACTTGTAAATATCAACATGATCTACATAAGATGCTTATATTACAAATGTATTAGAACTGTATGTGATATAAGATGGTTTGTAAAGACATATGTGCTGAAAAGATATTTAATAAAGTACTGAGCTTAAAGATGTATCCAAAGTGTGCCCTGCTGGAAGAGAAGAGAAATTTATATAACACTATTGTAACTGTTTAAATGTATATATTTTAACAGTGCCTAAAATCACTTCAGAATTTCATTATTGTTCCGTTTTTTTTTTGGGGGGGGGGGTCGGGGATAGCAATATCTCACTGTGCCAGTTGTGCTCCTCAATTTCAACTAACTGGAGCATTTGTCTGGCATCTTCTAGTACTGTTTTCTTTCTCATGTTGGTTTTGAATACGGTTTTAAGTTATCATTCCTGTACTCTTCTTAATATGGTGCTGAATCCAACTTATTTTGCCTTATAGTTCTGAAAACATGTTCCTACTTCAAACCAGAGATTCTTTTATTTCCTTTGTCTGTGTTTTGGACAGTGCATTCTATATATGAACCACAGAAACAAGGCTAAGTTTTCTTTCACTGCCAGACTCACGAGTCCCTGCTGTTAATCAAACTACTAAAGTTTATGTTATTACACAGGTTAAAAATGTTCATGCCCTGGTCTTCCTTACCTCGCTGATTAACTCCATTAGTTTACCTCATTTATTGTTTCTCCTGTTTCATATAAACTATACCATTTATCCAAAATTTGTTTTCTCAGGAAAGGAACCAAATACAGCACATGGTCGCTAGCTTTATATTTTCTTGTCCTTCCATTTCTATTTTAAATCTATTTTACGTAGCTTGAGCTATGACCGTGCGTTGCTATACTATGGGAATCTGTAATCCTAGCTTGTCTCAAAAGGTGGCATAGTGTTCTATAACATCATAATTGGGGTTTTCTCCTCTTACCAAGTTTCACTGGGAATATATAATATTCCAGGGGGCACCTATACCTACAACAATAATTCAAAAGGGCTAAACCATTCAGAGTATTGTGGTTCTTCTCTTAAAGCAATTAGTAAGGTACGGTGTTAACTGATCGCACTTTTTGCCATATTCATCAGGAACTTTGCTTTATGTGTACTTTGGCATTCTTTTAAAACACTTCACAGGTCTATTTGTGTAAATATAGTAGATTAAGGTTTTCACTTGCTTGCCCTTAAACATTGGCATAGTTGGTGAATTACTCTGGACATAAAAGATGTTTCTTGATCAGTCAGCATTTCCTTTGTTTTTTACTCTCAAAAATGGTAGGACTACAGACTACTTCCCTGACTATGATTTAAAATAAGCTTTACATAGTGGGTGGCTTCAGACTATTTACTGAAATCCATCAATGTTTTGCTAATGGCTTAATGAGGTTCATTGCAATGCATTTGAATGATACGTCTGTGCAGATATTAGGATCAAAATATTTTTACATTTTGGCTAAAAAACTGTCTTATTTCTGACGAGTAAAACTTTGCTAGGACCCATGCATCAGTCATGTCACTCATTAGGTGTCTCACTAAAATTCACAATGTGCTAATCTAATCACTAGGGTTTTAAAAGGCTTAGGCACTAAGCTACTTCCTTTTATCCTTACTCTGTATGCCAAGCCATTTTCATAGTCAAAGCATGGGTAAGAAGTAAGAACAATTTGTTCAGCTTTTTCCGCTATCATCTTAGCTGTATTTTCTTTGCTCTGCTCAAAGTGTCAACTTGCCAGTCTGCCTTTTTAAAATGTTGCCAGCTTACCTGAAGGTAAGATAACCCTGGAGTTCCTGGAAGGTCAGCCTATTCTGAGGTTGAAGGCAGTGCCTCCTCCACTAGTGCTGTCTTTGCCACTATCAGGACAAGCCTGGAGTCTCAATAACTAACTAATGTCCAAGTAAAAGGCAAGCTACAACAGTACCTTTTAAGTGTCACTTGTTATACTTTATATTTTTTCCTGTCTCCTTTCTTTACAAACCTGAGGTATACAGTTTTTGTATTTTTGGCTCACCAGGAATATCCTCAGGGCTTTATTCAAAGTTAGCTTGTCTGTCATTATAGGCTCAAAAGTTCATAGGGATATACTAAGCTAATGACAACCAGGGCCTTTATAAGCTTAGCCATGCAATCCAGCCCAAATGTTTTAAAAAATACAAAACAACAATTCCTCCAACACAGCTTAGAGAAATGCTTTCCAGGTAACAAGATTCCTACTTAGTCTAAAAGGACTTACCCAATCCTCTGCCTCTGAAGTCTACCATTCTCGAGAATCACTAAGCATTTACAGCTCTGAATTTAGCTCCATCTTGATTTCCATGGAGCCCTCTCTGCCTGCATGAGAAAAAATCCTAAACTTCTCAAACAGTCCTGTCGTTTTTTTCAAATGTAACTTAAGTTTTAATGTAAAACCATTCTGTGTATTTTTCAGCTTCAGACACTAGGTTACATGAACAAATAGGAATATAACCATCAGTTCAAGTTTCAATAGAGATGATATAAGTCCAGGATTACCAGCTCCCATTCTGGTGGCTGTCTGCTGGATAATTAATGTAAATTCGTAATGTAAATGACTAGAAATGATAATTCAATGTACCAAAGGCCCATTTTTATCACTAACATTTTCTTTCAATCATTGAATGATGTTTTTCTGAATTACTGAGCTGATAGCTAATGAAACAAATGAGGTATTCATCTCCTCCAACCTTATGTAACAGATATGTCCATATCAATGTTTCAGGGGGATTAGTGAAAATAATAAAATGCTTAGAGAAGTCCAGAACTGTTAAGTTGCACTCTGAGTGTAGTATGGCCTTCATTTTCTCAAATGCTTATTCTGTGTCATCTCACCATTTGAATTTATTAGAAACTTACCCTTGGATAAGCCAGTCAATGGAAAATCAATAGAGGCAACATCTGAGACAAACTTGAAATAATAGCTAGTCAAGTCCAGGAAAAATGCAGTCTTTACTATTTAATTGTTTATTATGCAGGCTTCTTCTGTGCTTGGCTTGCACATAGCTAGGTTGATGTTAGTCCATCTTAGTGTAGAGAATCTAAAATGGTCTGTACCACAACAGCATTAAGATTTGCTGCCAGTTGTTTGAGTACCTTGTCAATGAACCTCTGGAATACAGGTGGTGCACCATGGAAATCAAATTGCACGACCCTATTAAGGAAGATACCATCTGACAAGGAAAGTGCTGTTTTCTTCTCTAATTCTGGGGCAAGTGGAATTTGCCTGTTGTTTTAGTTAGGTTCAAGGAGGAAAATAATCTAGCCTTGACTTTCTTATCTACTAATTCATCAAATTGGACCATATGGTATGGAAAAGATTAGAAAACAATGTGTAGTTTCCTAAAGCTGTTGCAAACTCCGAGAGCTTGATCAGGCTTGGTGACCAGTAAAATGAGGTTATTGCACTTGCTCTGAGAGTATTCTAGAACCCCAAGTTTGAGCATTTTCTCTACCTCTTCCTTACCTCCTTGGTGAACAGGGTTGGATTACTGTATCTAGTATGGTTTAGATTTACTTATTTTCCAGTCACAGTTTCAATGTTGATTAAGATCAAGTGTAATATTTACTGAAAGACTCCAGCCAGATAACTCTGAAAATATATCCTGTTCCTCAGTACAAATTCCCTAACCTTATGTTTCTGGAGCACTGATAGTGCCTCCTCTATCTTGACTTCAGGATATGACTTCTACTGTAATATTCTCACTACAGATAAGTCAGTTTTTTTCTTAGACATCAAAACTCTTATTATTGTTGTATGACTTTATAATCTGCTTCATTTATTTTTTTCTCTATCCTTTAGCGATCATTTCCACTATATTAGGAACATTTTTTGGCAGTAGACACCAATACAAGTACTTTGCCCCTTACACTGGCTCTCTAGTTTACATATTATATTATAATGTCCTTTGTTGTATTCCTTGTGGCCTTTCAATGTGTTTTATATGTATTATTGATGTTGATCTTGCCTATAAGTCTGTAAACTTCATTGTCACACTTTTTTGTGGGTAGAGTCTTCCTCTTTCCATATTTCCCTGGCTATATCTACTGAGTAATCCAGAGGATACTCATAGAATTATGGGTAGAAATGAATATTCCAGATGACTAGAGAATAAGCATACTAGTGCCAGTGAACAAGAGCAAAGGGAAGAGTCACAACAGTGGGTAGCGCAGAGGCATCAAACTCTAGTTGCATTGCATGAAAGTTTCCTAGAGAGTGAATAATATATAAATGTGCAGAGTAGTAGGAAGTAAAATGGGAGATGAGCAGTTTGGATTCTTATCAGGATGCAGTACAATGGACCCAATATTTGCAGTGGGGCAGACAGTTGACAAGAAGTTAGAGATGAGGAAAGAGACACAACTGGGAATTCCTAGACTTGGAGAAACTATATGACAAGCCCCCCCCCCCCCAAGAAGCTGACTTGGGTATTCTTACAATGGTTAAAAGTTCCAGACACATTGGTAGAATTAGTGCAGGCTATGTACATTGACCCAGTCATACAAGTATGAACAGAATTTGGACTCCCAGAGGGGTTGCCTGTGAGAGGGAGTGTGTGTGTGTGTGTGTGTGTGTGTGTGTGTGTGATGTGCATATCCCACCACTGCCAGCCAATATGTGATGTGGATATCCCATCACTGCAGTGCCAACAAATAAGTGACAACCCTCCACCTCTGGGCTAGTAATCAAGGAGCCTCAGTCCTACCACTGGCACCTGTTGGGAATGTTCCCTAGGAGGATAACAGGTACATACCCAGTATTTCCAGATGCAGCTCTCTGCATCAAGTAAAATCAAGCACAATTTCCCTTAAGAGCACACAAGGAACACAGTTAGTTTGGGGCTGGTTCGTATCTCTTTCTTCAGATCCCTAATAAGACTCCACACTGGCACAGCTATACAGTAGTGTCATTAGCTAGGGTTCTAAGCCAAGTCCTCCAATACTCTCTTTGTCCAACAAGGGTATCGCGTCCCTGCCCAAGTAGCTGACACACACACTCTTTGAGATTTGATTTACACAGACAAACACACACACCTGGGAAAGGCTGGCATAGGTTTACTAGCTATGCTTCCTCTTGTCCAGGCAATAAGGTAGTTTTCACTGCCACCAGAACCCTTTGCCAGCTATTTTAAGGTCCTTAACAAAGGGTGTCTGATTTTACTGAGTGAAATTAATATTAATAAAAATGGTAGTTTGACCAAAGCAAGGCTGTTAGGAGTGGCCCACACAGTGTCACCAAATAAATATGCAAATACTCTCAAATCTTTAATATCTCTACAAAGATCAACCACAATGAAAGGTCTAAATATATTTAATAATAAATAAAATGACAATACTAAATATCAATTCACAGTGACATCAGAGTTCAAAACCACAGGAAATATTTAAAACAACATTACAGGACAGACTCATACAAATAAAGAAAAACAATATCTAAACTAAGCTTCACTATATTCCTGACTGAACCTAAGAAAATTATACTATTCCCTACTTACTTAATAATGCAAGGCAAATGATGTGGTAAATGGTCCTTCTTCTTGTCAGGCCCTGGACAGAATACAGAATGCTCAGTCTCGCTAAGTGACTTTTCAAAATAATATCTAAAATATTACTTCTGGCATAGATTGCAGAATGACATCACTTCTAGTCATATGACTTCTCTCTCCCATTCAAGCCCCCCCCCCCATTGCTGGAAGCTGACAGGAGTTAGCACCTACCTGTAAAAATACCACCAACAAGGGCTTTTGCTCAGATGTGTGGCAGGTGCTGTAAGTCATAAAACAATTTCATACTTCTATGCTTCCAGAGTAGTAATTAGTTTACCCCAGAGACAATACAGAAAGCTTCCTAGTACAGACTCTGTGTCTCTGGCTGCAATGAGACCTGTGAGACAGCATCTCCATGGCCTAGCCTATAAAGTGATATCATTTCAGATATATTTTAATGTTTACTGGACTGAGTTTAACCTCCTGTTTTCCAGATTCTTTTGTTAAAACATATACATTTAGACAATTACAATAGCGCATCCACATTTCTGTTCTCTCCAACAGGGCACATTGTGGATACATTTCAAACACAAGCAATTTACATATAACTTTTCAACGCAAACAATTGTACAAAGCTGTTTGATATACATATAACATATGGTTGTAATACATTTGTAACACAAGCATCTTGTATAAATATGTTTGATATTCACAAATGACATTTAATTACTCATAAAAGTCCAGCTAGCTGGGCTGGCAATACCTCTTGTCCTCATACCTCTCCCTCATGTCCAGGACTCAAGCTAGTTTTTAAAATGCTTCTTGAGAAATGTTTCATAGGTTCATAGGTTCATAGGCAGGTACTAGGTTATTGGCCCTAGGGCCTATATAAGCCTAGCCAAAGGTACCCTGGCTTTCGCTACCCAAGAAAATTATTTTCCTGTGCCACATTCGAGCAGAGCCACAGAAGTGATCCCCGGGGTTAATTTCCTATCTCCCATCCAATCATCAAGATTTTTCTTGAACAGTGCTAATGAGGAGCTTTGTTTGATATAGATAGGTAGTTTGTTGCAGAGTATGGGAAGTCTCTGGGACAGGAATCTATCCCTCCAGCATGTTCTGTTTATTGTGGTGACGAGGTTTAGGTCCCTAAAGTGTGTAGCTCATAGGGATTGGGATTTCTTTAAGTGGAGCATGTCTAAAAGCTCTGGGTTTGGCATAGCTTTGTGTGTTAGGCAGAGATCGCCTCTGAGTAGGCGATATGCAACGGAGTAAAGCTGCAGTTTTTTTAGATGGTCTGCATAGGGCATCTCTTTGAGGCCAGTAATCCTCTTTGTGAGGTATTTCTCTGGCCTTTCCAGTTGTTGTAGATGTCTTGTGAGGTACATACCAAAAAGGGCATTGTACTCTATAATGGGTCTAATGAGTGATGAGTAGAGGGGAACAATGACCTCTTTTTTTCCTGGATGAGAAACCTTTTGTGATGAGGTGTGCCACATAGAAGGATTTCCTGACTACTGTGGTGATGTGATTATCAAAGGAGGGACTACTGTCCACCTGTGTCCCAAGGTCTTTTATCACACTTTCGGTGTTAAGTAGACTACCACCTATGTGGTAGTTCATGGGTACTGAGTTTTTACCAAAAGGAATGACAATGCACTTTTTGGCATTGAGCTTGAAGCCATGGCTTTGAGACCAGGCATCTGTCTCAGAAAGGCCCTTTTGTAGGATGTCCACATCTTTTGGAGTTTTTATTATGGCTCCTAGTTTGCAGTCATCTGCAAACTTCGTTAGCCAAAGACCTGCTGTGTTGGCCTGTACTTCAGAGAAGTAGATACCAAACAGGAGAGGACCCAGGACTGAACCCTGTGGTACTCCACTTTTCACTGGTCTGAAGCTGGATTTGGAGTCTGCTACTTTCACAGTGTGGGTTTTGTCAGTAAGCCAGTTGGCAACCCATCTTGTGACATAGGGATTTATACCTAGTTTAGTGATTTTATCTATAATTCCAGAGTGGGGGATGGTGTCAAAAGCCTTGGCGAGATCTAGATAGGCTGTGTGAACCCCCTTACCCTCATCTACGGCTTTGGTGACTGCTTCAAAGAAGTATATCAGGTTTAGGAGACATGATCTGCCTTTTATAAACCCGAACTGGGTGGGGTCCTGAGTTTGGAGATTACCAATATCATTGTTTATAAGTTCCATGATGATACGCTCCATAGCCTTGCAGACCAGGCTTGTTAGACTAATGGGGTGATAGTTGCTGGGGTCTGTGATGGCTCCCCCTTTGTGGTGTGGGATAACTGTCGCTGTGCACCATTCAGTGGGCACATAGCCTGAGGTGAGGCTATGATTGAACATGGTACTTAGGTGGGGTACCAATTTGTTCTGTAGTTCATGTAGAACACAGCCTGGGATGTCGTCAGGTCCCATGGATGCTGTGTTCTTGGCTTTGGATAGTGTGTTTTTTACCTGTGCAGCCGTGATTACAGGAACTTTGTCTTCTTCTGGTATAGAGATGGGCCCTGTAGGGGATGACAGAGGGGTAAAGTTAGCACTGAACCTATCTGCCAGAATGTTGGCAATATCCATTTGTTCTGTATATTTAGTGCCATTGTGCTGTAACTCAGAGCAGATCTGAGTGTTGCCATTGAGATTCTTGACAGAGGTTCATAGGTTCGTAGGTTCATACTAGGCTATCTGCCCTAGGGCATTTATAAGCCTAGCTTTCGCCACCCATTTTAAATTAATTTTGCTATGCCCTTTTTTGAGGTTAGTATACTGTGCCTCTGTCTAACAGTGACACAGAAGTGATACCCGGGGTAAACCTACGATCTCCCATCCACTCATCAAGATTCCTCTTGAAGAGAGTCAATGAGGGACTCTGCCTAACCTGGACTGGGATTTTATTCCAGAGTGAAGGGAGCCTCTGGTTTATGAATCTGTCCCTCCAGCATGCCCTATTTATTTCATTGCTGAGGTTCAAGTCTCTCGAGCACGTAGCTCAATGGGATTTGGATTTTCTGAGGTGCAGCATGTCCATTAATTCCGGGTTGGACATGGCTTTATACGTCAGGCACAGATCGCCTCTGAGCAGGTGGTATGCCACTGAGTAGAGCTGGAGTTTCTTTAACTGGGCAGCATATGGCATCTATTTGAGCCCTTTGATCCTCTTGGTGAGGTACTTTTGGGGTCTTTCCAGTTGTTGCAGGTGTCTGGTAAGGTACATCCCAAAAGGGGCATTGCACTCAATTATGGGCCTGATGAGGGATGAGTAAAGAGGCATGATGACCTCCCCTGATCTAGATGTGAATCCCTTCATGATTAGGTGGGCTATATAAAATGTTTTTCTAACCACTTTGGCCACGTGGTTGTCAAATGAGAGATTGCTATCAACTTGGTTTTCCAGGTCCCTAATTACTTCTTTTGTACTTAATGGATTACCACCTATGTGGTAATTTGTGGGCACTTTGTTTTTGCCAAAGGGGATGACTATACACTTTTTGGCGTTTAGCTTGAGGCCATTGCTCTGGCACCAGTTGTCTGTTTCTATGAGGCCCTTTTGGAGGATGCTTGTGTCGGCTGGAGAGTCAATTATGGCACCCAGTTTGCAGTCATCTGCGAACTTGGTCAGCCACAGTCCTTCTGTGTTGGCCTGTACCTCGGAGAAATATATAACGAACAAGAGAAGTCCCAGGACTGAGCCTTGTGGGATGCCACTTGTAACTGGTTTGGAGTCTGACATGGCTCCAGCAATTCTACCCATGTGGGTACTGTCCTTGAGCCAGTTTGCAACTCATCTAGTGACATATGGGTTTAAATTTAAGCTGGTGAGCTTATCTATAATGCCTGAGTGGGGTATTGTATCGAAGGCTTTTGCGAGGTCCAGGTAGGCTGTGTGGACCACCTTCCCCTTGTCAATGACCTTGGTGACTGTTTCAAAGAAATCAACCAGGTTTAAGAGGCAGGATCTGCCCTTAACAAAGCCGAACTGGGTAGGATCCAGTGTCGGTAGGTCCCCAATATCTTTATTTATAAGGTCCATGATGATCTTTTCCATAGCTTTGCAGACCAAGCTAGTCAGGCTTATGGGACGATAGTTTCCAGGATCCATTGAGGCACCACCTTTGTGGAGAGGGACCACTGTTGCTGTATGCCACTCTTTCGGTACATATCCTGTAGTAAGGCTGAGACTGAACAGTAATTTTATGTTTGGGTTTAGCTCATCTTGGAGTTCATGTAGGACACAGCCCAGGACACCGTCTGGTCCCATTGATGCTGTGTTTTTTGCTTTGGAGAGGGCAGCTCTTACCTGAGCATTTGAGATGTCAGGGGGGCAGCACTCTGCTGGGATAGATATTTGCCCTTTTGGTGGGGAGGGGGGGGAGAAGTTTGCGCTGAACCTGTCAGCTAGGATGTTGGCAATGTCTGTGGGTTTGGTGTATTTTTTGTCATTTTGGACTAATTATGAGCATATCTGGGAATTCCCACCCAGGTTACTAACATAACTAAAGAAAGCCTTGTGATTATCCTTAGTGTCCTGTGCAATTTATCTCTCGAAGCTGGCCTTAGACGATTTTATGAGTGCCTGTAGTTTTTTGCTAATACTGATCAGAGATGCCTTCCCTTTTTGGGATTTTGCTCTATCATGTAGTAGCTTCCTCCTTCTATTGTATAGTTTGTTTATAGCTGGGGTCCACCAGACAGGACGTCTGCCTTTGGAGGATTGGGTCTTGGTTTTATTTGGGATTGCATGATCCATGCATTCCTGAAGATGTTCATAGAATGCATTTATAAAGGATTCTGCGGTCTGGGCCGTATTTTCCACAGACCCGGAGTCTTTGAAGGATTTCACCTTGGTTTTGAGGAGTGTGAAATTTGCTTTAGAGAAGTTTTTCACTGTGGTTTTCAGGGCAGGGTGTGGATTCGGGATGTGAATATCCAGTGAGATTAGTTTATGGTCTGATCTTACCAGTGAGGGATACACTTCTGGTCTGGAGCACAGTGTCCCCATGTTGGTGATGATCAGGTCCAGTATGTTTTCCCCTCTTGTGGGAGTGGTAACAAGTTGTTCCATAGCATTTGAGTTTATAAATTCTAGGAACCTTTGGGCTAGGGTGTTGGAGCTAGAGTAATGCTCCCAGTCTATGTTTGGGTAGTTGAAGTCGCCCAATATAATGGTGTTTGGAGAGACCTTCATATTTTCCAGTGTTCTCAGGAAGGCCAAGTGGGGTTCCTGGGTTTGGGAGGGTGGTCTGTAGCAGGCTATAAACTGGAAGGCAGTTTTACCCACTGTTAGTTGCACATGGATAGTCTCTGATGCTTCGTGCTGTGCCACCAACCTGGAGGTGTGGGTATCTTTGACAAATATTGATACTCCCCCTCCTTTTGTGGTTTGGTCCAAGTTTTGGGGCCGAAAAGCATGGTATGAGGTATAACCTGGTAGTGCTGGGGTGCTCTCGGTAGCCTTGAACCAGGTTTCTGTTACTGCACAGATATCAATGTTCTCCATGCTAAGGAGAGTTTCGAGTGCATGCATCTTGAGGTTTAGACTTCTGGCGTTGAGTAGCATTACTCTTAGTTTCTTATCCCTTGTGATACCTATGGAGGTGGGTTTGTCTTTTGAGCCTTGCCTAAAAAAGGCACTATGGGGGTAGCAAGAGCCTTTGCCAATATCCAAAAGCCCAGGGGTAACAGGTGCAAGCCATCCCTAGCGAAGCATCGTGGCTTGTCGAGCATGTCATCCCAGGCAAGTATTGGATCCCCTTTGAATGACACCAATACTTAAGCCAGTTGTTGAAATTGATCATCTTGTCTTCATATTGTAGCATCATTCTTGGTGAGGGTAAGATGCTACTCAAGGTCAGGGTCATACCGGCCTAGGCTACATGCTCAGAGAGCTCCTCTATGTCTCTTTTCATGTAGTCCAGGGAGGTACATCTCAGGTCATTCACACCAGCATGGACAATAACTGAGTCATATTTGTACTTGCCTTGGAGTGACCTGAGTGCTTGTGTTATGTGGCGGATCCTAGTACCTGACAGGCTGCTCACCATGACCTTCTCCTTGTTCAGCCTGGTGAGTGGGACGTCAGTGTGCCTGATGATAGAGTCACCTATTACAAGTGTATCAGGTGTGTTGTTTAGCATTAAGGGCTGTGACTGTTTGGCACACTGGCTTTGTGAGCTATGTGTTGCACGTGTTTTGTTTTGGGGTAGCGGTTGCTTGGGTGTCTGCTTTGGAGGTCTCTGCTGCTTAGACAGATTTTTATTTAGAGCCTCTGAGTATGTTTTTGTGTGTTTATGTGTTTGGTTTGCTGTCGTGGTAGGTCTATGTGAGACTGGAATTGTAGTGAGTGTGGTTTCCTTCTCCTCCTGACTGGTTTTGCCAGTACTGAGTTGAGAGAGCTTAGCCTCCAGTATGGCTATATGGTTGCATCTCTCACATGTGTTGGAATTTGTTGGGAGGGGGAGAGGATTGTCTGTGTACATGAGGAAGTTGTAACATTGCCTCAAGATCCCCAGATTCACCAGCTGGACCGGAGAGGAGATTGACAACTGACCTTTGGACATGCTAGAATAGTATTGGGAATTCCTTTATAATTGAAAAAAAAGGGCCAATGGGGAATGAGGTACTCAAGGGGAGTTTGTGAGGTTGTAGTGCTTTTAATATTTTAGTGCTGATTTATATAATTGCTTTAGTGAGCAAGTGCCAGGTAACTTAAATGCAATGTGTTACAGGTAGCTTAAATGCAAAAATGACAAACAGTAACTTTCTTTCAAGTGAAACAAGGACATAAGTACAGTAAGCAATGGAGATATCACTAGGGATCCACAGAAACGCTGAAAAGCCGCATTTTAGGTGAAATTAGTGTTTCAGGGAAATAACAAGCAAACAAACAACAAGCATACAAACAAAGCTAGATTCAGCAGGCCTGGATCTAGTCTATGCTACAGCAAACAAGGTTTACCAATTTCAGTAAGAAACAGTTCAAATATGCAGGCACTATAAGCCTTTAACCAGAAATTCCCAGCTCAGAAGGGCAGAGTCCAGCCTCTCCTCCCACAAGAGTGCAGACCGCAAACCTTCTTAATGTAAAATAACTGGCCTGAAACCCAAGTGCTTAAACCAGAACTAATACACTTTTAGAATAACAGACACTGAGCCCTCAATCAGCAGTTCACAACTTAGAAGGATGTAAGCTACCTGTCCTGCCACCACAGTGCAGGCCACAAACCTTCCTAATGTAAAACAACTGGTCTGAAGCCCAAGTGCTTAATCCAAAAGACTTAGAATGATATAGCTATAGAATGCTTTGTGGTTGTCTTTAGAGTCAGTGGCGATTTTGTTTTCATAACTAGCTTTGAAGGATTTTATGAAGAATCTCAGCTTCTTACTGAAGCTGACCAGAGAGTTTCTCCAATCATAGGATTTTACTCTTTTTTGCAACAGTTTCTTTCTTCTGTTGTAGAGTTTGTTTATGGCAGGGGACCACCAGATTGGCTTCCTTTTTTTGGAGGATAGCATCTTGGTTCTGTTAGGGATTGCACGATCCATGCACTCATGTAAGTGCTTATAAAGTGCATTTGTGTAGGATTCAGCAGTCATACCTCTATTGTCCGTCAGCATGGGTGTCGTGAAGTTTGCCACTTCTTTCTTAAGAAACGTGAAGTTGGCTTTGGAAAATTTTTTTACTGTGGTTTCCCTAATGGGGGGTGGGGGAGGGATGTGGATGTCTAGGGTGATTAGCTTATGGTCGGATCGGACCAACGAGGAATTGACCTCTGGTGTGGAGTACTGGTTGTCCATGTTGGTAATAACCAGGTCTAGGATATTGCTGCCCCTGGTGGGGGTGTGTATAAGTTGATCCATGGCATTGGAATTTATGAACTCCAGAAAACGTTGAGCACAAGAGTTGGTACAGGAGTAGTTTTCCCAGTTAATGGTAGGGTAGTTGAAATCGCCCATTATTGGGGTGTTAGGTTGTACCCTAATATTTTCCAGTGTATTAAGAAATGAGGAGTGGGCATCCTGGGGCATGGTGGGGGATCTGTATCAAGCTACAATTTGGATTGCGGTCTTGCCCAGAGTTAGTTGCACTTGGATAATCTCGGATGCATTATGCTGAGCAACTAGCCTGGAGGTGTGGATATCCTTAATGAATATGGACACTCCTCCGTCTTTAGTGTTTCGGTCCAGGTTAGGTGGCCTAAAGGTGTGGTATGAATTATAGCCTGGTAATGCAGGGGTACTCTCTGGAGCCTTGAACCAGGTCTCTGTCACTGCACAGATGTCGATGTTCTCCATTTTAAGGAGTGCCTCGAGAGAGAGTGCATTTTGAGGTTTAGACTTCTAGCATTGAGTATCAATACCCTCAGATTCTTCTTGCCTGTACCTGTTAGGGTGGTGAATCTTGAGAGGAATGAGCCTATCTGGGAATACATTACCCCATATCCTGTCTTGAGAGCCCATCTGCATTGGCACACTGTAGTGCTACACTGTCATATCATATGCCTACAACCCTTGGCTCCACCTTAGTAATTTGGCATTTTACTGGCTGGCTTGATTTAGCCATGTTAAGAGATTATGGTCTGTAACTACAGTGAATTTCCTTCCATACAGATAAGGCTGAAGTTTCTACAATGCCCATACTGTAACTAGACATTTTCTACAGCTGCACAGCATTCCTCCCTGGATTGGAGCCTACTGCTGAGATATACCACTGGGTGAGCTTCTCCCTCTGATGAAACATAGCTGAGTACAACCCCCACCCCATGGTTTGAAGCATCCATGTGCACAACAATTTCTTTGTTGTAATCTGGACTGGCAAACACAGGGGATCCTCCCAAATTCCATTTAAGCTTTTGGAATGCCTGCTTGCAGGCTGGAGTCCACACTACCTTACCAGGCCTGTTTTTCAATGTCAGGTTTGTGAGGGGAGCAGCTATGCTACTATAATTGGGGACAAACTTTCTATAGTACCCTACTGTCCCTAAGAATGCCCTTACCTGCTTTCTGGTAACAGGGCAAGCCCTGCCTGAAAGGCTTCCACTTTGGCAAGTTCTGGCCTGATCTTAATACTCCCCACTCTATGTACCAGGTAGGAGACCTCTGCCCTATCCACATGACACTTACTAAGCCCTCTGTAGTCTGGCCAGCACCTCCCAGACATGCTGAAGGTGCTCTTGCCAGGAATGACTGTAGATGGCAATATCATTCAGATTAAGAAGGGCAAACTCTCCTGCTCCTACTAGGATATGATCTGCTAGCCTCTGGAAAGTTGGTGGGGCATTTTTCATCTCAAAGTGAATATTTGTGAACTCTTACAAGCTGAAAAGAGTCACAAAGGCTGAACTCTTTCTAGCTTTGGGAGTCAAGGGCACCTGCCAGTAGACCTTGTTAAGAGCAATAGTGGTCAGATACTTAGCCCCACCCAGCTGCTCTAGGGCTTCATCTGTCCTAGGCATGTGGTAAGCATCTGACTCTGTGTAACTATTTAGTTTCCTGTCATCCACACAGAACCTGGGTGCTGTCATCCTTCTTTGGTACCAGCATCACTAGGGAGGCCCAGGGACTTCTGGACTTCTGAATTACCCCCCAGTTACTACATATCCTGTCTTTCCTCCCTCAGAGTCTGTTTGACTCTCTCAGGCACTCTATAAGGGACCTGCTTACTAGGCCTTTGGGGTCTTGTATCCACATGGTACTGCACCAGGTGGGTACACCCTGGTTTCCCAGTAAACATGCCCCCATCCTTCTGTAACATGGCTTGGTTTTCTCGAACCTGGGTAGGAGATAGCTGCTGGAACATTGCTAACCCTTCCACTGAGGTGTCAGTCTTAGCCTCATTGAGGAGATCAGTAACCAGATCCCCCTCAGACTCATCCTGCCATCCACTGCAAATACTCAGCACCAGGGCCTGTCTATCATGATAATTTTTTATCATGTTAACATGGTACAGTTTGTGCCCCTGCCTCCTGCAGTTAGCATGACTGACCTTCCTCTCCAATTTGACGGGTCCCTCCCAAGCAGCTTATTGTGTCTGACAGGAATGAGAACCATAATCGGCTGCCTCACAGCATACTCTCTAGCTTGAGCATTCCTGTCATACCAGACATTTTTCTGCTGTTTGGATTCTGCCAGATTCTCCTGGACCAAGCCCATACGTACCCTAAGCCTAGTCCTGAAGTTTAGGACATATGCCACAACAGACTCCTTGTAGGATTAACATGCACACTCCCACTCATCGAGAATCAAATCTAGAGGTCCTGTCACCCTATACCCATACAACAACTCAAAAGGTGAGAAGCCTGTGGATTCCTGGGGCATCTTTCTGTAAGCAAACAACATATGGGGCAAATATTTGTCCCACTCCCTCTTAAACTTCTCTGCAAATGCCCATAGCATGGCCTTTAGTGTAGATTTTAACCTTTCTGTCAGACCATTAGTCTGGGGGTGGTAGGGGTGGTCTTTAGGTGTTTCACCCCACAGTGCTTCCACAGACAAGCCAGCAGGTCTGACATGAAATTAGTACCTCTGTCAGTCAGTATTTCTCTTGGGAAACCTGCCCTGCTGAAATTCTCTAGCAAAGCATTTGCCACCTTTTCTGCATCAATGGAGGACAGCGCCACCATCTCAGGGTATCTGGTAGCATAATCTACTACTGCTAGGATATACTTTTTCCATATGGAATGTGGGTTACTCAGAGGCCCCACAATATCCATAGCTACCTTTTGAAATGGCTCCTCAATCACAGGCAAAGGCGTCAAAGGAGCTTTGACCTTGTCTCCTGCATTGCCTACTTTTTGGTACTGCTCACAGGTACTGCAGTACCCTGTTACATCCCTGAAAATCCCATGCCATGAAAAGTTCTGCATAATATGTCTCTTGGTATGCTTTATGCCCATATGACCTGCAAAGGTAATGTTATGGGCTATGGCTAGAAGTGCCAGACAGTAGGCTCTGGACACTACCAGCGGCTGTATTACCACACCTTCCAGTCATCCATCAGGGGTCCATTCTCTATGCAGTAACACTTTGTTCCAGTATACAGATTCACCTTTTTCTTGTGAATCAGGTGCCTCCCTACCTACCTCGCTCAAGCCTTGTAAAGTAGGGTCTGAGAGCTGAGCCTGTCTCAACTCTCTCTTTGTAACCCTTCCCAGCTCCCCTTCCACATAAATTCTTGTATCTTCTGAGAGTGGTGCCTTGCTGTCAGCCTGGGTACTACTACTCATGTCTGCCTTTTCAGTCCCTCTGTCCAAGTGGACATCAGTACTCACCAGCAGCTGTGGTTCACCTTCAATCTCACTGCTAAAGGGCAGCAGCTTCCCTGAAGTAGCCACCTCACCAGTCCTGGAATTCCCAGATGAAATTAAAACCACACTCATATAGGCCTTTTTAAGTTTGAATCAATTAATTCTGAAATTGCTATATGTCTAATTCCCATGCTGGAAAAGTAATTCTCCTGTGCCAATGTCAGTTAATAAAGTAAGTTTCAATTTTTGCATGCTTTATTCCATGATTTTGATTCCCAGCTGGTACTGTAATATTTTAACATTGTGCAAGCCCCAACATCACAATATGTCACAATTCATCTTTTTCCTTCCAAACTGCAAGTATTAAAACCCATGCCATTAAGCATTCCATTGTTAAATATTGGAACTTCTGTCGACTGGTTGAGCATCACACAAAGTTCAATGCCATGTTTTATATCTTTACTGCTATGTGATGTAAGTGGTGCCAATGTGTCTGCCAAAGAGCCATCTGCTTTCCATTGCACAAATTTAGTTGGCAAGGCTTTGTGTCTTTGAGCAATACCAATAACATGCAAAATCTGCATTGTGTACCATGTCAGACATAGTTTGTTAGCTTGACCTTTGCAGATATAGCTGGTGAGGGAGAGAATGATGCTAAATTAAGAGCACAAAGGAATGATGTTGAGAAGTCCATGATAATTGTCACACACTTCATAAAGCTCTACAGCCATAAGCTAATGCAGGGGGATTCTACCAGATCTCTGTATATGGCTGAAGCTTGAGATCAGCCATAAGCTAATGCAGGGGGAGTCTACCAGGTCTCTGTATATGGCTGAAGCTTGAGATAGCTTAGCCAAGACTCTCTCCAATGCAACAGGTATTCCATGCAATGGGGAAAAAATGTCATCACCACTATCCTGACCTTAAGAAGTAGAAGCAGGATCTCCTAAGCTAAAGAGAAGCTGAATTTAAGAATAGGAACACCCCTTAGCTATGTAAGTATACTGACCCATAAGCTCTCTGTGATATGACATTAATGATCTAGCCAGCTAGATTAACTGCTCATTATGTTTTCATACATATTTCTTTTCTTTTTGTGCTGTACAGCTGCAGAGGGATAGCTGCAAACTGTGAGGCACACCAGGAGAGATTAACACACCTCAGAGAGGCACAGGGTAAATATGACTTGGGTAGAAACTCAAACCAGAACATTATTTTCATTCCCTTAAGCATTAGCTTCTTGAGCATGCATACATCAAACTTTATCTCAAGCATACATGCCTTTCCAAGTAACTCTTGCTGCTCATATTAGGCAATAAGAACACCGGTTTAACTGTGTGTTGGTTCAGTACCCAGAAGCAGCAATTGCTTCTTATTGCTGGGTAAGTATTTATACGATATTAACAGCAATACGTCAGCAAGCATTAAATTGTGGTAATTACAATTATTAAATTAGAATGCATATTTCCTACCCATTATTGGGAGATAAAGTATGTTGTTTCTTATAACATAGCAGTGAGATTTGTTTATTTTATCACACATGTATTGCCAAATCTGATTTATTTAAAAAATACAGTATTATGACATACCATACCATATATCTAACTATCTCTTTGTTTGCCTCTCCCCACCCTTTTTCTCTCTTTTTTTATTTTTTTCTTTATCGGGGGTTGTAATTTATTAACAATCTGCTGTTTTAATAACATACTGCTGAAAAAGTAATGATCAATAGCACAGAGAGGTGCACTGACCCCTTTGGCTGGCTCACGTCCCCAGGAAGAATACTTTTAAATCTTTACATACTTTTATCTGACTCATTACTAAAACATCCTCAATGAAATGCACTGATGAGGTCACCATGAAAAAAGTGCACTCTCTACCCATAAAAGTCATACTTCTTCTGTGGTGTTTGCACCTAATACAGTGCTATCTAGATTGTATAACCTAGATAGGCAAGAGATTTTATGTCCAACATGGAAAATGTGTGTGTGCGTGTGTGTGTGTGTGTGTGTGTGTGTGTGTGTGTGTGTGTGTGTGTGTGTGTGTGTGTGTGTGTGTGCGTGTGTGCGTGTGTGTGTGTGTGTGTGTGTGTAATACTTATTGCTGTATCCACTTGACTTGAGAAGAATACATCTAACTGCTTACACTGCCCCTTATAACACTTTTGCATGAAACACACTGATGAGGTCATCCTGAAAAAGGTGTACTCTCTACCCTTACAAATCAGACTTCTCTGATGGTGCTTTTGATTAATACAGTGCTGCTTAGAAAGGCAGAGGTTTAATATCCAACATGGAAGACTTCTCAGTGTGGCAAAATATGTATAACACTTGATGTTATATCCACTTCCCCAGTGAATAATATATTTAACTGTTGTCACAGTTCCCTTCTCACAATTTTTACTGAAGCATCCTCTAGGAAACACACTGATGAGGTCATCCTGACATAAGTGCACTCTCTACATTTACAAGTCAGACTTCTCCTGTGGCACTTGCTATTAATACAGTGTTTTATAAATTATATAACTAGACAGGTAAGAGGTTTGGTGCTCATCATCAAAAACTTGTGATTGTAATGCTTGTTAGAATATCTACTTCACTTGAAAAGAATGGAATTAAATGTGCACACAGCTCACATATCTAATTTTTACTGAAACATCCTCTATGAAACTCACTGACGAAATAATCCTGACAAAAGTGCACTCTCTACCTTTAAGAGTCAGACTTTTTTCTATGGGTCTTGCAACTAATACAATGCTTTCTACATTGTGTAACTATATAGGAAGGAGGTTCATTGCTCAATATGGTAAACTTGTGTGTTAGTGGGAGTGTTTACAATGTAATGAGCACACTCTTAATCAAGTTCTACTCTGGATAAATGTTTTAAATTGCTACATGACTCCACCATCACATAATCCTACCTTTCACATTCACAACTTTTTTCCAACACAAGGGTGTAGCTATGCATACTGTTTCTACTTTACTGAGTACAATTTTCTAGACATTACTTTAAGAAAACATGTCTTTTTAGGCCATACTCTGTCCACATCCATCTAAATGAATGCTTTCAATAAGACTGCCATAGATTGAAAAATATCCATTTAATGTTTGTAGAGGGAAAGTAATGCAGACCTCTAAGTTGTGTGGGAAATAAAATTTCTATTTTTTAAATGACAGGTGTTTTGTTGGGCAGCAATGAGATCACACAATTACAAAATTGTATTGTCTGCCTTTACCCATGGTGCAACAAACTGATGAGGTCATTCTTTCTCCAGTGAACTATCACTATTTAAATGTCAGGCTTCTCCTGTGGTGATTGCATGTCTTGCACTATTCTCTAGAAGGTGTAAATAGCTAGGTAGGAGGTTCAACTAAAACAGTGCTTAAACTCTACAAGTGTGACTGCAAATGAATTCACTATTGTTTTGCACACATTTTCAGTGATGACTTTTACAACTCCGGATGGCTGCAAAACTGATTTTACCAAGCACATCGCCTTGGCAATACACTGCTAATGTCATGCCATCCATTCATAGGTACAGTATATCTAACATGAACTCAGTATTCTCCTGTGTTGCTGGCTGCCAATAATGTGCTTCATATGTGGTGTAAGTGGGTGGGTAGGTGGTTCTAGTCCATCATTGCTTAAATAGTGTGACAGTTATTACTGTCATATACCATTGGCCAACTCACAACCACCATTATATATACCTTTAATTATGAGACAGATTTATGGTGGCACTCTGTAACATTAGCAATTTCTAGCATCCATACAGAAAATAATCTTTTGGCCACATTATCACATAATGCTAACATACTGCACTATCTCATATCTGGAGTGCAAATTCTCCTGTGTTGCATGACTTTGATACTGTGATTTGTATATTGTGCAACTAGATATGTAGGATGTTTGAGGCAAGCTGTGAGTGTGTCTTTCCCCCTCATACTGTGTATTCTTCAAAGAAATATATGGTGTGTAGCTGTAAAATGTTATTGTTTCATTCAACCACTTTTTATCATAAATATACAGCTAATATACAGTGATGTCATCCATTAAACTCTGCACTGTCCCAGTTGTTCCTCAACATGTCATGTTACACTTGTGATTCAGTAATTAATCTGTGTAGTCTTATTGTGACTGTTTCTCTAATACTGTTGACAGACAGTGTTAGCAATATGAACAGTTGCTAACATTGTTGTCAAACATGCTTGTTTTGTGCAAGTATAGATGTTGATCCTTCTTACAAAAGCTATGATAATTCGCCACATAGCAATGCTTTTATTCAGAGCAATGATGACATGCAATTACATTTTCCTCGCATAAGATATGTAAGAAGTGTTATCCTCCGACATGAGAGAATGAGACGACATATTGTATGTTGTTGACTTAGTACAGCAATTAAAGGCACGTGTATCCTTTGCAGCAATAGCATGATGTAATGCATTCACATCCCAACATATCTCACAGCTGTAGTGACACTTCTACCATGGTGCTTTCATCATGTACAATATTATGAATTTTCTGTTGTCAAATCCTCATGTGCACAATATCCACATTCAGTATCTGTTTTCATTGTTAGGCATTATACAGTAATGCTTGAGTGGTATCCAACACTTATAATGTGCCCATTCACACTGGGAGAGACCTCAACCACCTGTTTCATCTCAGAGATTTTTTACCACACAAACATCTGATTTAACAAGTTATGATAGGTAGAGTGCCACAATAGTGTTAACACTTCCACTAAGGTGCTTGTGGGTGATTCACATATAATTAGTTAGTAGAGTCACATAACTTGCTGTTCAATTGCTGAATGAGGAAAAAGGATATATATGTATGTACTGGCATTACATAAACACCCATAAACAGCATTATGTCTGGTTATTGCTATCCATTTTTTATGTTAGAAAATGATATATCCTAACAGAGTATGACTACATTGCAGTGAAATGGTTATTCATGACATGTCATGCTGTGAGTGGTCCTGTACATGTGCTTTGAGTACTGGCTTGCACAGTATACCTATCCAGACAGACTGTGTTTGAATTCTGGGACAATGTGTGTCATACATGATAGAAACCACTTCCTTCTCAAAGATGCATTGGTATTGTAATGCTCACTGTTGTGTAGACAGTAACATGTGTGGCTTCTTTCTAGCAGTCTGATTAAATTTGATAATTCATATTATATTCGTAACTCCTTTCTTAATGCACACTTTTAATTCAGTTATTTGTGACAGCCTCCATTGCTATCTGATGTGGCACATGCACTCACTACTGATGTCTGGAAAGAGCCTTATGTAAGAGGCGGGAGTTTGAATCTGGTAACATTTGTCTGTCAGACAACAGTGGCTGACATACAGACAATAGTTATGGAACACTTAGAGGTCCACATTTTTCAGGCCTTGTCCTACAAGGTAAATCATCAATATACCTTATATGATAAGAAAGTGCTGTAAGCTCATTAAGGGTGTTCTTCATGACATGACCAATATTTGTTTTTCTGTAGTGACCATGATTATTATGCATCTCTCTAACATCTGTACTGGCATGTGTTTGAAAATTGATGAATGATATGAATGTTTCTTATGTCATTCATTGCTGACATGCATTGCCTATTTACAAGGCAGTTATGCTCTGTATTGCATGTCTTCATCTTGACAGGTCTTTATTACTGCAAGTCTTTTCATCACACTATACATCTTAATGGCAGAAGAGGGATTCTGTAAACATTTCTTGCTGTATGGCATGCTGCCAGAGCATCAGAAGCTATGAATGTTCCTTTATTGCAACACTTTCTATTGTGTTGCTTCTGTTGAATTGTTATGTTACTATTTCCTGTAATTCCATGTGGGCATGCCCAGTAGGATGATGCCAGAGATGTTTGCAAATCATCAGTGGAAACACTGGACTCAAGACATGTCATCCAATCTGTTTTATTTGTCACTTATGTATGTAGTGTATTATTAAATTATCATTTAACATTTACATAAGTATACAAAACTTGTTTCTCTGTTACATGGTCATAGGTGATGAACTCCTTTCCTAGTGATGCTACTATAATTTCTTTGCAAAAAAATGTCCATTTTGATGTATGCAACATTACAGCTATAAGGTATTTTAGTCATTGTGTATATGTGCTGAGGTGGGAATACAGCAGTTGCGTTTGTTTGCATGCCTAAATTCCCTGTATACATTCAGCCTATAATGAACCTTCTGTCCTTGTTAACTGTTATCTCAACTCAGCATTTAATTAACGTGTATATTACATTTTGACTTGCCTTTGTTGTACTGCAGCTTCATATCCCTGTTACATCCTTTATTGGTATGTCCATTTTTATATATATAACTGCGGGATTACCATTGACATTAATTATCATTACATCAGTACTGCAGGATTTATGTCAGAAATGCTTCTTATGCACTTTGTTTCACATTTACTTGTGGTATATGAGTACACTTCAAATATTTTAACTTCGGCATGAACTAATTATGCTGTATATCACAATTTGTGTGCAATTCCGGCTTTTCAATTCTCCTCCTTCTGTGTTCTTTCCATGTACTTGCCCTTAATATGTCTGGGCTGCACATATGCTCTTATGTAAGCATTGCTCATATGCAAGCCATTTTGCTTACATTCTGTGTTCATGCTTGCAAGCACCTTTACATGGCCACAAACACTATTGCTTATGATGAAATGGGGTTTGCAAGCATGTAGGTGTGATGAGCAGCATGTGCATTTTATTAGCACTGCTATTTATCATGTTAACACACTTACGTCATGTATGGTTAATCCATAGTCTACATGATTGTGAATGAATTCCAGGGCCTATTTGCTGCAGCACACTTTGGCTCTGTGAATTTCTTGCTAGCTTCAGAATGCTTTGTTCTTTGTTGAATGTCCATTCTCAACTTTATCTGGTAAAGGAGTCTTAGAAGAGCTACTTCATTTTCTTACTGTTTTTTCTTTAAAATGCAGCAATATGTGCTTGAAATCATTAATTTTATGATTCATTGGCACTTTGAGATGGATACACCATGTACACTTAAATGGAAATTTCTCAAAACTGTTTGAAATCTTACTCAGAACGTATCACTGCATCGTATAAACCCTGTTCATGCTTGATATACTCCACTCTGGCATCATAGACAAGCTCACTAATTTAGTTATAACTCTTTTTATCACCCACTGAATAGCCAACTAGCTCACTGATAGGACTTATGAGGCCAAAATAGGAGAAACCACCTCCACCAAGAGGCTAGTCACCAGCAGAGACCCCAGGGCTCAGTACTGGGCCCACTCCTTTTTGGCATCAGTTTTTCTGAAATGGAGGCAAATGCTGAAGGTTTATGGCTGACTAAGTTTGCAAATGATTGCAAACTGGGAGTTATCATTGACTCCCCTGCAGATACTAGCATTCTTCAAGAAGGTCTATCTGTGACTAACAAATGGTGATGAAGCCATGGTCTTAAACTCAGTGCTAAGAAATGCATTATTACAGCCTTTGGAAAGTCAGTCATCCAGCTAATTACCATGTTAATAATACACCCCTAAGATTCAAACCCGTGGTCAGGGATCTGGGTATGTACATAGACAGTAGTCTTACCTTCAACCACCATGTGATTAGAGTGGTGAGGAAATCCCTTTATGTTATGCAACTCAAAAGTAAGGACATGGCATCTAGGTCCAAAGAGGTAATTTTCCCATTTTAATCCACCCTAATCAGACCAGTCATTGAGTACAATGCTTCCTTTGGTGTGTACCTGACCAGGCATATGCGGCAACTAGAGTGACCTCAAAGGTTTCTTACAAAAAGAATACAAGGTGTAACAAGCCTGCCTTATGTAGAGCACTTTAAAGCCCTTTACCTCTACTCAGTCCCCTATAGATTGCTGAGGGGTGATTTATGCCTGGCTTACAAGACATCTGCAAACCCCACACTTATGATCCTCCTACATATTCATAAGTCAAAACGTTCCAGAAATACAAGGTCTAGGGACATCAGTTTTGTCTGTGACTTAAACAGAACATGCTGGAGAGCCAGAGAATGCCCCTCCTATGGACCTGGCTTCCCATCCATGTCGAACTGAGTTTGTCTATTACCCAGTTTATGCACAACCTAGACAAGTGGATGAGGAATAGGAAATTTATGCAAGGCCTAGCACCCATGTCCCTTATGGACAGTTGTAGCTTATAAATTCCTGGCCCCCAATGTCCTATTTGGATGAAGGACATCATTATTCTTTTGGGAAAACTTAACTAGGCTTACAAAGACCCCCCCCCATGTCATTAGCCTAATAACAATCTATGAATCCATGAATGTATAGCCATCTTGTAACCCCTTACTGTCTGTTATTTTTTACCTAAATGGTACCAGCTACAGAAATATATTTTGTTTATATATATTTATCTGTCTTATTTATCCATACAATTGCCTCAATAAATGTGCACTTACTGAAAGATGACTGTGTACAGAATTTCTGCAAAATAAAAAAGAAAAAGTGCATATTTGATGCATGTTTGGATAACATCCAGTTTAATTGTCAGTAGTGTGACTGGTCACAAAATTTAGTATTCAAGAAGTGATACAGCTATGGAAACAATAAATGTAATGCCTAAGCAATGTGCTAATGCAAAAGTTTGCAATAAGAGACCAAATAAGAGAAAACTGGTAGCAAAAGACACTCCTAACATGTATATACAGAAGTACATGACATATAATTATGCCAGACAATAACAGAATAGAAGATGGTAATAGCTATATAAAAATGTGTATCTTTCTGGTGTATCCAAACTCAAACATTAAACAATAACACCCCCCCCCCCCCCAAGATCCTTGGCTTGCTTTAACATCCCCGATTGAAAAATATTTAATCTTAAAAACACTCAACTGACTTTGGTAATTGATAGACACCTATCATTTAATATAAAAACAGTCTACTGTGAAACAAGTACTCATGAGTGAAGAAGCCTGGGAAATGCAATGATAGATGCAATAAGTGATATCTGAATAATACATTATACAAAAAAAATACATTTGATAGTCTTATGATCTATAGGTCTTACAAAGAGAATTTTGTAAGGATACCATTTAATATTTATAGTTACATAAACAGAATGTGCAGAAATGCCTACAAAGGTGAGTAAAGTATGTATTTTGTACAGTACAGACATACATAAAAGGTAAATCTTTTATGTTGAGCTATCAGTGACTATTTAACAATTGCATCTGTAACCTAGGAGACAGGGGATCAAACTTGTAGTTAAGCATAGAGTCTTGACAGCAAAGAATGGCTATACCCTACAATTAGCCTTTAAACCTAAATTCAAAGAAAGCAGATAAAGGGGCTTGCAGTTACCTGTAAAACGAAGGAGGGGAAAGAAAATTGGATTTTATCTTGCATGGTAGCATGTTTAGTTATTATCCGTAACATAAATGATTGGACACACTAACACAAACACACATATTGGCGAGCACACACACGCGCGCACACACACATACACACACACACACACACACACACACACACACACACACACACACACACGCACACACACACACACACACACTGTAGTTATAAAAATAGCGTTCTAGTCTTTACTGTAACTACAGGGTACAGTTTCCCAATTTGTTAGCACTTCAGAAAAGTATTTTTTTTTTATTTGAAATAATCTATCAGAATCTAAGCAAAAGCTTATCTTGAAAGAGGGAGAAAATATTATTTAGAAGTAAACATTCTAAGGTCCTAACATATTATTTAGTTTAGTGGTTATTATTGATTCTTTTTTTCACACAAAGGATGATCTCGCAATTCATCTCACTCTCTTTCTTTTTTGTTATGAAGTGCAAAACTGTGCCCAGTACAAAATGAAATGCACTGTAGAGATCATAGAAGAGACATATTTATTTTAGAAATGTACTTTACTGTGAGTGAAAAGCTGTTAAATATAATGTACACTTGGTTTATTAA